>NC_090796.1:3082500-3397500 GCF_040054535.1 Antennarius striatus | reverse complement strand
CTAAACTGCAAGAAGCTGAATCTTTTTCCAGCCTGTGTCAAATAACTGTTACAGTAAAATCATTTGTAACACTATGAGGAAACAAAGAATTCCACCCAGGTCATAGCAAACTGCCTGATGATATCACTTGATTCAGATGCATATCAGTTTCACTTATGTCTCTTTCCTTCTCTTTTGTCATAGTGTGACCCAAAACATGTTTTACCCCCTACAAATGTGTTTCAATATCTAAAACCAGTCAACAGTACATCATAGAGACATCATATTTTCTTTCACTACTTTTCATGATTTATGTCAGAATGTAGAATGTAGAAGGGTTAATGTTGCTCACTCCAGTTTTCCCTATTTACGTGTTTCTCCTCAGTTGCATAATTTATTGCAGATGAACCATTTTAAACAATGAATATCATATTTAAGAGTTACTATTTAACAGTTAAAAATTCTAGTGGGTCATTCACTCATCAGAAGTCCAGTTTATTAGATATGTGGCTCTGGCTGCCCCTGAACGTGTCGTTGGGAAAGATAACTACTGTAACCTAGAGATGCACTTTGCATAAGAGCTTCAGTCACTGGTGCATGAATGTGGGGGTGAATGCTGTTATTTTAATTTGCATTTGGTACTCAATAAGGCTACAAATATGTATGGATGCCGGTGAAACAACGGTGTCCAGTCAGTGTATTTATTGGAGTACTGTAATAGGATTCAAACCAGCAGTCTGATAATTGAGTTAGTGCCAAGGTGTGGAAGGAAACTTAAAAATTGTTAATTTGCATTTGGAGTGAAGTTAAAAATACAAATATATATTACTGAGTGATACTGAAATATGAACAGTAATTCAAAACTATTGAAGAATTACTTTAAAATGATAAGCAGAATACTTACTGTACCACAGATCAGTAACATTAGACAAAAAATCAAATACATGTAGGTCCAGTCTAGTTACTATGACGTACTCTGTTATCTATTTGGCACACAAATTTATTTAAATTCATATCAGGGTAAAATCTAATTACCCTTTGTTCCCTTTGTATCTGCCATCATGATTTCATCCAAAAATTTAGTAAATGCCTCCAAAACTAATGGATTTCACATTAGCCTCAGGGTAATCTGGGGTTCATGTTCTGTTGAAAACCATGCCAACACACTTCATGGTGAGAAATTTGGTGTAGTTACATACAGAAAAGTACGACTGTGGCCAAGTTCAACCTCATAGACCAATTAGAATGAAGCTCAATCTATACTCTAAGTCACATCCAACTGATCCTGAATATTCAATTTCTTGTTAGTTTGCAAAAGACACAAATTGTCTTATTGTGCTCAAATGCAGCAAGATTCCAAGCTTTAAAGAGAAAATATTACCCTATACTAGTGTACCATTAGTGGCTTCCTATCACTGATATAATAGTTTGAAATTAAATACCCAATCCTATTTCACACCAATTATTTATAAGGCTTTAAATGATTCCACTCTACCCTATTCAGTCCATACATACGGAGACTCATAGTTCAATAAGAGAGATAGGTCACCTACTTCTGTGATTTGATATTGAATCAGTACAGACCAACATCAATCCATCTATCCATTTTCAACCGCCTCATCGGCTGTGGTGGGTTGTGGGGGGCTAGAGCCTATCCCAGCTGACTGAGGTCGTGAGGGGGCGCGACACCAGTCCACTGCCGAGAGAGTACCATAGCTTCTCATAATACACATTTACATGACTACATTGCTATGCTTTTATTTACCTGGTTTCTTCTTAAATTGATTGCTTTATTAGATTTTCCAGTCTTTTGCCCCCCCTCCCCCTGAAGCAATAAGATTTGTGTTTGTGTGCTACTTCAAGAAATGCCACACAAACAGTTTCACATCTTTTATCTGTGGCGTATACGTAACAGCTCCTTGAATGGCGGGCCAACAGGTTCACTGGGGTCGAGCGCTAATCTCAACGCTAATTAAAATTTAGCTTGTGCAGCTCATCAGAACAATTAGTGCAGAACAATAATGAGAGGAGTGATGGAATTCAAGAAGGAGGGGGATAACAAACAGTGCATGTGAGGAGAGGGAGCAAACAAAGAAGACAGTGGTTTTATTAGGTCTATGATAGTGAAACATGAAGTACTGAGAGGGAGAGACACGAGTGTGTCTGTAAACTAACCTGGTAGAAAGTGATAGGGTGAGACACACAGGGAGGGAGGGACGGTGACGACGAGGGAGAATCTGGAGGATGTGGATGAAAAGAAGCCCCTAAGTGCCAAAAAAATATGACAGGTTGAGAAAAATAATGTCAAGACGCAACAGTACAAACTTGTTTCTCGCCAAATTCTTTTCAAAACATATTCCTTCATCCTTCCCTGATAGAGGAGAGAAAATCTAATAAGTGCAGAGTCAAGGTGTTTTTGGAAGAGATGGTGAGTCATTTCACATCAAGAGAGGCGCAGGACACGAAGCTACTGTGGAGTCATGTTGGAAACGTTACATCAGCTGCATTTCTTCTCCAATCTACCCTTTTGTCTACAGAGCTGGGAGTAAGGCCCTCTGAGATCTAAACCCGCTCTTCTCAACATCCGTCCACACACGCAGACACACACTCACCTTCATCCAGCCTGCCTCGGGGAAAGGATGAGGAAACGAATACACAGCAGTGGCTTCTCCTCTGATGTGCACAATGAATATTTATAGCACAAAATAAGAGAAAAGCTCACTTCTTTCTTGCTGGGCTAGTCTCATCTTTGATTGAAAAGAAACACAAGTAATAAAAAAAATCAAATCCACATATAATAAATTTTTTTGTAAAACCTTGAATCTATGGGAAAGAAGAAAAGTCTTTCAGTGTTGTTTAAAGCAGAGTTTTATTTCTAGTATCGCTGCATCCTTTGGCAAAAAATAAATTATACAGCACATATGTTTATTTATGTGTACAGTTGTGTATTTAGGTTTAATGTAAAAGCAATGAAAACACACCAGAGAGGAATCTTCGATTCAATCTCACATCAGGGGCAAATGAGGGTGAAATGCTGAATGAAGGATCATAAGAGAGGGTTTTGTTTGTGCTGACACATGATAAACTTTTAAAATGTACTCAGATAGTCAGATCACAGTGACTCTTAGGTCATAGCATAGTGCAAGGCAGTAGTATTTTTCAAACAAGACAGGGAGGACATTTTTATATTAATAGTACGTTGCCACTTCTGCGTTAATTAGTTATTGATTTTAGAACATTTATAAACTTGAATTTCATTATGGCTCTACCGATAACCTGCCTCTGAGAGTCTGCTAAAAGATATATTTGAGTTGATATTTTGGATTTTGCTGATGAACACTCTGGAGTTACAGGTTTAGCCGTCCAAGTTCGAATGACAAAGTCCGAAACCAAAGCCAGCAAAAACTACGATCATCTCTGCCAAGGACTATTTAGATTTCCTGACAAGCTCCGTCGTCAATGGAAAAGCAGAAACAAACACATATAAATACTGTAGTTGAAGAATCAGGTCAGGGTTACGTATGTGTGTGACGTTTAGAAATATCCTGTCAAACTTCAGTCAGTTTTTTTGGGCCTCGGTCTGAGAGAATCCATCCAGCAGGAGCCTCCGAAGCTCCTGCGGGTCAGTGACAGGAAGCGAACAGGTGAAGTCCTGACAGACGTACGCTGTGGCTACACCACCCTTCTGGCACATGGAGGACAGGACAGGCAGACGCTGGCTCAGGAAACCATCTCCGTCTTTGTCGATGAGCATCAGGACCTGAACAGAGGGAGGAGGATGCAAGAAAAATAGAGATCCTTTTATTTCACTTTTGTCATTTTTCCACCAGTTGACGTTTGGCGATCATTCATGACATCATCTTACTGCTCTTATTCTACTCTTAGCGGGGAATTAAATTAACCTTAAGAGCCACTGACTGTTTATCTCTTGAGGCGCTTGAATTCTCAATGAGCATCTATTGATGTGAATATCATGGTTAATTTAGTAGCGGAGCCAAACACTGAGGCACCGCTGTGGGAACATGAGTTTGAAGCCAAATGGAAAAGGACAGCAAAATAACGATTTGTCGAATATGCAGCAAAAATACCACAATGTCAGAAAAGAAACTAACATTGATCATCCCACCCTACTCTATGTGGTGTCTTATTCAAACATAATACCCTCCTAAAAACAATGCTCACACCACTGCTGCCCTTTCACACCAAACACGTGATTTATTTTGTTGCTTCAGTTCATGGTGGTGTGTGTGTATCTGCTGGTGTTCAAAGTTTAGTGTCTGTCCCTGAGACAGATTTCCGTCAAACATGGTTGACACCAGTGTGCTGTATTTAGCAGAATGACACACCAGTCAATACATACTGGTTCTGTTTCAAACTGGTCCACTCAGTCGCAGATGTCTTTGATTCAGTCATGGATTTATGTATCAAAATGGAAAAGAAAGATTTCTGAGTGAGCGGAATCCCTTCAGTTAATAATATCAGGGTTAGGATTTGCTCTAATGTTGCTGTGATATTTAATAATTTATTAATTTAGTTCATTTGCTTCATTCTTTTGTACATGACATGTCAAAATAGGAATTTTGCAAGGAATTCCAATTCAAAAACCAAAAGAATGACTCCTTACCTTTTAACATTCTTATAAGAGTATAAACAACAATTTTATCCTTTAAAGCTGCACCAATCTACAGAAAAATGGGCCCAATTAACAAGTGAGAAATGGGAGGAAGTTTGATGTTGTCCATATAGTCAGTCCTCTTTGCAACCTGAATTCAACTATCAGACAACTTTGTCCATTTGAGCCGACACTCCCTCCTTTGTTTCCCTTTGGACTGCCAACATTCATCACCCTCACCGTCGCCTAAAACCATCGGCATCATCTCCATCCTGCCATGAGCCGTATGTTTCCTTAAGTGAATGCCTAAAGTGATCGATTCAACCATTAGGAATATATTGGTGGATAACACCATCTGCAACTTTAATTAATGCCAGGAAACTATCAGAACTCATCTTGTACAAGTGAAAAACATCTCCACTCCACTCTTTTTCTAAACATCCTGCCTGGTAAAGATTATGGGACGATGCAGTGATATTGTTAGTTTGTTATGTTCTTCTTCACAGAGATGCTGTAGTACCTGTCAGACACAGTTCAGGGCGTATATAACGTCAAACACATGACTCAAGACAGGGCTGTAGGGAGTTGGCTGTAAACATCATGGATCCTCATACACACATAAGGGAAGACTCAGGCTAAGAGGTGTGATGGACTGTGGTCATTAAAGTGTAACTGTTGCTATGGAGACGGGAGGAGGATTTCCCCATGAAGGCAAACCTTTTCCTCTCTTGTCAGGACTCGTCTTTTTTTTTCTTGTCATCCTCACGCAATCGCTCTCCGGATTGAGATCACATGCAGACGTGACCTCACCTTTGAGGTCAATGCTGTAGCCTGTCTATGTCACAGATGTATGCCTGGGGACCGGACACCATGGAGCATGTGTTTGTTGGAAGGATGCTGAAAGTGAGCAAAGGCTGAGACAGTTTGTGTCTATGTATATACAAGGCTTGTGAACGCGAGGCAGTGAAATGCCAAGTGTGTAGTTGTAGGACAGCTGGCTACACATGACAGCATGGTGAAAGTCCCACAGGGTTAATTCCTTCATACAGTGTGCAACCCTGAAACCAACACATCAAAACACACACACACACACACACACACATACACACACACACACACACACACACACACACACACACTAAATGTCCCTATCCTGACAGCTCCCTCCCACTCTTCCTCTCTCACTCTGCCAAACTGGACGAGCTCAGACGCTTTAAAAGAACAGAGTGTACCTGGGCGCTGACAATAACACACAATCACACACACACACACACACACACACACACACACACACACACACACACACACACACACACACACACACACACACACACACACACACACACACATCTTCAGAAACACTTTGAATGTTTCCCTTTCCTCTGATTTGGTTCCAGCTGGACTCCTAGGCCGCCCACCATCAACGAGGTGGAGCCTATAAAAAAACCACCACAGCAACACACCAAACACACACACACTTTGGAGAGACTCTGTCATACCTGAGGAAGAGCAATGATGGTGGCCGTGAAGATTTCCACACACAGCCAAGCATGAGGAGATTTACCTCCTCCATCTTCTCACTATTTTGTCTGCCTCGAACGCAGACAAACGACGGGACCCACTCGGTCATCATAACAACCTCCCATCTGGACCGCCCCGGGACAAAAGCAGACACACGTTTACACTCGGACAAATGGAGGGAGGTGATGCTTTCAGGGCCACATGCGGCGCACACGTTTTCAGTCATGCAGCAACACTGACTCCACCATCAGATGCATTTGTTCATCTTAATATTGGCCAGGGGGAGGGGGTACAGGGAGATGATGAAGAAGACGAAAAAAACTGGGATGGAGAGATTTTATGAGATTTTCTGACTGTCAACAAACAATTTTGTCTTTTTGTCCATGAATTATTTTTCCAGAGTTCGGTGTTAGTTTTGTCTATTGTAATGGGACTAATTAAGAATATCATGATGGATTAAACAGATTATTTCTCACTCATAATTCAAATACTTCGTGCAAATATGATGACAACGGTGGTGAAAATAAGAATGTAATTGAAATGACACTTCCAGGAATGAACTTTTGCACACGTTAACTCTTGTATCTTATTATGCAGGTCATGAATAAGTGGAGTGAATAACACATTTACATTTTTGTAGTGTTCATGTTTCCCCTCCACCTGTATGTAGAGTTAAGGAGGTCTTTTGTCCAGACGTCCCTGTGATATTTTGTCTCGCTAATGAAAAACAAAAATTCAAAACCACACTGCAGTTATTGAAATGCCCCTGCAATTGCAACTCAGAAACGCTTTGTTAGAAATATTTAAATAAAGGAATACATGAACAAAAAGATACAGGCTGCAGTCTCTCCTGACCTGAGTGGGTGAGCCTGTTATAGCTGTTTCTTCTGCGTGCACATAACAAATGGTGCGCTTTGTGTGCTTTGCATGCTGAGCTTCAGTTTTCAGCTGGCAACTAAATCACCAGCATCCGTAGTGACATGTGAGGATGCCAACATGCCTCAGGAGATTTAACAGTTTCTGTCTGCAATCATGCCCCGACACCAACAGCACACTTCATCAGCTCATGTTGCATGTCCAATGAAAGGGGACTTAAATTTGTAATAAATGTCAAATGAGCTTAAAACACTACGGAGATCAACTAAACGCTTATTCACTTAAAGAAATTGCTTTGCTTCTGTTTCAGTCGGTCGGTCGGGGTCACGCTGCAGAAGGCTGATGAACACTAATGACCCCAGAGACCCACCATCAGGCATCAGAACTTGTCAGATCACAGACTTCCTGATGCCACGAGAGGTGCTTCATTAGCTTTTAGACACTCAACAGGTATGGAAGGGAGGGTGAAAAAAAAAAAAGCTTTCTTTCTATTCGTCAGGAAACTGTAAACTTAGGCTAGGGCAGAGACGTCGAGTCCAAAGTCATGTGTGAAACAGTGAAGCGCTGGAACATGACGCCTGTTAGATCATACTGTGGAGTCATATGTGCATTCACCCGTACTGTTTTGTGCAATGGTAATTAATTTACAGACAGACTAGCGGGAGCCCGTTGAAATTCAAAACAATAATAAAAACAATAAAACAATAATATCAGACTTAGTTTGTTTTCTTTTTTTTTCTTCACCGTCACAAGAAAGCAAACCGCTGTGTCCGACGAAGGCGTAACGGATCCGTGTGTGTGGGACGGACGAAGACGAAGGCCGCTTCGGCATTACCGTCCAGCCATCCGGGTAGACGCCGGCTTCGTGAGTTCGGTCCTGGTGAATAAACCATCAGGGTTTCCCCACACGACAACGCGAGGTCCGTCACAATCAAAAAATATAAACCGCTATGTTTGACAAAGCCAAAAACGGCTCTGTAAAAGTGAGAGACATGGACAAATGTGAATACCGGCGCTAACTCAGCTAGCGGTCCGAACTTCAAGGTGGACGCCGGAAGCGTGACAGCGTGAGGTTTTCAAGTGAGCTTATTCAAGTATATAGGTGGAGATAGATGCAATCATATATTAAATTCCAAAACAGAACAGGAAAGACAGCTCTGCCAGAGGAAATGTCACAGACCAGCTGGAGATTCAGTGTTATATCATCTGGATATTTTCTCCATTTAAGTTGTATTTTTTAGGAAAAAATGCAATATCAGCATCAGCTTTGAAATATTCCTTCAGATAGTAATTACTAATCTGAATTTGCTTGAGGGATTACATACAGTAGCTCTTCTGGCCCAGGAACGGCTCTGGATTGCCCAGGATGGGCAGTAAAAGTGTTGCCTGTGGAGAGGGATGCCTGGAATACCCGGCTTGTCCTGCTGTCATGGCAACCAAATGCTCGAGCAGTGGAAGAAAATGAATGGATACAGAACAAGGGTCATTGATTGAGATGCACGGATGTTGTGTAAGCAGCAAATGCATTTGTGTCCAGCCTCAGAAAAAATGAGTGTTGCAAGCGACTACACCTGACCTACAAACCCTGATTCAGAGAATCAGATGTGAATCATCCACATCTAATCCATCTGCGAATTTGACAATGATTTTTATGAAGATTGGCTTTTATGAGACGGATAATTCCTGTTTAACCCCAGTGCCTGTAGTGTATTATGGTAACATATTGTACACACATGCAGCCCCATTCAATTTACACAATCTTTATGATCATCATAAATGCAAAGTCCTTGATTGGTTTGGTTGGGTAAGATGGATGTCATTGACAACCTGCAAACAGCATTATCTATAAAATAAACTCTGTAAACTCCCACCTTATTTCAGCTCCACTCTATTAAGCGCATGCTTTTCAATTTACCTCGTTTTGACAAATCTTTGAAAAACTGCATTCTCTCACTACACAACATAGATATAAAACAACTTAGAAAAAACTACTAACAAAGGGTGTGTGTTTTCCTTCAGAGGCCACAATGTGTAACTATTTTGTTGTACTGAGGATTTTTGTAAAACAATTATATTTGTAGAATTTTAATATGCGGGATCTGTTACAACCTTCGCCAGATTTTTCTTATCACTTGTTTTAGTCTCAAAAGTTAAATGAATTTGAAATAAAAACATTAAACAAACCTTTATTAATGTATTTATTAAAGTTTGCGGTTGTTTGTCCACCAAATATCTTCACAAGAGTTGCAGATAGAAAGATGAAAGAAAAAGCACATTACTCGGAAGGCAAAGAGGAGGAAACCTTGACCTTGAGGAAAGTAGGTCAAGGTCATATTTTAACTTTCATACACTCAGGAACTGGATAAGATAGAAAGACCAGGGAAAAGGCCATTGTGAGTAAGACCGTAGATCAAAGCTAGTGCTTTGATTTATGAAAGTAGCTAGGTCAGGGTAAAATTTTGAATTCAGGGGTGACGCGGGATGTTGCAGTCTCTGACTGCCTTGGTTCTAGTTCACCATTTAAATAGCAACATGGAGTTGATTATCTGTTATCTAGACCAATGGTCCCCAACACCTGGACCATGGACCGTACCAGTCCATTGGTCAATCGGTACCGGGCCGCACAGAAACAACATTTAACTTATTTCAGTTTGATTACATTGCACTTTAATGGGTTGATGTATTGTGATTGTCAGTGTTCGTGTGTTTGTTCGTTCGTTCGTCCGTCCATCCGTTAGTATGTCCACCAAATATGCAACTGCTGCAATCTATCTATCTGTATCTATCTATCTATCTATCTATCTGTATCTATCTATCTATCTATCTATCTATCTATCTATCTATCTATCTATCTATCTGTATCTATCTATCTATCTGTATCTATATGAATCATCTATCTATCTAGATCAAAGTTAGTGCTTTGATCAATGACAGTAGGTCAGAGCATTAGCTTTGATCTTTGACCTATGCAAGTAGGTCAGGGTAAAAATTTGAATTCAGAGAGTTTTTGACTGCATTGGTTGTAGTAACATCCCACTTCAAAGCGGTGATGTATTGTAATTGTCAACATTTGTGTGTTAGTCCATTCATTCATCCGTAAGTCCGTTAGTGAGTCCACCAAAGGATGAAAATGAGATGATCACCTTGACCTTGAGAAAACTAGGTCAAGGTCAAATTTCAACTTTTTAACTCTCAGGAACCAGATAAAGATAGAAAGATGAGGGAGAAGGCCAGTGTGAGTAAGACCTTAGATCATAGCTACTGCTTTGATCAGTGACAGTAGATCAGGGCACTAACTTTGATCTTTGACCTATGCAAGTAGGTCAGGGTAAAATTTTGAATTCAGGGGAAAAGCAGACTTCAGAATTGTGGTTGCCATGTTGTGGGATGTTGCAGTCTGTGACTGCCTTGATTCTAGTTCTAGTTGTAATTGTCAGTGTTCGTGTGTTTGTCCGTTTGTTCGTTTGCCCGTTCGTACGTTAGTATGTCCACCATATATCTTTGCAACCGTTGCAGATGGCAATATTCAATCTCAGGCGGCAAGAAGGATGAAAATGAGATGATGACTTAGACCCTGAGAAAACTAGGTCAAGGTCAAATTTTAACTTTTGTACACGAAGGGACCAGTATGAGTAAGACCACAGATTAAAGCTAGTGCTTTGATCTATGAAAGTAGGACGATCTTTGACTTATGCAAGTATGTCAGGGTAAAATTTTGAATTAAAGGTTGTCGCGGGATGTTGCAATCTGTGACTGCCTTGTTTATTATTGATTCTGAACGATGTTTTGTTTTAAAATGAATGAATTCTTGCCTCCACATCTGTCTATAAGTCACTCTTGGACGCATTTCTAGATGCTTGCCCCGGTCACATAACTGCCTTCTTAAAGGGGCCGATCCTGCTGCTAACAAAGAATACGGTACTGACTAATTGAAACTCTCAAGCTAGCAATACCAACAAAAAACAAATGTTGGTGCAATGTTACGAGGACACTGTTAATAAAGTCGATACACATTGAATCCACATTACCATATTTAGAAAAAAAAACAGTTTTAATGCTGGTCGGATCATTTTATCTCGTCGTATGTATCCACCACACCTTAAAGGCCGGTTCATGAAAACACTGTCTGACGTTAAACTGGTCCATGGCGCAAGAAAGGTTGAAGACCACTGGTCTACACAACTAACATTGGTGTTTGCATCCTGAGAGATTTACAGGGTTTGAATGCTGCCACAGGAGACCACCAATAGAGTGTTTGTAGTTTCACCAGTGGCCAATGACTGGGGATTTGACTATAATGTCGTACTTAAAAACGTAAAGAGTACAGCCTGGGATAAAAAAAAAAAAAATTAACATCTTGTGTGGTAGAATACAGAGAGAGATCTGGGTGGGTTGAGTGAAGATGAGAAAGATGCGCTTTAAACCTGTTTTGGTTACTTTAAGGAGAAATAATTGGAAAGTCAAAAAAAATGTGATGCACAACGTGGTCTTCGATGGAGCAGTCTCCGCTGTGTATAAATGAAAACTAAATCCTGGCATTACCGATGAGCGAAACCTCAGAACTGTGTTTCTTACTTTCGCCTGCCAAATGAGATTTTGGCTGAGTGTTTCTACTCTTTATGAACGTTCAAACTGGTTGGATAAGTTGTTTAAATTGTTGTTTTAAAAAGTTTATACGACATATTCAGACTGCTCTTGTTTTTTAAGGTTTTTCTGCAATGTCTTTCCTTTTGTTACGACCTACAGTACAAACAATGTATTCATGAAGACAAAAATTGGGAGATATAAAATTTAAAAAAAACAACTTGATATCTACGAATTTGTAGCTCCGTGCTCCTTCATGTCTGAAGATATCCTTCCAAATGAAACAAAACTTTTTTTTTTTTAAAAAGGGAGAAGTTGTGGAAACAACTGACAGGATCATTCAAAGGTAATGAATGTTAAGCCTCATGAATGCCATGACCAGGTATGAAAAGAGAATGTTTGAACAGTCTGATCGTTCACCAACATGGATTAATGATCCTTTGTGAAACACTTGATTATAAAAGACTTCCTATCACACAAACCTGCTCTCAAACAATTTGCTTATTTCTCTGACCACTGTTTCCTGAAACAATAACAGATGAAGAGAGTAAAAGTGTGATGAGAACATCATCATCAGTAAACAAGAGAAAACAAGATGCAAGCAGAGGGATTTACTGAAAATTAACTGAAACATACCTTCTCCACATGCACTACCTCTATAGTAGGAAACACCACCACCAGAGCCGTCACTCAAACAAATGAGGTTAAAGCAAGAACTAAATGGAATTATATGTAAAAATTCCAATTGACAAATTCTATTTTCTAACACATTTTGATGCACAGTGGTGTGCAATGTGTGTAGAATGTGTTACGATCTGCAGGCAGGTATCAGCTGGGATCTCTCCCACAGCTGTCAGTCACCCTGGGTTCTGTTCTCATTTCCTGGGAAAAGGTGAAACAATTCCTAGAAGACACCTACAATTATCCCGTGATGAAAGAACAGGATTGTGATGAAGGACAGATGGGAGAAGAAGCTTGGACCGGGAGTTCAAAAGGTCACTGAGGAGGTCAGTGAGGCTGTATGACTTATATCATGCACTGGAGTTGGCATGAGCAGTTGCTCCAGATGAAGAGCCGTGTCTTTGTCTCCTTCCTCCAGTCCTTCAGCCTGCCCTTCCCTAACCCCGCCAACTCTTTCCCTCGTCTCTAAGGTCTTGTTAGGGATTCGCCGTCGTATCGCTTCAGAAGGACTATCAAAGCGGCCCGCTCTCTTCTTAAAGGACATGGGCCACCCTTAATTCTCTTCTCTCATTTATCGTCTATCTCTTTCAGCACAACTTTGTTCTTCCTCACTTGGGAATGTGATCAGACAATGTAGAAGGGCACCGAAGCTGGAATAAATGAGAATCTTGTCTACTTCCACTTATCCCCTCGTTTCCCATAGCATATCAGATGTGGTTTTAATCTTTGCACCAGGGCAGTGCTGACTTGTGTGTACCTGCTACTTATAGCATTTAAGCTACGAGTTGATTTGTCAACAATATGCATGTGAATGGGAAGCTGATATCAAATGAGAAGGCACTGAATAAATACATGTATCTACAAGGGATGTGACAACATCCTTCGCAGAGATGGAGATAGATGATAAAAGGAGATCTGCTATGGTGACACCTAACAGAGGAGGAAAGAAATATGAGGAGGAGGAGAAGTAGAAGAAGATCTACATCCGATGTGACAGTTGAGCACCTGTATGACATGAGCTCACACAAACACTTGCCAACACTCTCCTTTCCATATAACATCCACTCACTGCAGTTCCTCTATCGCTGGACTCTGCTAACAAAGACAAGAAGACCTACTCAAATTGTTTTTGGGGGTAAAAACAGCTGAGGCTGATTAACACACATACAGAAGAGAATTCACAACATGAGTCACGTAATTCATACATTCATTTTCCGAAACACTTTATTCGCCGTAGCGGGTCACGGGAAGTTTGGGCTTATCCCAGCTGGCCTAGGGCGTAAGGAGGGGCAAACTCTGGGCCGCGGAGCCACACAAAGAGACAACCACGCACGCTCACACTCACTCCTACCGACAATTTTGAACGGCCAATTAACCTGAAGCGCATGTTTTTGGAGGTGGGAGGAAGCCGGAGAACCCGGAGAGAACCCACGCAGACATGGGGAGAACATGCAAACTCCACATATAGCAGGACTCCAACCCGGAACCACCTTGCTGTGCGGCGACAGCGCTACCTACCGTGCCGCCACATGAATTACAGTTCTTGTAAAATATTATAAAACTCATAAGGCACCAAACACATAAATTTTATGCCTACGGGAATCCATTCTTTGAAAGACCAGTTAAACTGCTTTGTTTCTGCCAAGATTGTGTGTTGTGTTTACACCAGAACAACCTTGAGAACAAAACAGCATCGCCCTTCATGCGGCACGTTGAGAATATAATCTTTTTTTCTTCTTTTACAGGATAAGCATGAATTAAAATGTTCTTAATTCAAATTGGAAAAATATCTTATTGCCATGCAGCCTCAATAACAATGCAGAATATTATTTTTAAGGTAGATATCATATAATTAACTCCTGCAGAGTCTTTAGCTTGGGTGGGGGAGACCACGAAAAACTGCATCTCAAGCTGGGGTTCTCTCACAAATGAATACTATCAAACTTTGATCCCACTCTAATCAAACTGCGTTTCTATGTAGAAAAATAAATAAATCAGAATTTATTGCAGCATTTCTAATTACTGACAACGTTTAAGCATGATTGTAAGAGCTGAAATTGATTCATGTAAGATAAAGAGCTGGAATGAATCGAGATGCGCAAAGTGTTGTGTTGACTTGAGGTGGTAAATAAGTGAATAACTTCGTATGTGTGTGAATGTACTGTATGTGTGTGTGTGGCTGAGAGAGACAGAGAGACTCTCATTCTGATCAATTAGAGCATATTGGCCTTGAACCACAGATTTAAATTATATATCTGGTCTTAGCTATCTAATGTTTGTCAGAGCATTATCCTCTTCTTCACTCTTACTTTTACATCTTCCATTTATCTCAATGAACATTCTTTGATCTTTTCTCACACTTAGTGCTTCTATATGTTGCTCTTATGATCCCACCTTGAACGTAATCCTTTATCTTTCTCATACTGTTTCCCATTCTACACGAGTCTTTGTTGTTTTTCATCCAGTTTATGTAATCTGTCAACTAAAAGCCTTGTTCGGATTTAAACCAGGAATTAATCACCAGTTGTACAGAATATTTTTTCTTTTAATTTCATACACTAATCTAATCCCCGAAGGGAAATTAAGAGCACACTCTGGTTAGTAAATACTTCAAATGCATGCAAGCATGTTAGTGTGTATAGGCCCCTGTAGCACACACATACCCACACACACAAGGGGGCCAGTAGGCATGCAATGGGAGGTAGAGTGGCGGGCAGCTCCATCATAGTGCGCCCAAAATGAGCAACGTAAAGGGGGACAGCCCCTTGCTCAAGGGTGCCTCTGCAGTGCTCCAAAGTGAGCTGACACCTCCCACTGTCAGCTCACACTCTGGGTGTTTTTGGTCGGGAGCAGGAATCAAACCGCCGATTTTAGGAACATTAGACGACCCGCTCTACCGCCTGCTCTACCACTGAGCCACTGCAGCCCCAAATAGGAATAGGATATCTAAATCAATTTTTGTGCATAAAAGTGTGGAAATTATCAAAAGGACAAATAACAAATAATTCAATCTATCTAACGCTTTTCTGTAAATGCTTAAAAACTCTAACAGTTCGCTAAACTCCATCACCATCGGTTGACCAATCAAGCTTAGTAAAACTATCAGTAGTCATTTCAGGGTTATGATATGGAGTTCATACAACACAACAGAATAATGTTTTGATAGCACTGCAGGGTTCACCATGGTAAGAGATGGATGAATATCATGAATTTATACTTGTTCACTACCGACTGATTAAAAATGTAGACTGTAGCCAGACTGAGATGGTTTGGACATGTCCAGAGAGATAGTGAATATATTGGTAGAAGGATGCTGAGTTTTGAACTGCCAGGCAGGAGGCCTAGAGGAAGACCATAGAAGAGATTTACGAATGCAGTGAAAGAGGACATGAAGGTAGTTGGTGTGAGAGAAGAGGATGCAGAAGACAGGGTTAGATGGAGGCAACTGATTCGCTGTGGCAAACCCTGAAGGGAAAAGTCAAAAGGAGAAGAAGACTACTGACTGATTAAAATGAAGGGATGAAAGAAGTGGCATGTCTTTGTCCTTGATGACACTAAACCAGTTGTTTAGAAATGTAAGCGAGAAGCTGGTAGAGGATAAACCACATCCAACACATCCACCCATCTTCAGAACACCATCCCTGTCCTCAGATCAAGTTATTGTTCATTCTGGTGTGATTTGGGTCAAACTCTTACCTCACAGCAAGGTCCAGAGTTCTCTGTTTCTGTTCATGTTCTATACGTCTGTGTGGGTTTTCTTTGGGTTCCCTGACTTCCTCACAGCACCAAAATAATGAATGAATGAGTGAATAAATAGATTGTAGGTGTGAATGTCAGGGAAAATGATTGAGAATGATCTTTCCAAAAAGACCTGCAATGCACTGGTGCCGTGTCTAAGGTGTACCGTGCCTGAAATCAGATGGGATAGGCAGTCAGAGAAAATGTATTGGATGAACGAATTGACATATCTCTTTTGTAATAGCGTAGTATAGAGCAGGGGTCACCAAAGGGCGGACCGCGGTCCAGATCCTGTCCGGACCTGTGACCACACCATGATAAATTTACGAAAGTAGATTTTCTTGGAGAATTTGTTCTGATGGTCGCGGCTACAGACGGCGGGCACTACTCCTCCTGTTAATACAGTAATAGCTCCACTCAGTTCAGCCAATCAGATTGTGTGTTTACCTGCTCTGTCAGCGCACCTGGAAGTGAGATATCCCGCTGCTGCTACCGCTCTTAGTTTACCGCTACAGAGGAAGGGAGACACTGAGGACAGAATAGCTCCAAATGAGGAGAGGTTAATGAGGAAAACCGCTGGTTATTAATGAGTGTACAGAGAAATTTATGTTTATTCTTACGTCAGGCAGTTCAAAACCATCGTGCCTCATATGCATTGAACACGTAGCATTAATTAAAAATTGTAACGTGAAGCACCACTATCAAACAAAGCACGGAACTTTTGAGCAAAGTTATCCCCTGAAGTCCGAGATAAGGGCAAAATAACCGAGCAAAATGCAAGCAAATGTTCACTAAAGGCATGGTGGATTTTGGGGTTACATAAAAAATCTTTTAGTGATGGGACAGTTGTGAAAGAGAGCTTAAAGTCCATTCCAACCAAGATTTAAATGACTGGCAGGCCATTCTCATGCCCATTTCTCTCACGAAAAAAGTTCATTTGCATTTTTCCCTGAAAGAGCCACTTTTTATTTATGCTTTCTGAAGATGTTAATGTTTTTTACTTGAAATCTAGGCCTCCAGTTCTTTAGGCTGGGACCTCTTTATGAGAAAAAAGCATTATTTAGCTCTGTTTACACTTTATTTTTAATTCTGAGGTTTGTGTGTGCTCTTCAACCTTACATAAAGGCTTTAAATTTATTTGCCTGCGTCTACTTTTATTTATGGTAAAATAACAGGTTTTTCACTCAGTTGAATAATAATCTGCAATGAAAATGGATAATAACTGAAAACGTAGCCATCGGGGCTGGCTACAAGACACAAACTGGACTTGGACCTTATACTAGGAGGAAATTTTAATAACTGGACCTCCGTGACTTTTAATTGAATACCCCTGCTATAGAGTTTATATTGATGATGAACTGTTTTAAAATTGGGCGATGACATCTCCTAGTCACGTGACTGCACCAGAGAATCAACTGAAACACACCCTATGACATAATTTTGGAAAACTTTCTTACAGAACTTCAACGACTGAGCATCCCCTGTGACCAAGAGACAGTAACAGGCTGATTCTGGTCTTAGCTTGGGGTGATGGGAGATAACTTACATCCCCCTTAAAAATTGATCCCTCTTGGTAATGGCTCTATCTGCTCCTTGTCTCTCCGGTGGGATCTGGAATGGTCTGCATGTTGCTACATCCACCACCTGATAATGCACTACTCATCTATATTTCAATAGGGCAATGTTGTTTGTTTGTATCTGCGTGTATTTGTGTGTGTGTGTGTGTGTGTGTGTGTGTGTGTGTATGTGTGTGCGTGTGTGTGTCTGAGCGTGTAAACCAATGATTAACAGCACGAAGGGAGAGATGGAGCGTCGCTGGATGAATGCTACTTTAATTTACTGATCTAATTTGTTCTACAAACTGGCGACATAAACAAAACTCAGTAAGCAATCTCACAAGCTATGTGTGTGTGTGTGTGTGTGTGTGTGTGCATTCTGTTTTAATCACATCTGTATGAATTGGTGTGTTTTCGCATGTCTTACTTGTGCTGACACGTTTTATTCTGTAGAACAAGGCTGTGTTTTCCTCTAAATCATTCTTGGGGGAGAATTCACCGGGTTATTCCAGGATGAGAGGAAGCCTATTCTTAAGCATCTTTGAAATGTTAACAATGAGAATAGGAATTTAAAAAAAAAACTAAGTCTATGAAAATGATGTTTGTCAATTTGTTTGGAATAGCTTGATACTCATTAAAGGGACAGTAAAGTCAAAATGAACCGTCTGTATTTGAAGTACATAATTAAACAAAAGGGTTGGTGGCATTTTAATTTTTTTATGAGCATGGAGACTTAGAAAAACAAAATGTATTTAAATTACGGAACGCCATGACAGCAGAAGTGACGCAATCGTAGACATCACGGTGAATCCCTATCAGCACCGTTATATAAATATTATACAGCAAGCCACAACGTAACGAGCCGACAGTATCCCAATTATTTATCAGAATATCATCTAAAATAATGTCATCATCATCAGATACTGAAGACAATGTAGCCACAAGAGAGCACAAGCCAGTGTCTTAATGTGACGGTCCCAAGTCCAGATGAATACAGAGGGTTGTGTCAGGAAAGGCATCTGACGTAAAACTTTTGCAAAATCAAACATGCAAATCAAATCTATGACTTCCATACCGGATCGGTTGAGGCCCGGGTTAACAACGACCGCAATCCGTGCTGTTCAGCTATAGGGTGCCAGTGGAAATTGGACTACTGTTGGTCGAAGAAGGAGAGGAGGACAGTGTGTTCGTAGGACGAGAAAAAAAAGGAACACCAAGAGTATAGAACTGAGAGTAGGGACGTTGAATGTTGGAACTATGACAGGAAAAGGTAGAGAGTTGGTTGACATGATGCAGAGAAGGCAGACATACTGTGTGTCCAGGAGACCAGGTGGAAAGGTAGCAAGGCTAGAAGTTTAAGAGCAGGGTTCAAGTTGTTCTATCATGGTGTAGATAAGAAAAGAAATGGAGTCGGAGTTATCTTGAAGGAGGAATATGTTAGGAATGCCCTGGAGGTAAAAAGAGTGTCAGATATAATGATGAGTCTCAAGCAAGACATCGAAGGTGTGATGTTCAATGTTGTTAGTGGGTATGCTCCACGGGTAGGATGTGAGCTGGAAGAGAAGGAGAAATTCTGGTTGGACTTTGATGAAGTGATGCATAGAATACCTAGAAGTGAGAGAGTTGTCATTGGTGCAGACTTCAGTGGATATGTTGTTACAGGAAACAGAGGGGAAGACGAGGTAATGGGCAGGTTTGGTATCCAGGAAAGGATTGCAGAAGAACAGATGGTGGTTGACTTTGCAAAAGGGATGGAAACGGCTATAGTGAATACTTTCTCCCAGAAGAGGCAGGAGTGTAAGGTGACCTATAAGAGTGGAGGTACAAGCACACAGGTAGACCACATCTTGTGTAGACGGTGTCATCTGAAAGAGATCAGTGACTGCAAAGTAGTGGCAGGTGAGAGTCTGGCCAAACAGCATAGGATGGTGGTGTGTAGGATGACTCTTGTGGTGAGGAAGATGAAGAGGGCAAAGGCAGAGCAGAGGACGAAATGGTGGAAGCTGAAAAAGAAAGAGTATTGCATGACTTTTAGGGAGGAGTTAAAACAGGCTCTGGGTGGTCAGGAGATGCTTCCAGATGACTGGAAAACTACAGCTAATGTGATCAGGGAGACAGGTAGGAGAGTACTTGGTGTGTAATCTGGAAAGAAAGTAGATAAGGAGACTTGGAGATGGAATGAGGAGGTACAGGAGTGTATACAGAGAAAGAGGTTAGCTAAGAAGAAATACGACACAGAGGACTGAGGAGAGTAGACAGGAGTACAGGGAGATGCAGAGTAAGGTGAAGGTAGAGGTAGCAAAGGCCAAACAAGGGGCTTATGATGACTTGTATGCCAGGTTGGACAGTAAGGAGGGGGAGACTGATCAATACAGGTTGGCAAGACAAAGAGACAGAGATGGGAAGGACGTGCAGCAGGTTAGGGTGATTACGGATAGGAATGGAAGTCTATTGACTGGTGCCAGTAGTGTGATGGAAAGATGGAAAGAGTACTTTGAAGAGTTGATGAACGTGGAAAATGAGAGAAAACAATGACTAGAAGAGGTGGCTGTTGTGGAACAGGAAGTAGCAAAGATTAGTCAGGATGAAGTGAGGACGGCATTGAAGAGGATGAAGAGTGGAAAGGAACTCAGTCCTGATGATGTACGTGTGGAAGTAAGGAAGTGTCTAGGAGAGTTAGCAGTAGAGTTTCTGACTGGGTTGTTCAACAGGATCTTAGATAATGAGAAGATGCCTGAGGAATGGAGGAGAAGTGTGCTGGTGTCCATTTTTAAGAACAAAGGAGATGTGCAGAGTTATAACAACTACAGAGGAATAAAGCTGATGAGCCATACAATGAAGTTATGGGAGAGAGTAGTGGAAGCAGGCCCGGCCCAAAAAAAAAGTCACCGTTTGGGTGTCAATATGCAAATTGCAGTGTTATGATCAGGGGTTGGTCAAATCTAGGCTCAGCAATATTATTCAGCAAAAAAATTAAGTCAGCTGAGTATCTGAATGTACTGAATGGCCAGGCAATCCTATAAATGGATTTTTTCTCCTGGATGGCACGATCATATTCCAGGACAACAATGCCAAAATTTATCGGACTCTAACTGTGAAAGAGTGGTCCAGGAAGCGTGAGGAATCATGAGCTTAACCCCATTCAAAGTCTATGGGATGTGCTGGAGAAGACCTTGCAGAGTGGTTTGACTTCTATTGTCAATACAAGAAGTCAGCCGAAAAGTATTGCAATTCTGGACAGATATAAATGCTGTGATGTTGTACGAGGTTGTCAAAACAATGCCGCCGCAAGTGCACACTGCAATCAAAGCTACAGGCAGTCCCACGAAATATTAGTGTAATTTTTTTTGGGCCGGCCAGTGTACAATGAAGTTATGGGAAAGAGTAGTGGAAGCTAGACTAAGGGCAGAAGTGAGCATTTGTGAGCAGCAGTATGGTTTCTTGCCAAAAAAGAGTACTACAGATGCAGTATTTGCTTTGAGGATGTTGATAGAGAAGTACAGAGAAGGCCACAGGGTGCTGCATTGTGTTTTTATAGATCTGGAGAAATCGTTTGACAGAGTGCCCAGAGAGGAACTGTGGTATTGTATGAGGAAGTTTGGAGTGGTCGAGAAGTATGTGAGAGCGGTGCAGGACATGTATGAGGACTGTAAGACAGTGGTGAGGTGGGCTATAGGTGTGACAGAGGAGTTCAAGGTGGAGGTGGGACTTAATCAGGGATCAGCTCTGAGCCCCTTCTTGTTCGCTATGGTGATGGACAGGCTGACAGATGAGGTTAGACAGGAATCTCCATGGACTATGATGTTTGCAGATGACATTGTGATCTGTAGTGAGAGCAGAGAACAGGTGAAGAAGAAGCTAGAAAGGTGGAAGCTTGTCCTGGAAAGGACAGGAATGAAGGTTAGCCGCAGTAAGACAGAGTACATGTGTGTGAATAAGAAGGACCCAGGTGGAAGAGTGAGGTTACAGGGCGAAGAGATCAAGAAGGTAGAAGATTTTCTTGTACTTAGGGTCAACAGTCCAGAGCAATGGAGAGTGTGGAAAAGAGGTGAAGAAGTGTGTACAGGCCGGATAGAACGGTTGGAGTAAAGTGTCAGGTGTGATGTGTGATAGAAGAGTTCCAGCTAAAATGAAAGGAAAGGTACAAAACTGTGGTGAGACCAGCGATGTTGTTTGATCTAGAGACAGTGTCACTGAGGAAAAAAGAGGAGACAGAGCAGGAGGTAGCAGAGATGAAGATGCTGAGGTTCTCTTTAGGATTGACCAGGATGGATCGGATCAGGAATGAGTACATCAGGGGGACAGCACATTTTAGACGTTTTGGAGATAAAGTCAGAGAGGCCAGACTGAGATGGTTTGGACATGTCCAGAGGAGAGATAGTGAATATATTGGTAGAAGGATGCTGAGTTTTAAACTGCCAGGCACGGGACCAAGAGGAAGATCAAAGAGGTTTATGGATGTAGTGAAAGAGGACATGAAGGTAGATGGTGTGAGAGGAGGATACAGACGACAGGGTTAGATTGAGGCAATTAATTTGCTGTGGCGACCCCAGAAGGGAAAAGCCGAAAAGAAAAGAAGGGTCATCAGATACTGAGGACGAGTTCACTGTGAACCCACCTGGGGTTGTAATTATCCCGTATAATTATCACCGGATGTATGGGGAGGATGAGAGTTTGCCAACATCTAGCGACTCATCCCAGGTGGCTTCATCTGACTTGGACTTCATCGGACTTGTTCTGAGTGGCTGTTGGCCTTCGACAGGGCTGCGCTTTATCACCAATTCTGTTTGTGATCTTCATGGACAGGATATCGACGCATAGTTGTGGTGAGGGGGGTTTACAGTTTGGTGGGCTTTGAGGATTGCATCGCTAGTTTTTGCAGATGATGTGGTCCTGCTCGTGTCATCGGCCTGTGACTTGCAGCACTCACTGGTCTGGTTTGCAGCCGAGTGTGAAGCAGCAAGGATGAGGATCAGCACCTCCAAATCTGAGGCCATGGTCCTCAGCAGGAAGCCGGTGGACTGCGTTCTCCGAGTGGGGAATGAGGTCCTTCCACAAGTGAAGGAGTTTAAGTATCTTGGGGTCTTGTTAACGAGTGAGGGAACAATGGAGCGTGAGATTGGAAGGAGAATTGGGGCAGCAGGAGCGGTATTGCCGTCGCTTTACCGAACTGTTGTCACAAAGAGGGAGCTAAGCCGAGAGGCAAAGCTCTCCATCTATCGTTCAATCTTCATTCCTACCCTCACCTATGGTCATAAGTGCTGGGTCAGGACTGAAAGAACGAGATTGTGGATACAAGCGGCTGAAATGGGCTTTCTCAGGTGGATAGCAGTGAGAAACACTGCTATTCGCGAGGGGTTCAGAGTTGAGCTGCTAGTCCTTCGTGTGGAAAGGAGTCAGTTGAGGAGGTTTGGGCATCTGGTGCGGATACCTCCGGGGCTTCTCCCTAGGGAGGTGTTCCTGGCCGGTCAGCTGCGAGGAGGCCTCAGGGCAGACCCAGGACAAGGTGGAGGGATTATATCTCCACACTGGCCTGGGAACGCCTTGGGATCCCCCAGTCAGAGCTGGTGGATGTGGATAGGGAAAGTGAAGATTGGGGCTCCCTGTTGAAGCTGCTCTCCCCTTGACCCAACTCTGGATAATCGGTGGAAGATGGATGGATAGATGGATAAACCTTGGATATTCTGAATAAATACCATGGATTGTCCGAAAATGATCTTACCTTCAAATCTCTTTGGAAATCATTCGGGTTTAGGTGCTCATGGTAGATTCTCGGATCTTTGGTAATTTTTACCCTGTTCATCCTTGCTTTCTATTCTTTCAAAACTTTCCAGAAGATATTTTGAAGAAAGATAGGTTCCTATCTTCGCCTCTAACTCCTGTGGTGTTGGAACAACCATTCACTTCATAGGTAACCATGGCTTTATCGGGTTTATCGCTTCAGTGATCGTATTACATTGTAATTGCTGCCCTGACTGATGAAGCGATGGGTGTCACTGATGACGTATGACCCCCACATGACCACTGGATATGGGAGCTGCTGCAGGACAGATGTCAAGGTCTCTTGACCACGGGGATGATGCCAGACATCTGAATTTTTTTTTCTTATATTTTTCATAATGATAAACAAAATATATGTCACTTAAAAATGAGTTTACTATATCTTCAACTGAAATCTAACCAGTTGAGCAAATATAATAGGCTCTCAAATCATGGCCCAGGTCTCCATTAAGTCAGTGAACTTTAATGTGCAGAAAAAGTAGTTGGAATGCCATTCCAACAAAGACCATAATATCCATTTTCCTCACATTGTCCAAAAAATTGACAAACTGTCCAAATGTACAATTCTCCAGCTGGACAGAACCATTTGATTTGATTTCACAAAAGTCCTGGTTACTTTCCTGCTTGGCTTTTCTGTGATTAGAGGATTAGACATTCTGATATGACTTGATATTTATATTTCAGGACTGCTTCAATGACCAATGACACTTTTTTTGTTGTCAGGATAAAGCATTACCTGCTGACAAACACTTACCTTATGTGGTAGGAAGAGGGAGTTGACTGCTGTTAGAAGACTTGTGGTATCCGGGGAATCTCTCTGGCCACAGATCACAATCTAAAGAAGAGGTGGATGAAGGGAAGATAGAAAATATTGGAGAAAGATAGAGATAACCAGATGAGTATATGAAGAGAGTAAAATAAGAAGGGCAAGGCAGCAGAGAGGAGAAAAAAGAGCTGGAGGTCAGTGCTGTATTTGTAGTAGTAACAAGGGAGGCAGGTGTTTTCTTGGGGATTGCCTCACCCCCTCTCACCCCTGAGCTTGTTACTGTAATCCTGTAGCCTTTGCAGGTCATACATGATGGACAGGAGGATAACTATCCCACCCCTCTCTCTGGTTCGACTGACGTTATTTCGTTCTTTGATTGCGGAGCAAAGCTAAGTTTTCTGAGGATGTCAGAAAAACTTAGTGCTGAACTTTGCTGGCATGCTGGTTTCAGTGGTTTCAGGCTAACTGAGACTGCTAATATTTCAAAGCCGATTATATAACTCAGGCTGAACATCTCAAATAAGCCATTAATGCATGACGGCTGTTAAAAAAAAAAAGACGAAAAGATTTTGAGAGTCAGTGTGTCCAGAGATTAAATGTGCATGTATGCAGAGCTCAGATAGAGCTCTCTCCCCAAGTGACCTATGGTACTAATATTGAAATGTGTTAAAACGATTACCTTTATTTTTCAACATATGATGGTAATTAAGCCTGTAATTCACATTAATGTGTCAAAACAATTTGACCTGTATTTGTAAATCACAAATGATCGAAGTATAGAAAATAATTATAATTAAAGCAGGTCACAAACCAAACATTACAACCATTTACACCAAAGTTAGCAATTCCCTGTCATATTTCTGTTTAGGGACTGCTTAGAGCTATTTTTGCATCTCCGTCCTGTCAGTTTGTACCAGTCTGAGTGTTTAGTATATAAACTATTACTTTTTTGCAAATAAAATATCAAAATGTACTTGAATGTTGTTTTCTGTAACAGCTGGAGTGATTTTCTCAGCAGTGAGAAGAGTTTCCAATGTCTCATACAGTATGTTCCATCTCTAAATAAGGAAATAAACAAAAATATGCCACACCAGAGATAAAATCAACGTGTCAAGTACGAAATGTGTAACCTGTTTCAGGGTGTAGTGCTGGGCCATGAGAGCCCGGACCATTTCCGGAAGCGCTATGGGAGCCATTGACAGACGATCAGAGAAGGCGGCCAGTAGTCGTTCACACCTGTGGAGCCACTCCTGTTTGCCAGAGTAGTGGGACAGACGCAGGAGATTGGACGCAGACACGGAGTTAGCGCTGGGCTCGGCTCCATCCTGATCTGATCAGCATAAGCAGAAAGACACACAACAGTTTACGACAACACCACTTTATTCTGTTCCCCACACAGCTCAACACCCCACCTGTCAAGAGCCTTTGTCTGCCTTATTTTGTTGATCTGAATGGATTTTGGGTCTTTGATTTAAAAGAAAAATGATCAGATTTTATGCAACGTCTGCATCTGACTTCCTTCCCAGATTCATCTGGTTGGCAGAGCTTGGCAAAGCTCTCATCACAAATAGGACAGGCACATATTTTAAAAGTGAACTGAGAATAATTGTTGTAATTGATAATTGATAATAATTGTTTGTTTTACATTGTGGCAAAACATTTCAAAAAACTACTTGCTAACATTTCACATGGTGTGATTCAAAAAGGACAACACATAATGTCTTTCGTGCCACACATCTTTAGACAACTGCTCCATCTGGTATAAACCATTTCAGTTTCCATTTCTTTCATTACACAACCATGTCAGAGTGTTTCAGAGTGTGGTGTGATGTGATGGGACTAACAGATGAGCTCATGACTCAGGCCTCTTAAGTGACTGGTCCTTATCTGTTATCAGCGTCCAATAAGAGCCTGGAGGTGATCTTCTTATAACCTCTGACCTCATTACACTCTGTTCTCAGCTTTGGTGTTTTTGTCTATGAACGTAACAGTGCAGCAAGCGTGTGTTTGTGTAAACAAGGGGGAATTTGTTTTCATTATGCATCTACTACGTAGCAAAAATACAAAATGTATGCATTTAAAAAGATGTGAATGCAGCATGCAAGTTTGTGGGTCCATGTGAGAGTGCCTGAAAGAAGAGATGAATTACATGTTCATTATTAGATAAACAAGTTATAAAATCAGATATTACATTAACAGAAAAAAATAACGAAATAATAATATATAACAACAACATATTTTTTTCTGAATATTATATCAATACATCAATAGAACATTTTTAATTTATGACAAAAAGCTGTTACATTTCTGGAAAGTACAAATGCAAAAAAATCTGTTAAAAAGAAAAAGAAATAGTTTTTAAAATGTCTTATTGAAAAAAAAGTCAAATTATTTTCGAAAACTGGCAAAATTTATACAAAAAGCTTACAAAACTTTCTTTCAAATGACATGAATTGAACTCTCCACCCATCCTCCCCTTTTCTTATGCAGCCACTTCTTCCACTTTGCGGGTCACGGGTGTTGCTGGAGCCAATCCCAGCTGACTACAGGCGAGAGGCAGGGTAAGCTCCGGGTGCATGGCAAAGCCATGTGTAAGGCAATCAATCAATTAATCAACTTTTATTTGTAAAGCACTTAATCACATCAACAGACATTTCGAAGCGCTATTACAGAAATAGAACCCCAACATAATCCTCCAAAGCAAGTGGAAGTGACAGCAGCGGGGAAAAACTCCCTCACAGGTAACCATTTACAACTACGGTTAATTTATACCTCAGCACTTCACCGAAGCTGCATGTTTCTGAAGGTGGGAGAACCTGGAGAGAACCCACACAGACATGGGAAGAACATACAAACTCATCACTGAAAGGACTGGAACCCGGATGTCACACTATTCCGCCAAATTGAACCAAAAGTCCATATATTTTTAAATGATAAAAGTGAAATAAAATGGTCAAAATATATCTTCAAATATGACATAGAAAAATATTCTAACAAACAGCTGATTTGTTATGCTGCCAAATGTGGTAGTATACATCATTTTAACCCTACTGGTTGAGATAAAGCAGACACAAGTCGGGCCAGTGCTGGGGTAATCAGTCTTGTGGTGACAGGCGTCCACAGTGCTGCGGTCGTAGCATCAATAATGGGCTTCAACCTTACAGGAGCTGGCACCATAATGGCATAGTCAATCCTTTCAGATGAGAAACCTCTCACATGTCAGCTCTGATAAACACACTGATGTAGCAATGTAGGTAGCAAACACACACACGCACACACACATCATCTTTGATCTGTCAGCAGTTCTTATAATTATGTTTTTTCTGTGTTCCACACTCTATCTGTGGTGTCTGAGCCTCCTATCTGTTCAAAAAAAGAAACTATATATCCTATGTTGCCAAAAGTATTCGCTCATCTGCCTTCAGACAAGTGAAGTTAAGTTGAGTGGCATCCTGTTCTAAATGTTATAATTAATATGATGTCAGTCCTCCCTTTGCAGCTTTAACAGCTCCAACTCTCCTCGGAAGGTTTTCCACAAGGTTTAGGAGGGGTTTATGAGAATGTTTGATCATTCCTCCAGAAGTGTATTTGTAAGATCAGATGCTGATATTGGACAAGAAGTGACCATGTTCAAACTTGTCCCACAAATTTGGGAGTATGAAATTGTCCTGAATATCTAGGTATGCTGAAGCATTCAGAGTTCCTCTGACTGGATCTAGGTGGGCAACCCAACCGGAGAGAAACCCATTCTTTCATAGATGTGTACAAGTTTTTTTTTTTCTTCATTTTTATTACTTTCTATATTGTAATGCATACATCACAACTATGAAGTGAGATATTACATAGCAAACAGATATTGTGAGAGAACTAACCCCACCCCTACCTCTGATGCTTTGCTTTGATTACAGCTCTGCAAACCCTTGGCCTTCTCTCAATGAGCTTCATGAGGTAGTCACCTAAAATAGTATCTACAAGAGATTCATTTATGGATTTTCTTGTTTTCTTCATGGCGTTGGGGTCATTGGTTGTGTTGTGAAGAAGTCAGGTAGTTTACACAGTTGAAAAACCCATTATAACTGTTAGAATACATTTTATGCAGCCAAGTAAAGAGAAATGAAAGTCCAACATTACTTTAAGAACTGAAAGTGTCACTGCCCGAACACGACTGGCAGGGGGAACCCAAAAGCACAACAGAGTAGCAGGCGGGTCAATTGTACAGGCAGGGTTCTGCTACCAGGGAATCAGTCCAAACAGCAGATGAATCAGACAGCAGGCAAACAGCCAGAGTCCAATAATCAGGCAGGCCATACACAAAGGACAATCCTTCACACCAGGCAGACAAATCCAAGCAGGGATTATTACAGGCAGGGTCCGAGAAAATGGCAGGGTCAAAACAAGGTCAAAGGGTAAGGCAGGATACAATGGCTGGAAGGTCAGGACAAACACTAACAATCTGGCAGACAGCTGAGAGCTGAGCTGGTATATGAAGAGTGGTGGCCGATTAGGGGAGTGGCTGCAGGTGAACAAAGGGAAGGTAGGTGCAGGGAAAGAGCTGATTGCAAGAGGGACCGGATCCGGAAAGACAGATATGTAAGTAAAGAGAAAACAAACAGAATAGTAATCGTGACAGAAAGTCAGTCTGTCTGGAGAAGTGTAAAAAGTTTGAATGGATCCCAGTTGCAGAAACCATGATGGAACTGGCTCACATGAGGACCGCTCCAGATACAGAACCAAGGGTTTCCTCTGCTGGTGAGGAGAAGTTCATCCGAGTCATAAGGAATCACAAGACAATGTCTCAGATCAGAGCCCAGATTGATGACTCACACAGTTCTAATATGAAGAGCCTTTTTCTTTTGTAAAGTCTGTAAAGACTCTGAGCAAAGGAAGAGCTAAAGCCTAAAATTCAAACATGAGATTTTAATATGAAATATCAGCTGATGCAGGGGTGACATCCAAAAGTAAATTTTGCATAATACACTAAATGGATTCATGCAGAAAGTTTTTTTCCCCATTCGTTTGGTTCCAAATCCCATAAAAACCCAAATTAAAGCCAATTGTCCTTCACTTAAAAGAAAAGAGATGTACTATGTAAATGAGGAAAAGATGGGCCCAACTGCACAGTATGTATTATACCTCTAACCCAGAGCACAGATGAGAAGAGCATATAAAAACAAATTGGAGAGGCAAGCTGTTAAAACAAATGGCAGCTGTCAGATGGATTACCTCAAGAGTAAAAAACAAAACAAAACACAGCAGTCGCCTGTGGATCTGGAATGGAAACTGGTCTGAAGAATCAAAAGTAAATGCCTGCATCTCTGTGAGCTGTCTGCTCCTCTGAACCACCAACCCCCATCAGTAAAGGAAGCGAGGCTATGTGCACATCAAGGTCAGACACACACCCTATACAGTATTTATACCCTGTTTGTACCGCAAACAATATTTTTATCAGACATTGAAAGCATATGCCTCTAAGCTCTAGCATAATATCATCAAACTTTAGAGCTACGGTATCTTAGCTGCTTTAAGAATGTTTACCATGGAAATTAGTGTGTTAAAACTCAAACTGGCCTATCTGCCACTCTCTCACTCTCTCCCTATGTCTCTTTTACTTTACATATCTCATTCCCCAATGTATTTCTCATTCCCAAACAACAGGTCAAGGTGGATGACCGCCCTCCAGAGCCTGGGTTCTTCCCGGAGTTTCTTCCTCAATGAGGGAGTTTTTCCCGGCCATCGTCGCTTATGTTTGCTCTGGAGGGCATTGTTGGCTTTCTATCTGTAAAGCGCTTTGAAATGTCTTCAGATGTGATTAAGCACTATATAAATAAAAGTTGATTGATTGATAGCATGCTAACATTTTATAATTAGAATTGAAAACAAGGTATGGCTGAGATGATAGTGTCGGTGTAAATATACAGAGAGATAAATATAACTCAAAATACAGTGCAGATTTTGATTGGTTGATGGTACTCATGAAATGTTAAGAACTCATTTATCCTCATTCACTCATTCTTTTTGGTCTTAAATTTCTCCTGACTACATTAAGAATTGCCACTATAAATAGAATGTCACTGAAAACATGAATGAGAAAAAAAGAATGAGAATGAGATTAAACAAGTCCATCTAACAAACGATCCACTGTTTTTATGTTAAAATACACATGAATAAATTCCTCTGTTGCATTACAATACTCAGATTCTGATCAACAGACTCCATTTGTGTCTTACGTAGAGTACGATTGTTGTTGATTTGTTTTTATCTTACATTTGATTGTACAGTATTTTAAATTATTAGCTCTTAGTTTTTACATTTTTGGATTAGAGAGAAATGCAAATTCAGTTCTATGTATATGAATGCATGAAAAGTAACTGATAATAAAGCTGACTTCAAACTTTGATACTTGATACTAGTTTAAGGGCAACAAAATACACAAAGATGGAAAATTCACCAAGTAAATAAAAAGACTGCATTAAGCTGTAGGTGAAATGACAGGAGGCAGAGGCAGGAAGCAGATGTCAGATTTCCTCCATACACCGTGTGTGTAGTTTCAATCAGTTGAAGGCAGATGAAGTGAGAGACAGAAGAGAGACAGGTTTGACGGGTGCGGTGATCAAAGTGGCTGAAAAAAAAATAACAGCAAGAGTCTGAGTGCTTTTAATAGAGCGGCGGCTCAACTTGAGTGAGAGACTGATGCATTTCACTGGAGGTAGATATGGGAGGTCCTCTTCTACTCTTATCTCATCCTCTATCAATTCATCTAATATATCCACTTAAGCCAAACTTTTCTGTGGTTCAAGTGTTGAAAACTGGCAGTGATATTAAAGCAACTTCCCCTGGAACAAAAATAAAGAGAAAAGTATAGACTTCCAGCCACTTGTCAGCAGCAGGACTGAAACAAAGTCAGAGACATGATGGTGGCGAAAAAAAACCCTAAATCACAGCTATCATTCATTTAAGCCAAATGTTTTGGACAGTAGAAAAATCACTGCATCGTGGACTTTCCCAGAAGCCTCTGCTGTAATCATTATTACTGCTCAATAATGATTACCGTATTTTCCGCACTATAAGGCGCACCGAAAAGCCTAAAATTTTCTCATAAACCCATAGTGCACCTTACAATCCAGAACGTTTTATATATGGATTAATATTCATATTAATATCGGTTAAAAACATGATCGCTGAAAAAAAGCCGGTAATCTGGCCGCCAGTCATGCGGCTCTCCGCCACCAGGGGAGCCCCCTCACAAGGCACTCGGGTCCACGCCCCCTAACAACGGTAGTCAAAGGGAGTCACCGAAGTCCCGGCTCTGACTGAGCTGCTCTCAGACGGTAGAGCAGACTGTAGGAGCACCGGTGATTACGCAGCAGTTTGACTGACTGACTGAGCTCAGTATTACCTAACTATTTGGTGTCGGAAATAACCCACTTTAAACTTAATTGGTCTTAAAAATGCCATTGTGCTGTCATCTGGAATCTAGTGACGGTCCATTCTGTTAGTCTGTGGAAACACACGGAGAAACTGGCATAAAGGTGAATGAAAGACCCTCAAAGCTGATCTTCCAGTTTTTTCTGAAATTTCAAGGGCAGAGTCACTGCTAGACAAAGGTGCCAACGGGCTTGCTGCAATTGATTTACAAATGTAGTTGATAGCTCTGGGCGGGCGGCGGAGGGGCGCATTCAGGCTTGTGTATTCTGTCGCAGCGACGTGCTGTGAGATTCACGGCGGTGAGACACCGACGTTAAAGTCAGTTCTAGGAGTAAAACAGCGTCACATTTGCCAGTAAATTATCAGCCTGACATTAAAAACTAGTTAAAACATTGTTTAGGACATACAGTAGCAAATAGCTGCACCTCACCTCCAACTGGACTACCGATCAATCGAAACAATATTTAATTAATAAACGAAGACGAACGTCGGAGCTTAAATATCTGCTTCGAACTTCAGATCAGGAAATAATCCGCTCTGTTCGCACTGACTGCACTCGAAATGAATTTAACCAGTTTTTAATGTCAGGTTTTTTAATATGCGTGTTGACTTCTTTCTAAGATGGCAAAGTGATCAAGTGATCAGGTTTCCTTGATGAGGCTCAGAATGGCTTATTGACATAACAATAGGGGCCATTCAAAGGTAGTCAGGAAGTCATGAATGCACTCATGACTGCCTGCGCAGCGCGGCTCTATCTAGTGGACAGATTGCACAACTACAGCCGCTGCAGTTTATCAAATAAATTTTATTTATTTTTATTGTGTGCGTCTTATAATCCGGTGCGCCTTATAGTGCGGAAAATACTGTAGTCTCCCGAACTGACAGGAACTAATAACAAAACTAGAACCAAGGCAGTCACAGACTGCAACATCCCGCAATGCCCCTGAATTCAAAATTTTATCCTGACCTACTTGCATAGGTCAAAGATCAAAGCTAGTGCTCTGACCTACTGTCACTGATTAAAGCACTAGCTTTGATCTATGATCTTACTCACACTGGCCTCCCTCGCCTTTCTATCGTATCTGGTTCCTGTGTAAAAAAGTGTAAATTTGACCTTGACCTAGTTTTCTCAAGGTCAAAGTCATCATCTCATTTTTATCCCCTTTTCCACCCGAGTAAAGTGCTTTTTATTTCATCTTTATATTTGCAACAGTTGCAAAGATATTTGGTGGACGGAGGAAAGAACAAAACCACGATCACAAAACCACTGACAATTACAATACATCACTGCTTCGAAGTGGGACGTAATGATTGCTAATTTAATAAAAAGGGTTTGGTAGAAGGGAGAAAACAGCTATGGACACACATATACGTGTGAAAGGAAAACACAATTCAATGTCAAATAGTAAGATGGAGAGACGCCCTGTGGCTGCAAATTAAGTGGGAACAAAACAATCAATCTGAAGCAACACTTGAAGGTGAACATCCTGTTCCGTGCACCTGCGCTCTTTGTATGATTGTGACTTCACACATTACTAAAATCACACGATGGCAACACATCCGTAGTGTACCCCACCTCTTATCCAAAGCCAGCTGGGATAGGCTCCGGCAGAACTGTGATCCACATAGCGTATATGCGGCTGAAGACAAGACGATTGCAGTCGTAAAAATAAATGAAGTATTAATACATTCACACTTCCTCTAAAATTTAGAAAGTTACATAAGTTTAACCTTTAGGATTTAAATTTAGGAGATTTTAGAATAAAGTAAAATTGATGACAATGAGAAAATATACAAAGAAATTGTAGTTTGTCAGCTTGGTTTAGAGATTCAGTTAAATAATCAGTTGAATTCACTGCATTGATTGAGTCTTAAACAGGGGACAGTAATATCAGGAGCAACCATTTGAGTCAAGGTTATTTTTAACTGTCTAGGCGGAGTTCATCCCCAACCTTCTTTCAGTTGCAGCAGCACAGTGTTGTCATTGGGGTCGCTGCAGAAGTAGCCTCCACCATGTTCATCCCAGAACAACTCATCCTGTCTGAGCTGCAGCTCCTCAGCCCACTGCAACCACTCGGTCTCCAGAGTGGCCTCATAGAGGTCCAACAAACCACCAGTGACAAAAGCGTAGTCATCGAGGAAGCCAGAGATGGGGGGAGATCTGAAGAAGAACGAGCAGCAAGAGGGAAATGAAAAAATCAGAGAAAAGGGAATGAGGACGTTTTCATGAAATATTAATCGGAAGATCGGTGTGACGAGTTCAGAAGCAGGTTCTTGTTGTTAAACTAGTTCAGCTTGTTCAGCTCATGTTTTATAGACCAAATACTTGATTTTGCCCGAAGATCAAATCACAGATGGAAGAAATGCTAAAAAGATGAAAGACAAGCCAGAATTATTTATAATACATACAGCACTTTATTTCTATTTCCATGTATAGATTACAGGTAGAGGTATTTATATATGCACACATAACTGAGTACAGTCTGCCACTGACATTTTCAGTGATTCAGTTGATTAATAAATAATAGGATCTCTCGCTCCACCTGTCTGTTCCAGGTAACTGCTGTACAATCTAAAAATGTACAACATCTTCTCATTTATTCTCACAACCTCTTCTGTTTCATTGGTCTTCACATCCAAATGACAAGACTTCTCTGGTCTCTCCGCATCATTTACACCCCCTCCAAATCCCACGACGACACCCCATCAGGGTCAGTGTCGCAGGACAGATGGTGACAGAAAGTCAGATAGAGCTACGTCAGGCAAAGTTGGCAGTCAAGAGGCTGAAGGAGGGGGAAGCTTTTGAGGAGATGAAATGCATGAGGACTTTGAGAGGTTGTGTGGAGGTGAGGACCCATATCTGGACTTTGTATCTTTCTCAGACAGACCGACAGAAGTAAACTCAAGAGTCAATAAGCATAAGCGGACAGCCAGCACTCTTCTACTTCAGAGTGATATCTGCCTTGTAAATCCAGAGCAGCAAACGGATTTTAAATTTGTGATCAGGACAGATAAGGTTAAGGAGAAAGTCTGACATGACACTTTGCCTCTTTTCCATACATGTCCTATATATATACTGTATATACTGTATATATACAGTGTATATATATATATGATATATGTGGTATATACTGTATATATACAGTGTATATATATGGTGGATATCCTTAAGACGCAATTGATATACAGAATTTATATAACCCAACTCAATTTTGGTGATCTTAAGAGGGCCTCTATGCAAATATAGGGCCCTCTTAAGAAATAACCTGAGAAACTTTGTATCCAAGGACACAGATGCTCCCTCGACTATCATGGGTGAATGTGAGTAAACTGACATAAACATGTAAACATGGGAAACATGAAGAAACAAATTATAAGATCCACATCTTGACAGTGTATGCAAAGCCTTTGTTAAATGCCACTGAATTCTGTACATAAGTTTTTGAAGAGTTGTGGATAAATTGCTCACCATTGGGTACAAACATACAGAACACGGACATCCTATTTACCACCTTTAACAGTCCTTAAAAACAACAGGGATTTCCCACCAACACCTGGAAACTTTAACATTTTAGATATTGGTGTAATTGTGTTGTTATATTTATCATTTTATGCTATATTAGAGTTGCTTTGAGTTAGTCTATTGTAACTTTATTCATTTTTTAATTCTAATGCTAATGTCTGACACTTGAGAAATTGTAATAATAATTATCTTAACTCTTTGAAAGGGTGTGCTTGAATTTAGATGGTTTCGCATAATCATTCAGCACCAAGACAAAAGAAGACACTATAACTATTATTTCTCAGACAATATACATCAACAAAAACAAGTTAAATTTATAATTTAGGGCTCAAATAGGACAAATTATAAGAGAAATTTCAGGGGGCATCGGCTGACCAACCAGTTAGTATTTTCTCTTTAGGTTCAATCCAGGCTGCTACTGATGAGCATGAGCATTATGTGCTGCTTATCCAAGTGCATTTCAGGGCGGAGGTCTGTATTCCAACCTGCAACCGTCTTATTAGTGTTCCCACATGGTCAGAAGCCAGAAAACAGCAACCACACCAGTAGCTGCTGAGAATTCCAGTAAAAGCCGTGAGTTGCACTTAGATTTAAGAAGAGTTTTCATATTTCTACAAGAGTAAAACTGTCTTATTTCTGGTACTGGGAAGTCTCAAACAAACACATTGTCCGACAGAGGTGACTCCAGCCGCAAGGAGGGCAACTAGAGACAAGAGTTCAAGAGGGCATCACTGACACATAGAAATGTAAAAGCCTCTTCACTCACACCTTCAACAGTGTGTGTTAAATGACTCATTTCCCTGGGAGCAGAGATAAAACACCTTGTCAGTCTTGGCTATCATAGCCCTGTGAGACAGCTTTATAATAATAGCTTCATAATCTGCTCCTACACTTACTACTTCACTTCTGCCTAAATAACGCTCCAAGGAAGAAACCCATTGGGGTGATACGGGTCGCACAAACACATCGACTCCCATCATCTTTACAACAGTAGCGACCTTTACACTTGGGAATAAATTAAAACGCCGACTCATTGTACGGAACATTGTGTTTGACTCTAACAGAGACTCATTCCAGATAAAACAACACAATAATGCTGCCTGGAAAAAAAGAAAAGCAGCACTATTGGAAACAGAAAGAGAAACATATCATCCATCCATCCTAAATATCCCCTTCTCTGTCTTGTTGGTCCTTGGACCTTTGCATGTTTTGATATCAGAGGTAAATAATAATTTAATCTAATGATTCAGTTGCAATCAGCAAATACACAAACAACTGAGTATAATTTGCATAAAACGACATAAACAATGGATATCTAATTTTGAGCCGTATGATTTTGTACTTTCAAAATTTTGAATGCCGCCATGCACAAAGCCGGATCTAGTTTGCTGATTTGTTAGGGGATGAATTGTAATGACATTGTCAGTGATGACCTCATCAATGCTTGATACTGACGACTTACCATGATGCCCAGTGAGGACGAGTCAGCCTCACCAGTGTCCTCCTCAGACCCTACCACCCTCTTGTTGAAATTCTCACGCCTCCTTGTGGTCCCAGAGGACACCCTGAGTCTCAATCATCTGCTGGTGGCAGCTCCACAGAAAATGTACGGCATCAGCTCCTCACAGCCAATTAACCTAGTTTGTTTCACCTCAAATTCCTCCTGACCAATGAGCCCACGGCTCATACCTGTTTCACCCATGTATGACAACTGAGCCAGGCTTGAGAAAATGGTCTTGGTAAGCATTCTCCGTGCTGAGCCCGGCCTGACTTGGACAAATATGAATGAGACGGAAGTCGTGGTTTAAGGCCAGTGTGTATCTGTTCATTCCCGTGGGTGTGCATTTCATCGTGAATGTTTTGGGTCCCCTGCTTATCTTTATGCTGATTCAGGAGGATTTAGCAATCGCTCATTCACAGTAAGTAGGGCATGGGGCTGGTCAACAGAACGAGGACACTTGTGGTGTACGATCAACAAGGTGCTCTCTGCGTGTGTGTGTGTGTGTGTGTGTGTGTGTGTGTGTGTGTGTGTGTTTATGCTCTGAAGAGTCCCAGTTGCCACCACCAGCCGCCCAGCTATTGGTGGCTGTGTGGAGTAATCCAACTACTTACATGTCATGAAAATGATAAATTAATTTAGAAAACCTATTAAGTTAAGATGACCACATTTCTGCTGGATGACCCCATTTTCACAGAAATTTCCAGGTCAACCTAAAGGTTATCTAAATCTACAGTAAATGTGTAAATATAGCTTTCCGTGGTTGGTCTATTATTTTTCCGACAAAAAGGAAAAATAGAAGTTTTTCCTTTTTGTACTTGGCCAATCTTGTTTCAGATATGCAGTTTGATAGATGCTACAGAAGACATTAAATGACTGACACACATATAAAACTGTTTCATCATAACCAGGTGACAGCAATGCATGTCACCATGTTGTTTTTCATCAGACCTTTCATCAGTATTAAAGAAACATAGCTGATTGAGAAATAAGAGCTTCTAAATCTCAACAGCAACATTATCAAAAACTCTCTCCTTACATCTGCTGCACCTCCATTTCGTCTCCTCGGTAACAGGATCGGAGGATGGTCTTCTGCTCAGCATCCCACAGGTGCTTCTTTAAAAAGTTACCAGCCTGCACCGCCCTCTCCAGCAGGAACTTGTCCCCCAGTGCAGCTCCAACGCGGGCATAGGCTGAGAGCATCAGACCTGCCGGGAGTAGGATGATAAGATGTGAAATTACTGTCACTCATCTAAAAGACTCATACCTCTCTGAGGTAGCCACACAGCAGTTCCAGCTTAGTGACTTTCACACTCTTTGAAGCCTTTTTTTTCTCCACTCATTCCTTTGCCCTTTCCTCTCTATTTTCATTTCGTCCTCATTTTTTTCCTCCATCTCTCTTTCAAGTGGAGAATCAAAGTCTGCGGAGCACACAGCTTCATCTTCAAAGTGTTGGCAAGAAAGAGAGGTGATTAATGGCAAGGTTTCTTCATTAGAGAGGAGAAAGAGAGCCTTGTGTCTAAATGGAAAGTTATTGGGATCTCAGAGGCTCATTACCTCACTAACAAACTCTGCCTTGAGACATCAATCCTAGGAACAACCGTTGTGGTTGCGTGAGTCTGTTTGTGTATGTGTGGTGGGCTCTTTGTTCTTATAATGAACCACATCTGAAACAACCAACGTGACAGTCGGGGGTTGATCAAATTGGCATCACGTTAATAGGAAGTGACAAGTAGTGTCTCTATAGTAATCTCCACACATTGTGTATTGTAATGATGATGAAGTCCACATAAATCTTTGCACAGGCAGAAACCTGACCAACAGCCTCCAGACTACATTATGCTCCTAACTAATCTCCTTTGGTGGGGGCAGGAGACAGGAAGAAACGCGGGTTAACTTTTATTAAGTTATAAGATACAGTACATAAAAATTATTTATATTAAACCTGGGGCCTACATTTATAGATTAAAAATGTACACATTTCTATTACTCAGGAATGGGGATTATTACCAAATTGCAACTAGCTAAACAAAAAAACTCAACTACAAGTTTATCACCAGTGAATATCAGTCAAAAAAAAAAAAAACTGAGTTAAGGATGTCTCCAGCACCTACCACCTAAGTACCCATACCATTAAACAGCCTGAATACATAAGATGACAGTAGGATAACAGTTCTATGACTTCCGTATACGTCACCGTTCCAGGAAGCCAGCATTTTGGAGTCCAGGTGAGGTCGTGGTCGATGCTTCCTCACTTCTGCCAGTCTGGCTCTGGCAGAGGCCAACAGCTCGTCGACTTTCTCAACACTGATTCCAAAGTGAGCAGCCGTTAACTCTGCCGAGTAACGCACAATCAGCACATTCTGGCCCTGCAGCTCCCCGTGGGGGTCCTGGCAGCAAACAGTACCGTGGACAAGAGGGTGTTCACAGAAATGAACTCATACTGGCTGCAACAGATGTCATGTTTAAAGCCTTAATGGACTGGGTTTAATACCTCCAATTATTTTCAGTATCAAATTAAAAAGTGATTGAAGAGTCTGTTTTACGGTTTTATCTACACGATTATATCCATTACAGTTTGAATAATCATCCACACAAGCTTCATGACAGTGTTGAGTTTCTCTGAATTTTTAAAAAGCATTTTTACAACCATAATTCTTCCCTCCATCTATACAGCAACCTTTTCATCCCATCAAGACCAGAAAGGTTGCACAGGGTAAGAATGTACCTGTTCTGGAGCGACATTGCCCTGCACCTTTACCCCGTAGTGGTGCATGAAGACGTCCGCCTGCGTGGCAGAGCCGGTGGCTCCCTCCACCACGTCTGGCAGCAGCTCCCTGACCTCTGAGGCCGTCCACACGCAGAAGGCCCCTTCACGCTTTTCTGGTCCCCCAGATGCCGGGACAGAGTCTGCATCCTCTGCACTGTAGAAACCCCCCGACTGGTTCACCCACCACACCAGAATGAGGAGACATCAACGAAGAGAAGAAGATGTGAAATAAGTGACAGACTTATCATGTATATGGAAAATAGAAAAGGGATTTACAACAATGCCAGCATTGACTGTGACAGTATCAGTGGAAACATCCCACCAGGTTCTATGTTTAATTCACATCAATTTGTATGCAACCGATGAGCAACCTTATAAGATTTGATTATAGATGATATTGAAATCCAGTCAGGATCTGTATAAACAGAATTTTTATAGTTCATGAAGATAACTTGAAGAGTCCGCCGAAGGCACAAGATCAGTAACTGTACCAATAAAAATACAAATTAGACAGGCCGTTGTAAATTATCCTTGCAGAATTTATTCATTAGTACATAATTAAGCAATAAATCTTGGGGAATTTAATGATTATGACAACTTTTGCTTTCATTGTGTGCTTTGGTCGCTGCTGTCGACTCATTAATCAAAAGGAAAAACGGGTTGACCCTCAGAGGGGAGCAAGGGTTCAAGAGCCTATTTGTCAACGGGGTCCCATCCCTTGCCCTCAAGGATGTATGATCGCAAATGTGAACACACACACCTCCACATACTATGACTTGGAATTTACAGCAAGTGTTTGTGCTTAGATATTTGCCATCACCATACAAATTATTTACACTGCTCTATTCTTAAATATTTTATAGTGTTGCACTGAAAACCAAAACCCTTATTTAATATAAATAACAATATCTTACTTACTTTATAAAATTACACCTTGATACTGCAATGAGGACATCTAGCTCCCACAAAACCAGTAAACTAACACAAAAAAATCAACTAAAGTCTTAAGTTGTCTTAAGTTGGCTGTAGACAATTCACCTCATCACTCAAGTCTCTGGAGACGTAGAGCAGAATGTCCTTAGCCACATCTGAAAAGAGCTCCTCACCTGATACCTGGACAAAAAGAAAAGGCCAAACAAACACATTGTGGTTAAGGATATCAGCATGTAATTCGTATGCAGGTAATTTCATGCAAATCACAAGGTAGACGCTACATCATCATCAACGCGCACACACACACACACACACACACACACACACACACACACACACACACACACGAGTGGATGGCGTGTCAGGATTTTATTCTGCTCACATTTTGCATTTCCTAATTTTCTTCCTGTCTCAATCACAAAATCACTGAAGTTACTAATTGCTGCATCTTAATTCAACGCTGTCCAGTGGAGGGGAGGCGATCAATTTGGATTGATCGTCTTTACAAAAAAAAAAAAGCACATTTTCAGTGACTCCTGGTAAAACCTGTAAAAAATACTCCGTACAAATTTACCAGCTGCAATATGTTTGAGTGTGTGTGCATGTGTATGCACATGTGCATTTATGTGTGTGTGTGTGTGTGTGTGTGTGTGTGTGTGTGTGTGTGTGTGTGTGTGTGTGTGTGTGTGTGTGTGTGTGTGTGTGTGTGTGCGCTACTACACTCATCAGGAGTGATTTACTGTGGAGCAAAACAAATGTTTGCCAAGTCTCACGTCCATGATTTCCACTGAATGGATAACGTGGCAATAAATTACTTCAATAGGAGGCGTCAGCATGATCGAGAGATCCCCTGAACTGTACACAAGAAAAGACACGCACACAGCACACACATCCACACACCTGAGACGCAGTTATGTACGCTACTGCCAGCTGAGCCTGGTCGTACAACATCTTCTCAAAGTGAGGAACATGCCAGGAGGAATCTGTGGAGTAACGATGGAAACCCTGCAAAGGAGAGATGTGAAGACAGACATGGAAACAGACATGAAGACAGACATGGAGACAGAGAGACAGACATTTTATTAACCAATAATAAACACCACACTTGTCACAGAAGGATTTCTCCTGTCACGTACAACTTGTACAATAAGTACAGACAACGTATGTCTATGTGAACGTTTCTGGACTCAATATTTACTCTTCTTACCGTTTCTGATGTCTACAATCTTTTTTAATTGATTAAAATGTTTTTGATTTGATGTCAGAAAACTTTAACATAGCCTCCAGGAACTTTACGGTAGCAAACAATGAATATGCTTTGAACTCAGTCCTGTATGAACCTGGGCCACGTGGTCGTGGATGCCTCCCAGCGCCATCATACGGAGTGTGTGCAGGGCCATCTGAAGAGCCTCAGCTCCATCTGAGGTGGAGCGGTTCACACACCAGTAGGTCATGAGGAACATCAGGTTCACTGTGTGGGGAGGGAAGGATCAATAGAGGGACTAAGATAAAGAACACTCAGTCACATGTCCACTGTAGAGCCTAAGAAATTCACCTGGTGTGGGGAACTTGGGAGCGTCTCTAAAGCCACCATACTCTTCCTCATAGGAACTGATCAACTGCTGCAAACAGCGATTAGTGACGTCTGAGGCTCGTGGGGGGCTCGATCCAGGGTTGGCAGAGACAGCAGTGCCTTTCTTCAGAGCGTCCATGATCCGCTCTCCGCTGGACTCCAAAGCAAGACGATTATTTTGCCACTGCAGATCACATAAATTATGATTGTCTCGTGTAGGGATGACAAATTGCTCAAATAAAACACTGCCTGCACCAAAGTTATCAAAACTTTAGCAAATGGAAATCAGCTTCTAGACCAAGCAATTATTTGAACCGGAGCCACACTGAAGCATATAGATAAAATAAATACGCTTGGTTTATCTTAATTGACACCAATAGGTTATTATTTGTTAAGAAATCCCTGGACACTTTTGATGATCTGCATGAATATACAGTATATAATCAACTTCTTTGACTCTAAGCTGAAGTGATGTAAAAAATGAAAAAAACATGGAGCAGCCAATTTTAGTCAGGAAACTGTAAACCAGTTACTCAGATTGAACACTTGACCTCAATTCAATTCTTGCAATTGTTTTTTTGTACTAATTTAAACTGATTTCTACTGGTTAACGATGCTGGAATTTGTAAAGAAAACGGTTGATTTTTGTTTCGTTTTCTTTTTCTACCCTCCAACTGTGAAATTACAGGAAGATGGGAGTTACTGGTATCTGCAGCTGATCAATAAGCACAAATCATTTTTGCCAATACAATATCTAGTAAATACTTCACTGTAGCTTTAGCTAAAAAAGTAGACATTTTAAAAATAGTAAGTAGTAGTGTCCGTTTACATAATTTAATTTTTTATGTGTTTCAATGTGAGTTTGAAAGGTGGTTGTCTTTGGAACACATTTACCAAACTACCCATTCCAGCTTTGGCAAACTTTAAATGCATATGAAATAGTTGCGCTCTTTCATGTATATTATATTTGCCGTTTTCATTAAAAAAAATTGATTTGGAGGCCTCAGACAGATGGTGAACTTCACATTCAAGCTTTAGCAAACGTCACATATGAAGTTTCCAGCCTACAAATGCTAATCTACAGCATGAGAGTAGTAATGGATAAAAGATTAGAACAAATGAAATCCTGTTCGAGCTAAAACTGATGACTGATACCTGATCCATGATTCTGGTGAGAACTGTTTTGAACCCAGGTCTTCTTCCTTGGTCTCTGGGAGGGAAGTACGTTCCTCCAATGAATGGTCGAAGGTCAGGGGTCAACCACACACTCATAGGCCAACCTCCACCTCCGCTTGTTGCCTGTTACCAATATTTATTCATGAAGGCAAATTAGCATAGGAGAAAAACTATCAGAGGCTGGTGTGAAGGGTCTAAAAATAATAAAGAGAACACCCACCTGTACAAAGGTCATGTAGACCTTATCCACGTCAGGTCTCTCTTCTCTGTCCAGCTTAATGCAGACAAAGTTCTCACTTAAGATTTTCCCAATTTCGTCATCTTCAAAAGACTCTCTCTCCATGACGTGGCACCAATGACACGTTGAGTATCCCACTGAGAGTCAGAGAAAAACAAAATGTTTCAGTCCAAGCAAATGAGAATGCCTCAATGAAATCCCTGTTACCACCAGGTGAAGGGGAAACTTCACACCTGATAAAAAGATTGGTTTGTCTTCTTTCTTTGCTTTGTCAAAAGCCTGTTGTCCCCATGGATACCTGAAAGCAATATTAAATTAACATAACATTACACTAGTTTGCACGTGACGTTCTATGAGCTTTCAGAATTCTGTAGGGTAAAAACACTCACCAGTCAACAGGGTTATGTGCATGTTGTAGAAGGTAGGGAGATCTCTCATTGGCTAATCTGTTGGTGTGTCTATGAGGGGGGGCTGAAGGTCCGTCACCCCCCGATGCCATGCTCATAAAGGCAGATGGACTAGGCAAACAAATATATTTATAATTTTAGTCACTGATTGCTGGAAACATTTTAAAATTAAGAAGTCTTCAAAAGTCATTTTTCGTTTTCTTGGTCCTTTAAAACCATACATGGATTGTTCTTGTGTTAATTTTGTGTGTCTTTCCTCATTCATTCATTTTACTAATGGAGTATTGATTCCCTGTGTTAAGCTTCATTACTATTGAACACATCAGTTAATTGTAGAAATACTGTTGCTGTGCAACCAATCAGATGCTGAAAAAGGTTGTGATACCAAAAGGACAACTAACACCATCATCTCACAGACCAAGGCTTTCATATAAATACAGTACATCGCGTCTTGCAACAAGCTAAAACACAGTGGTAACAATGGCCAGTTTATTTTGTTTTGAATGAAAACATTTTCAGCCCCCATTGTTCATATATTAGTTTTATTGGCAGCCTGTTTGCACACAAAAACCAAGTTCTATAAAACAATACAATGGTCATTAAAAGTGTTTTCAACAACACAAAATGCTTCACTTCTGACCACTGCAGTCTCTAAATGATTCAATTGCTTAATGACAGGTTTTTCTCGTATTTTGTGGACAATTCCGTCGCTATGACCTGCTTTAACATGATGCATGTCCAGACACTAGCTTCTGTCATATTCCCTGAGGCCCATTCTACAGGGACAAAAGCTTCCAGGACTGGAATATTCTGTGGTTTATGCACTGCGACCTGCTTTGTCAACTCCCACCAGGGAATTTTAATTGGATTTAAGTCAAGTGACTCAGATGCAATCATAGAATAATAAAGAAATATTTAATTGATGGAATGAACGCAATTCCAAATCATTTACATCTTATCTAGATGATTTTGAGCTGCTAGATCTGACTTATCATTGCTTGTACTTTTCTTTTCAGACAGCAGTGGTGAACATCATGAAGCCCTTATGTTTGGACTCTACTGAAATGTCAATGAAGGTTGGCACAGTGTTTTAACTGCATGTGATTTGCAAAGGTGTGGCTAATGATGGATTTTATTCAGCAGGTAATAAGCTTTGATAAAGTTCAGGAAAGCAACTTTTTTTGTTGAATGAGGGGAAAAAATGTGAATTGCATAACCTAAAGTGTTCATGTGTGCTTTGGTTCTTGCAGATGGTTAAACAACGTGTGGGGGTTGAATTATTTTGTTTCCAATTATTTTGGTTTTCCATGTTTTTACTGGAATAATTTACTGGAATGTTGTCATTAACAGAATTTGAGCATCTGTTTTTGTTTTTTTTAAAGAAAGGTCACTGTAAAAATGTTTAGACTTGGTGCTTTCATTCTCAAAAAATAAAACGCCCTCACATTCCCCCAGAATATAAATTTCACATCCGTTTTAAAACAATGTGATTCCTGACAGATGACTCTGTGTTTGCATTCCGTTCAGATAAAATACGTGAAATTTCATTCGTTAATCATTAATCAAAATAAATATAAAACTGTTATGAAAAAAATTATGTAAGCAAATATGAGAACGTTTGTGCAACGTGAAACGTAATCCACTGACATGATTCGAGGTGAGCTCTCTTGTTTTACCTCCTTGATAAGTATTCACTGAGGGTGAATATAAATGACGTATTGTCCGTAAATTGACAGGAACACGAATAGTTTTCATTTGCCACGGCTAACAACAACAATGATCGCCGTGGAATCGCCTTCTGCCTTTCTTGTGCGTGTTCATCTGTGATTCATGGAATTACCTCAAGCATGGCGGCGGGTCAAACGCCCCTTGAACGTTACGTCACGCTGAAACTATGTATAAATCATAAAGACGCAGCTGACGGAGCTGACGCGGCGCGCCGTAGGCTGTCAGCCATTGGTCCGCCATGCCGGATTCTACTTGAATATTCATTGATTTCATGATTTACTTACGATACAATTTCCATGCCTCTAGAAAAACAAAAACAACAACAGTTTACAACATTTTAGACCAAACAGTGAAATTCGGCCACAACAGCTAACTGCAGGGACACGTGACTTTTTGTTTACTGATAAGATTTATCACATCCGCATCCGGTGGTTACCAAACAGTGAGTTAGCAAACCGGGGATCTTTTTTAAAATCAGACTTTCTCTTTACATGCCGGCTTTAAACCCAAGCCGAATTGAAACATGGGTAATTAAAACTTTACTGATGTCTTTTATCTCACAGCATGTGAATTAGTAATAGTTTATATCGGATAGATGTTTATTTAGTGGTATTCTTTCATTGAGTTTCGCCTAACCTCTGAATTCATGGGACATGAGCTACTGGCGAGGACTCATTCCAGCGCTTAGCGTGCAGCGAGAGTTAGCTTAGCCTGTTAACTGAAACTTGTCACTGCAGTACACGGCTAGCTTTAGCTTTAGCAGCTGCAACCTGCCAGCCGTGTTGACGTTACCTGAGGTCGTGGGCCTGGTGTGGACGTTGTACGAGCGTTGATTTGACGCTCGGTGGGTGGAGAATTCGTCTAAAGCGCCTCCTTTGATCCCTGAAGTTCTGATGTGGACTGTCCGGTCTGAAAAACGCTGCAGGTAGTCGGGTTGTAGGCTCCAGGCGGTTGTATCTAGACGTGGACTGACGCAATGCAAGTCTTAGCATCCTAATCTGGGAAGTGTCACTGACTTATTGCAGCGTGCTAACATTAGCCACCTGGTTGGCCAGCCAAAAACTGTCATGACGTGAACATTTTACTGTAATACCAGAAATCAACACATGATGGCGCACCAGCGGGACAGAAAAGAGAGTTTGCAGTAATACATCACGATTGGTTTATTAGAAGCTTTTAAAAAATCTTAAAAACAAACATGGAAAACAGAGATTCGTGCTGATATTAACAAATAATAATAATGTGACTTAAAAATGACGAGAAGATTAAAAAAAAAAGATCAAGCAGCAGAAGCTAGTGAAATGATTATGGTTCTGTCATAAGCAAACCCACTCAAGCTAAACTACAATTATTTATAAAATGCAATGAAATACATCTGTTATATGCTTAATCAAAACAGGGAACACAATCATTGATTCGACCATCAAAGTGATTGGAACTCCATGTGCAGAAGACATGCTAAAATCTCATTCATAATTTTTCTTCACCTCAAATAAAACATGAAATAGTCTGAATATTGGAACCATTGCTGGAGATTGTGCGATCACATGTATTTTTTGGTGAAAACATTTCTGGACAGTGTGAAGGAAACTTTAAAGGTACAATTCCTGGGGACACCTGACACGGTGATTGAAAAGAAGGACACCTACCACTTTCAAATTTTGCAAAGTGGATTTTTTTTTTGGAAAGGGAAAAACTAATCAGCAAATGACTGTTTATTAAAAAAGGGAGTCTGAACCGTGTTTCCATCAGATGGTGCTTTTATGCTTGCTTTGTTATATTTAGCTGGACGACAGTTGCGACAAACTGGTCACGAGTCGCCATGTCTGATGCGATAATGTTCATTGGTGTTTTGCTAGCTTGCTCTTTCATCCACTGCAGCAGTCGTGGGAGACTTCTGTGTATGACATTGGGAAAATTGTCACAAAGACGAAGGATGTATTTAAGTATTCCAATGTTTTCTGGTAGAGTCAAGTTCAAGCCACAAACAAAGAAACCTGCAGATTGTTAGAGATAAAGTAAAGATCATTATTTCACTGGATAAAACATATTTAGAATGTCTGCTCTAGAATTATCATGGAGTAGATCACACATGTTCTTGTTTCATCACTAAATATGACAATAAATTAACCAAAATAGAAATCAAACGTCAACCAATCAACTGTTTAGGAACAGAGGAACTCACCTTTAAAAGGCTTTGGTGTTTTTTCCAATTCCTGACAAAGTTTTGTTTCCACATTTATTGGGTTCATAGTGTTGCCATAGTAATACTTTATTTTCCCCCACAGCTCAGGATAATGATTGAACCGATAATCATATGAAACTATGACGTTTTTCTTTTTTTCCCAGCAATACTTCAACGTCGGGGTGCCCTACATGCAATAAAACATGTTACAGGTTAATGCATGCAATTCTTATTGTACACTGTACTTGATCAAAAGTCGTCACACATTTACTTACTTTTCTAGGGACAAGTTTGGATCCAAACAATGACTTGATGGAGGACATTAGATGGGTGTGGAGCTGCAGTTCATTTTTTTTATCAAACCCTTTGAAGTGTGACAAAGCCAGGATGAGGATCTCTTTGGGATGCCCCTCTGCCCAGTCATTGATGGTGCTGAGAACAGTCTGATCACAGTAACAGTTGTTCTGAGTTGTCCATGTTAAATAAGGATAAGTTTACCTCTGTCTCTGAGTGATCATGTGTGCACATAATAAGAATTTAAGGTATGGTCAAATGTAGACCAATTAATTTCTCCCATTTGATTTGACATGTTGTAAATGTGCATGATCTGAGCTCCATAATTTTTTACCAATAGTTAATGAAAAGAAGCATTGCTTTATATGTGACAATCCCATCTTCACCTTCACGTCCGTCCTAGTGTACAGCCCGTGATGAAAGTAAAGCCTTGTGGGGTCTGTGTCATTTGGTTTGCGAGCAATCCTCAGATCAAAGTAGCGTACCCCCGAATCCAGCTGCTTGGTGATGTTCTCCTCCTGCACCACAGGCCAGTAGACCGTCAATCAAACACCCCCTTCCCCATCTTACTTGTGTTTAAGTACATTCTATAGTCAATGAGGTTCTAAACACCACTTACCTGTGTGATTGCCCATTTGAGCACAATTTTACGTGCACAGTAGATCCTGCTGAATTTCTTTAGTCTATCAGGCTCTAGTATCGATGAGTTGATGTCCAAGTCGTAACTCATGGAGTCATGGCTGCCTAGGGTCGACCAAACAGACACACATTAACAAGTCAAAGCCATTTTAGCTATCTGTCCATTTATCAATGTGCAATTAACCTCATAATAATACATATTTGATATGCTATTTAATTTTTAACATTCTAAATGTCTTCTGGGACCCGTTTGCACCACCAGAGTTCATGGGCCACAGCCCAACACTTAAAAAAAACTTCTGTTGTAGGTGATAGTTTTTTGACATCTAAAATCAAATGTCTTCCAACGAGGCACAAAAGGTCACCCACACATCTGTGGTGTCTGGAGAATTATACTGGTAACCGTGGTTGGTGTCTGACTTTTCTCTAACCACATCATGTCAAATTACACTACTTGTCTTTATGACTAAATCCAGTTTTTTTAAGTCAATGATCATTTGAACTTTTGATGACATGTTGATCAGGTCAAAACACAGATTTTCCAGCTCTGGTCAATGGCTAAAACAAATGTAAAGATAATCCTATCCACCTTAGAGTATTTTGTGCTTATGGCTACTTAGCATGTTAGCATTTCAAAATCAGTAAGATGATAAATCTTTTATTGGTAAGCTATTGTTATGACACACCACAGCCCTTCTACATGCACCCTGTGCACACCCTATTAAATTCATTGTACCAAAATTGGCTGAAAGTCACTCCAAACGGGTTGCTAAGGAGATGTCAATGAATGGGAGCAATAGAGCCAAATAGTTCAAATAATTATTTCACCTAATCCTAGAAAAAAAAGAACATTGTGAAAATAAACAGAAACTGTTTCTCTCCATAAAAAAACACACAGACACCCATTCATTTCTGGATGACTTAGCAGGAACCTTCTACTCAACCAACAAATTCTGAGTGCGACAAAATTGTTAGCATGCAGCTCAAAGAAGAGCTGTGCCTCCGAAGAATGACTAACTGTGATTTATAACTCAACAACATTTATTTACAGGCTAAATAAATGCACTGAATATTGGACGTAAATAGATGAGAAACAAACACTCAAGGTGCTGCTTATTGAATCGATGCAGTTTCATTGTAAGAAGCTACTATATGACTTCAGCTTCATACCTGGTATGCTCAGATGAAAAAGAGGAATGCTGTGAAGCTCGGAGGGTAATTGAGACATCCATTCTTTGTATCCTGTGGCTTCTCTTTTCCTTCTGCCTTTCCCTGCAAACATTGTCATCTCAAATTGTACAATAAACAACAAAGTCAAGCTCAATAAAGTCAAAGCTCAAAGTCATACCAACACAGTAGCTACTGAACATATGTTTAATTAAAAAAATCATAGATGAATGTGAAAAGCTTAGATTAATACAGTTTATCCTGCCCACTTACCTGCTGATTACCAGAGTTGGCCGTTCACAAGTGCTCAAAGGACTGACACTGTCAGTAAGAAAGGATGAACAATTATGCGGTCAAACAGGTTTTTGTCACCAGGAAGAGCATTTTATGACTTCCTCATGCCATCAATATTACTACATTAAATATACAACAGTAAGGAAAACAAAAAATCATTGTGCTTTTAACTGTCAGTCAGGCTTTACTGGTGAACCGTTTAGTCCCCGAACAGGTCTTGGTTAACTGACATTTTAGTGGCAAGTAAGTCCAGTATGGAACTCCTTCTCCCAGTTTAAAACATCCACCCCAGCAACCACCTGACCCCCCCTCCCCTCCCGCCCAACAATGCTGCAGAACAGAAGTATACACCGTCTGTGACAAGTGTGTTAGTTCTCACACTCCCACAAATACTGTAGTGGATTCTTTATTATTTACTCAGTCTTTATTATTTACTCATCAATTCATACATGTATTTTGTAAACAGCAAAAATGGATGACAACAAAGTTAAGGTGAAACTATGTTATATAGCTAAAAAATAATTTGGATTTAAATTGAAATCTAAACATTCAGAATATAATACTAAAACCTGCAGGACTAGATTAATTTCTAATGATGATTAGAGTTTAATACAAAATAAATAGTTGCACAGGGTGTGTGACAATCTGAACTGGTGAATATTCATCATGTGCACTTGATTGTGTGTGTGCATGCGCGTGCATGCGCGTGCATGCGCGCGCACGTACGTTTGTGTATGCGTTTGTGTGAGTAGAAACTGAACAATCATTCTCAAACTAATAAAAATAATAAAATATGTTTTACTTTTACTTTCCACTTTTTATCGCACAATTTGCAAAGCGATGGAGTGCTCAGGGGAAAAAAAATTTAAACTACTGAACTTGAAGTTTGGTGTCTCATTTAACATATTTTCAAAAGTGAATGAATAAAAATACCCTTTGTCAAATATTGCTTTTCTTAAATAACTATTGTACTAATGATGATACTTAATGTGATTACTGATTCTAGAGTCCAGCCAGATCTGACTGTATTCCTGATATTACATATTTGGTATGTTAACACGTTCACAAAGTGTTTTAGGATTAACTATTAACCAATGATTGATAATTTCCTTACAATAGATTCAATTTATGCATGGAAATCTACAAATTATGGCCTTTGGTTTGAAGATTCTGCATTATAGATATAGCAATATGCTAAACTTTTAATATATAAAAATACTTTCTCAACTCAATGTTTGTTTTTCATTGAGATGTCATCTTAAAGAAAAATGTTTTTGTAGTTTAAGGTTGAGCATCTTGTGTATCTGATAGAAATTCATAAAACTCTCAAATTGATTCAATAGCTTTTATTGGATTTAATTTGCAGGAAAAGGACATGATTGGATTCTCAAGCATCATCCGTCATCCATCATAGACAAAATGAAATTCTAATATTTACTAACATATATTATAATTGCAAATGTTCTCGCAAAAGGTTGCCTCAGGTTTATTATCTAGCCTTGGCCAGGCCCACCATGTTCTGTCCCCTGTTGAAGATGGAATAGTACTGCCTGATGAAGACGTCACCCAGGATCCACAGGCTGCCACCTCCGCTGCTGAAGCCGGTACGGCAGCCATAGTAGCTAGACTGTAGTAGGGATTTAGGAGAAGATTTTCAGATTAAGGAAGCTCATGTTTGGATGACATAATACAAGATGAAGTAGTGAAGGTAAAAACATACCTGACGGACGTAAGCAGAAGCTGGGATTGTGAACTCCTGTCCGTGGATGTGGAAGGTCACAGCAGGCATGCTGGAAATCTGGCTGCAGGAGACAACGGCCTGAAAGCAGAGGAACGAAAGATATATAAAGAATTCTGTTCAACCCCTCCATTTTCAACTCAGAGTAGCCTTTGGTTCAACATTAAACTACCATAAATTATTTTTTTTTAAACAGACTATGTTTGGTACTCACGTCTCCATTCTGGACACTAGCTCCAATGCCACCATTGATGCCGTTGATGCTTCCTTGAGGTCCAACGATGAGAGAGGTGCCGGTGTCCACAATAGCCTGGCACCCACCATTGCAAGCCACAACTTGACCATTCACAGTCACACTGAAAGGGATGCACAGTACAGCATGCATGAGACATAAATCGCACTTTTGCATCTGCTATCATTCTGGCTTCGGTACATTTCACAGGAGAGGCACCGTTTCCCACAAATTACCCTGAACGTGGCAGGTTTAACAAGAGTTTGTATTTCTTCAGTAACCAACATAGTCTCACATGATAGCGTAATAGCATTAACTACTATTGTTATGGTGTATGGTGTTTTAAGTAGTTGCTGCATCAATGTATTTGTTAACTTTATGTTCTACTCTATTGCCAGTTTGTTGAAATGTTTCCTCAGGTGTTCCATCCCCTTAAGGGTTTGAGGTCCTGCCACCATAATATGTTTGTGTGTCTTTACCTGTCCACTGTGATCTGCCAGTACAACTCATTGGAGAGGGGAATCCAGGTGATGGAACCAGTGTAGTGGTTGGTGTCAATGCCACCAAAGGTCACCACACTGCCTTGCTCAGCATTACTGCAGAAGTAAGCAAGAACGGAGTCATTAGCATAACAAAATGCTGCAGATTATTTATTTCTTCATATACAGTGGGCCCTCGCGCATTTGTGCATTAACACTCACAACTCCACCTCATAGCGGATTTTTGGTAGGCAGTCACGTGATACCGTACATACATACTATTGGCTGACAACATCCTGAAGTGCGCTCCGTTCCGTCAGTGTCAGACTTTCGTGAGACACAAAAGTGCTTTAAACAGTTGATGTGTGGGAAAAGGTAATACAGACAGAGGGTGGTTTAATATCAGTATGGGGAGGGTTCATAAACGTTTAAATTACCAAAAATAGTAAGATAAATAGACTGCGATCTCGATCGCGGATTCCTTAATCGCGTGTGGTTCCTGGAACTTATTAAACGCAAAGAACAAGGGCACGCTGTTGTTCTTTTTGGTAGGCATAATATAACAAGGCTTTTATTATCATTACCTGCTCAGGTACACAGAGAAGAGATCCTCATTGACCAGGCCCTCCTTCATCATGTTGTCAAAGACAGGTGTAGCTCCAGAAGCAGACAGGCGAGGGTATGCCAGGCCCAGAATACCATCAGCACGCATGTACTTCATGAAGGTAGCCTCAGTTACGCTCAGGCCGAAGATTTGGTTTTTCACAGCAAGTCCACCCACCTGTTGGACAAACAGAGGTGTGGCTGAGTAATAATAATACATGAACACCGTCCAGTTCAAAACAGTACCATATGCTTATATGTCCCACCGTCACAGTGTCATAGCCGAGGAATCCAGTCATGCTACCAGTGCCGTACTGGATGCTGAGAGAACGGCCACTGTGCTTGTAGGTGGTGCTGGAGCCTGGGTTGTATCTGTCATGGTTGTCTGGGAAAATCAATCAAACAACCATTCATCAAACTTTTATTTGTATAGCCCTTAATCACATCAGCAGGCAGGACTCAGACTCTGAAGGGGGGCCGTGCGCCTTGATCGGTTGGGTGGTAAAGAAATACAATGGGTGTAGAGACAGGGCAAGGAAAAGAGAGAGATCGAGAGAACGTGGCAGATAGGCCAGATGGCGTTTGCACTAAAAGTATAAAGTTGAACTCTAGTTGCTGAAGTGGAAGTGGGATTTAAAGGCTTTTGGATTTCCTGTCTTCTATACTTGTTCCCCATCTGTCGAGCAGGAGCACATTGACAGCAACAGTGTCTTGCAAGCATGTGTAGAATCAATGTATTATTATCAAGAAAACAAAGAGAAATAAAAGAAGCCCCTAAAGTAAGTAGTGTAACTCCCTTCAACAAGAGAGACAAAGAAAAATACCCTCAGCAGTCTAGGTCTATAGCAGCTCCTCTAACGGAATCTGTATTGTTCCTAAATGTGAGATTAACATAACCTATTAACATAAAATAAAATTTGCTGACTTGAGTTAATTATATAGGGTTTTTTTTACAAGTAGAGGTAAACAGAAATGGGAAACAATGCAACTGGAATTTTTTTTAAAAAGTGAAAGCAAAGTACAGAAAGGGATCCCACAGCCTCCAACAAAGGTTTTTTGCATCCGTCAGTCCAAATTTTGCAAACTCGGTGATTGTATTCCCTCACAGAGGACTATCTTGCGCCATCCAACAGATCATTTCTCCTTACCCAGTGGTTTATCTTATTAACACTAATATCTTGGTGGGCAGCTGACATGGACCACCCTGTACGTATCACATGTGTTTCTGTGTTTCTGTAAATGGTAGTTAAAGTGGACCGGAAAACACCAACATTTTACAACTTAGCGATGCAAATTGGGATAACTTTGAAATCGATCTCTAAACCCGAGTTTTACTATCTAAGATCTATTTAGAGAGTGGAGATTTACATGTATTAATAGGTTTACATACAGCAAGCTGGACTTCCACAGTAGACGGAGGGCACCCAGAGATTGGATGAGCCGGTGTCAAAGATGACCTTGAAGGACTGAGGAGGAGTTCCAATGGAGATGACTCCATAGTAGGCCAACTGGAGATGAAAAAGAGACAATCACGACCAAAATTAATAGTTTTTCAATGTGCCATTCATCAGTCTCCAAAGTTGCTACTCACGTCAGCATCGTTGGTCATTGGCTGCTCGCCCACAGCAAAACTGGCATCAAACTTGGCCATGGGGTTGTATGGGAACTTGAGCCTTATCTCCTCCCACAGACCCTGCTCCTCCAGGAGCTCCCTGGCTGTCTTACCCTTCTCCAGATGGATCCTAGGATTCACAAAAGGAGCAACTTTTTTCCCTTCAGCCTCATTTTGTCCTGTAAATCACTTTTTCCGTATATGTAGTTCATCTTAAACTGCTCAATGCTTGTAAAATTTAGATTTACTCATGAGGGCACAATATACCTGTAGACAGATATTTTAAAGATGGTATGTCTGCAGTTGTTTCTCGGTCCAATTAGCTGAAGTTACACCTTATGTATGTTTAATTTTGAGCGTTGAAAAAATAAAAAATAAAGCCAGTAGAAGTTAATGTAGGTAATGTGAGAAATTACTTACTGGAAGTGACACTCAGACAGCGCCACCATGGCGCACAAAACAAAAACCAACTTCATTGTCTCTGTTGAACCGTCAACTGTGGGAAGAAATCAATTCAGTCTGGCAGAATCAAACTTTCTCAATTTTGGTCATTGACATTACAGAAAAAATCGTAATGGCTATGTGAGAAATATGTTCTTCTAATGGTTCTGTTGTATACTCACCTGTAGAGTCCAAAACCTGAGTGCCTACAGACAGTCAGGGATCCCCTTTTATACAGGTGGGCAGAGATTTCACCGTTACATAAAGATAAGTAATGCACACACATTCAAGCGATAAGATAAGTAATGGACCAAGTAATCACTGACCTTATAACAATGTCAATTGTATTATTGAAAGAAGGGAAGCACATTTTTGAAAAAAAAGTTTGCATAACTGCAGAGTGGAGTTCTGTTTGTGTCCCTGTTGAATGGTTGACCAATAATAGCATTCATAAAGGTTCTTCTAGCAAAGTCAAAAGGTGACATGAATATTTTTTAATAAAAATTGATGGTCCACTATAAATAAATCTGCCAATTTATGCATTTTTCCTCCTTAAATGTTTCCTTTTACAGCTATATTTATCTCATATACACTGTGAAACACACTAGTGCTTTATTATCAAACATTAGTGATTTAGTTTTTGGGAATTTGCCATATTATACGTGATAGTGTTATGATAAAAGAAAATTAGGTCTGAAATTAGGTCTGCACATTTATAAGTATTGGCTATTGGCTATTATCTTTGTCATCAAAAAACAAAAATGATGCCAATAAACTGAGCTGACAATGCAATTTACTTTCATTGACTTAAAATAGTTACTCCCAGTGGAAGTAACATACTTTTGCAGTATGAAGTGAAGAATCCATGTGGAACAAATGTCTGTATCAGATTTTGAATTGTATGTCTACATTATCATGAATGTATAAAAAAATCTATCTGCAATCAACAAAGGGAAAATTAATTAATTTGCTCAACCTACTGTACATTCCAGCTGTCTGTGGGTAGGAGGAGGGGAACACTGTTGATGACACACCAGTTCATTGTAGGGCATAACATTCACTACGTTTTATGTTGTTTGGAGGTCGGTACAAGCCCGAGTACTTGAAGAGAACCCACATAGACATCAGGAGAACATGTCAAAGTCCACACAGAAAGGCCTCGGGTGGGATTGAACCCAAGACCTCCTCCTGTGAGACAAACAACGGTACCCATGGCCTGGTCTTGCCATTGACCAGGAGCATCAGAGGCATTCCACCCAGTTGTCCATGACACTCCTGACTGCTGCCAGTTTATCACTAATAAATCATGCTTGTCAAATCTAAACATTGGCATTATTGTACAAAACATTCCCATGATCATCACAGCATGGAAAGTTTAATGCTCTAGTCTAAACCATCATTGTCGATGAATTACCCCATAAAATCCATTTTAATAATCATTTGAAAAATTTGAACTGGTTTACATTTGTGGCACATGCATTTTACAGTATGATATTTTTTTCACATTTTGGAACGATTTGAGAAAAGTCATTAACATTTAGGCTGCTACTGCTGTTAACTGTCAAACATGACTTGAACAATGTTAAGACCTATTGAATGTTAATACATCTTAATTCATTATCTTGGATCCTTTTGTGCCCTCAGGTGAGTGTTAGCACAGGGTTTAAGTTATCTTATCAGCAGGTCATGAAGACCTGACAATCAACATCATTATTAACTGGAAAAAAAATTAAACTGAAACTGAGTACAGGTATGCCTTTGACATTTCTATACATTTTCCATGTGCATTAAAGTCAAACATATCACACATTAAAATGTGTTTTAATCTTAAATGGACTCCTAATCAGTCACCTTTGCATGTGCCTTAGTGATTAAGGTGTTTGCTGCTAATATCATGTGTTTACTCTTAAATCAAGGTCTTTTCCTTTAGATATCAACTAAAAAAAAGATGGAATGTGCACCACTGTGCTATCTGAAGTAAACATATTAAAAATAACAAACATCATTGGGACTATATGAAGGATTTTCTGTTCTAAATTAAATGTGAAGAAATGAAATTAACAGCAATTTTCTGACAATATTGTCAGTTGTCAGCTTTAGGCATTTATTTAGTAAAAGCATCCACAGGGTCCTGGTAAAAACATTAACATTACATAACTGCTTTTACAAACGGCCGGCACGCTCAGGAACGTTTCAAGCAAAAGGACGTAAGTCTCTAATATCAGATTACAGTAGAGCCAAAGCAATTTTTCATAAGAAAAATTAATTAGCTGGTTTTTCCATGAATTGAACATAACATTTGGCATTTTGTGTGATCAGATTATGCATCTTTATGAAAACAATTAACAATAGTTAAGATTAAAAATATGCATTAAATATTTTTCAGTGACAAGAAATGATGTAAACCACTAAAGCATTTTTCTGTCACCCATTCAGCATATGCTTAAGCATTTGTTGGCAAACTTAATTCATTTACAGCTCAACAAGCAGTGAAAAACAATTAAATATCAGCCATGATGTCACATGGACTCGTGTATTTTTATGTTAAAAATAAACAAAACAAAAAAAAGCTGAAGTATTGATGCTTTTCTTTTCACATCAAATGTTTTTAGGGTTTGGTAGTTATTCTAGGTATGTACTAAAGCAGTTCATCTAACGTGACATTCCCAGCCTTACACCCTGAGTCGGCTGGGATAGGCTCCAGCCCCCTGTGACCCGCGACAGTGGATAAAGCAGTGATTACAAAATGGATGGATGGATTGATGGATGGATGGATGCATGGATGGATGGATGGATGAATGGGTGGATGGATAGATGGATGGATGGATGGATGCATGCATGGATGGATGGATGGATGGATTCTATTTTGACCCTTGACTGGCAAAACCACTTTTCTGCCTTGCCAGTCAAGGGTCTGCTGTAGCCAATCATAGCTGGGCAAGAGGCATTTTTTTCTCCACTTTTAGTCAAATTTATTGAAATGTTTTCTGCTGTTAAGTATGCAGTTTTAATGACTCAAGCATTTTAATAAATAAGAGACCTATTAAGTTGATTGCTTCTTCTTTTGTCTTTTTTTGTATTTAGTTCTACTTGTTCAGTGCATAAATGCAAAAAAAGCACTTGTGCAACTTTGGCGTCGACCAAAACTCAGATTTTATTGTTATTCATTTTAGTTTCTATTATATTTATGTGTTGTCATTTTATTTGTGTCATCTTGGAACCAAAAAGACCTCACTGAAAGCCATCATCTGATGTATAAAACAAAACCAGGGAAGTTAGAATGTTTGTAAATTGTAAATAAAAACAGAATATAGTGATTTGCAGATCCCTTTGAACCTATATTCAATTGGATATACACAGCAAAGACAAGATACGTAATGTTTGAACTGATATACTTTATTATTATTTGAAAATAATATCTCATTTAGAATTTGATGACTGCAACATGTTTCAAAAAAGATGACACAAGTGGCAAAAAAGACTGAGAAAGATGAGTAATGCTCATCAAACACTTATTTGGAACATCCCAAAGATGAACAGGCAACTTGGGAACATGTGGTGCCATTATTGGACATAAAGGTAGCTTCCCTGAAATGCTGAGTCATTCACAAATAAGGATGGGGCAAGGGCCACCACTTGGAGAACAAACGCATAAGTAAATTGTCAATAAGTTTAAGACCTTTTTTTTAAATTTACAATTTCCACAATGTGCCAACTTCACTGGTTATGGGTTTTGTACATACTGTATATTCAGATAAATACTTCAAACCCATGTAATGACTGCATCTATGCTAAAGTCATTAATTTTCCATTTTTCTTTTTCCCAAAAAAATTAATTCCTCAAGGGGATGACTAATGTTCTTTCTTCTTCTTTTTATTCTTCATATATTTCTACAAGTCTTACTGTCTTATTAATTCACATAAACTTAAAGAATACACACTGGACACATATTGTTTATATTTCTAGCAGATGCATTAAAGTTAATTTTATTGGGAGAAACTTATTTTAAACTTATTTCATTTTAAAGAAAAGAAAGTTCTTACAGGTTGTTAATACAGTACAGGAGTGATGTTGTGATCTGTAGTGAGAGCAGGGAACAGGTGGAGGAGAAGCTAGAGAAGTGGAGGTTTGTCCAGGAAAGGAGAGGAATGAAGGTTAGCCGCCATAAGACAGAGTACATGTATGTGAATGAGAGGGACCCAAGTGGAAGAGTGAGGTTACAGGGAGAAGAGATCAAGAAGGTGGAGGATTTTAAGTATTTAGGGTCAACAGTCCAGAGCAATTGAGAGTGTGGAAAGGAGGCGAAGAAGCATGTACAGGCAGGATGGAACGGGTGGAGGAAAGTGTCAGGTGTGATGTGTGATAGAAGAGTTTCAGCTAAAATGAATAGAAAAGGTGTACAAAACTGTGGTGAGACCAGCGATGTTGTTTGGTCTAGAGACAGTGTCACTGAGGAAAAGACAGGAGACAGAGCTGGAGGTAGCAGAGATGAAGATGCTGAGGTTCTCTCTGGGAGTGACCAGGATGGATAGGATCAGGAATGAGTACATCAGAGGGACAGCACATGTTAGAGGTTCTGGAGATAAAGTCAGAGAGGCCAGACTGAGATGGTGTGGACATGTCCAGAGGAGAGATAGTGAATATATTGGTAGAAGGATGCTGAGTTTTGAACTGCCAGGCAGGAGGCCTAGAGGAAGACCAAAGAGGAGGTTTATGGATGTAATGAGGGAGGACATGGAGGTAGTTGGTGTGAGAGAAGAGGATGCAGAAGACAGGGTTAGATGGAGGCAACTGATTCTCTGTGGTGACCCCTGAAGAGAAAAGCCCAAGGAAGAAGAAGAAGAGTGATGTGATGAATGGAGGGGATTTTGGTGATTATATGAGCTGCTGAGTTGTGAACCAGTTAAAGTTCATGGGAAGATTTGTGAAGGAGACCAAAAATAATCTTTCACTCTGTTTTCCTGACTTGTAAATACCACATCTTTGTGATTACACAAGTTTGAAAAACGTGTTTTGCTGTAAATAAATTAGCAGGATCAAATTTGCATCCAATACAAACATATGGTTAGTCTTGTTCAGTCTCTGATCCTTCAGCAATCCAAGCCTTCCTCTTCACAGGGACTCCATCACTAATACGCCTTCTTACCCCTTCTACACTTAATGGTCTGGTGTTAATACATGCAAGACTTTCACCACCGTTACCACATGCAGCAAGTCCGCCTTGAGCCAATAAGATCCTCTGAGCTGCATCAGCTGAATGAGAGCTCCCAGAATGCCAAGCTCTTCTCCTAGGGAACCTTCCAAATGAAGGAGATCCTGCAGGATGCAAACCATGACTCTCAGACACATGCTTGACACAAGTGTTATTGTTGCTGGATACCTGTCGCTGGAGTGATGCTAATTCTGACTCTGAGTGGGTGCGACATGAATGAGGAGCGATGCAGACTGATGCAGGAGAGATGTAAAGTGTGGTAGGAGTGAAAGAAAATGATGACAGAAGTGACACTCGTGGCTTTGGGTAAAGAAAACTTGTTTTCCTGTTTCTAACATCTTCTGATTCCCTTTCTTCCCCTACTTGTTCCTTGGAATTTGTTCGCCCTCCTAAGGTTGTTGCATGTTTGTCCTTTTTGATGATCCTCCTCTTCTTTCTCAGTGTCTGAGCTTCTTCCAGTTTAATTTCCAGGTTGTGAATCTCCTCGATAACGTGATTGACTTCATCAAAATGAGATAGCATTGTGGTGACACTGGGAAGGAGGCGGTCCAGGTAGGGCTGGACATCAAACCCAGACTCAGGCTCAGACACTGATGAGTCGTCAGACTTCACAGAGAGAGCAGAGGACAGGGGGCGTGGAGATAAAACTGTGGATGACAGGGAAGAAGAATGGGAAGAGGGGAAGGTGGAAGGCAAAGTGGAGAGGATGGATTCTTGTGAAGATCGAGAAGGGGGGATGTCCATTCCTTCAAACTTCACCCTGTGTCTGAACTACAAAGAAAATATGTGAAGTCAGAAGCAGCTATTGACTTGGAATTTTCTCATTGGCTGTGGTCTTCCAATGACACGCACCACTACAAATGCAACAGGTACCTCTTTAGCTTTGGTGAGTCCCATCCACAGTTTGAGTCTCTTGATAAAGAATTCCACCATCTCGTAGTCCTGAGGTTCAGCAGCTGGACGGTACAGCGCCGCTTGCTCTGCCCTTAAAACAAAGCAATAGTTGGGATGAAACCTCCTTTATTAAAAATTAAAAGCTCTTGGAAATATAAATAGTAATAATAATGAATTTACCATAATCATTGGAAAAAAGATGGAATTGCTACATTTTGGCCCCGAAAGTGGGAGGGCAAGAAGCAGATAAAACCATTACAGGACATTACGTTTAGAACCAATGGTGAATGTTTCATGTCACAATACTTGTGGGATGGCTGCCAGTGTGAATGTCAGCTAGCCTAGCATCACTTAAGTCCACACTGAACATCTGATAAGTTATTTGATAGATTTCTCTGGGTGCACAGAAGATGATCCACGATGATTTTACTCATCCTTTGACTTACAGCAAGCCACAGTAAATCCACTGATGTTTGTTAAAACGTTTGGTGATCCCTACGGGCAAACGTGAATTTTTTTGTCAGATAACACTTTCATTTTAGTTACACCCTTATTTCTAATAGCACCCCAACTTAGACATAATTATTCATCCAATTGATTTGTGACATGGTGCCACAATTGTATGGAGCTTATCACTGTTGCCTAGCAGTGAGAGGAGTTCAAATCCCCTTGAGGATCTGGGATTGTCTGTGTGGTGTTGTCATGGCCTCCCCCCTGGTCTTGCAAACGTTCCCCCATCACCAAAACATTACCATGTAGTTGTGCATTAATTTTGATTGCATTTCTCTGTCAAACTTTCTTTGACTTTTTCCACATCATCAGGTTAGCAGAGCCACTGTTCCAACTATTCTCCTGTGTGAAATACAACTAAATACAATAAGAAACTAATCTTGGTGCCCAATAATTGATGCATAGCTCACATAAATTCATATAAATATGTAACAGACATGTTAGATAAATATAATAATTTAACTAGTGGGAACTTGTGGGAATTCCAAGATAAAACAATAATATCAGACTTCATACCAAACATATGAAAACAAATGTATTGGGATTGTAAACCAAGCGCACCCAACGTAGTAGAAAATAAATGTGGTGTCGTAATAACATTGTGTTGGCAAATCATGGATTGCGCTGGGTGGGCACTGCAAAGCCGTAGATGAATGTCAGCAGGTTAACTGGAGAAAGAAAGATAACTAGTGGTGACATTTTCTTCCTCATCGAGGAAGTTTTTCCCTGCCACTGTGGTTTATGCTTGCTCTGGAGGGTTCAGTTGGGTTTCTCTGTCTGTTAAAGCGCTTTGAAATGTCTGTTGCCATGATTAAATGCTATATAAATAAAACTTGATTGATTGATTGATTGATTGATTGATTGATTGATTGATTGATTGATTGATTGATTGATTGATTGATTGATTGATTGATTGATTGGAGGAACTAACGTTAACGCTAACGTTAAAGGAAAAGGCATCTGTCAAAAGAGCAAGTGGAAAAGACATTTTAGAGAAGTGATAGCTCTGTTAGCTGACTACATGAACACAACTGTATGTAGTTACTTAAAGAGCGTTTTTGTCAGATGCCCGAGGAGCATTTTGGACACTACATCGATTGTCTCATTCCAAACGGAAACCATAGCTGGACACTCAGAAATTGTTACCCGTTTCTATTTCGCTCCTGCTGTTTGGACTTTTTTCTCAAAAACATGAAAATTGTTGGAACAGTTATGACACTCTAAAATTATGTTAAGAGGGAGATGCATGTATAGTTATTTATTCTCCTAACAGCCTTACTCTATATTGTTCACGTGATCCCTTCTGGCAGATGCGCCATGATTGGTTGGATGCTTGATTGACAGGTAGTGGGTGGAGTTGGTGACAGTGTGACAGCGTGAGACTTTTCAAGTGAGCTTATTCAAATATATAGGTGGGGATATTAATTAGTATGTCATTATATTTCATGATATATGACATATATTAATGACATGCAACAGAACTGTTACCACACACACTCACATACACGTTGTACCTGTATGTATAGATAAGAACAGCTCCACAGAACCTGGCCAAGAGCCAAACACTCCCCCCCATCAGCAGCAGCCCGTAGAGAGGGCCCAGGTATGGATGGACCTGGCACACTCTTCGGAGAACCGTCCGACCACTCAGCATGGACAACACCGAGACACCCGTCTGACGTAATGACAGGAAACCGTCCACTGATTGAGAGAAGAGCTGGAACAAAGGCAGAAACCTGTCAAATGCATTTTACATTAATGCATTCTTCTTAAATGTAAATGTTTTATCTGTCCGATCTTTCTCCTCATACCACATTTCCAAGGTGAATGCAGAGCAGCAGAAGTATCAGCAGTAGGAAAGTAAGGGCCCATAGCTCCCTCCAAGCTCTCTGCAGCATTCTACCGAAGACTACCCACTTTCGAACAAACCTCAAGGTTCTCAGCAACTGGAACACACACTGACACATCAATGGAAAAGAATTCACATTGAAAAAATTGGTATAATGTAAACTAGAGCTTTACTTCACCTTTAAAGCTTGCAGAGTGAGCAGAATAGCTGCACACTGAGAACATTTCTGTGCCAGAACGGCAGCTCTATGGAAGTGGGTACTGTTGTCTGGGTCTGATCGAAGCTAAATGGCACAGACACAAATAGACTGCAGTCAGTACCTAAATAGCATGAGCCATAACATCTGCTAGACTCAATATAGACTTTTTCATTCATTCTTCTTTCTTAACAGGTCACGGAGTGGCTATAGAGCCTAACATTTCTGACAATGGGCATGATACAAGTATATAACCTGGTATGTTTGTCACTGGGTGACATGAAAGAAAAACAACCAGTCACACTTACATTCATGTCTATATGCAATTTAAAGTCACCAATACTCAATACTGTATGTTTTTGGAGACGGGAGGAAGCCCATGCACACTCCAGGAGAACATACAAACTCCACACATAAAAGCTCCAGGCAGATTTGAACCCACCTACTACAAAGCCAGTGCTATATTTCCTTACCATGGAAACACAAAAAGCAGCTTGGGACAGAAAGCAGATCTGTAGGATAGCCGTCGCCAGAGTCAAGAAGGCCAAGAGAAGCTGAAACCAGTGTTTGCATTGATAAAGATATTTGGAGCGCTCAGCTGCCATCAAACGTAATTCTCCAAACATAATGAGGAGAACGGAGATGAGAAGAAGGACCTGCCGTGTAAAGAAAAAACATTTCAAAGATAAAATGGATCCCATTCTTTGTGAGAAGAAACATATTAACTTCTACTGTTCAAAGGATGAGCGATCGTTACCGTAAGCGCCACCTGCAGATCCAGTCCAGAGAAGGATGAAGGGATGTGAAGTGGACGTATGGAGAGAAGGGGGGTGACTGTCCGCAGCTGTACCCAATGCATTTTTAGGGACACACACACAAATAAACCAGACTGTCTGTGGTAGTGTGTGAAGTCAATAGAAATAGATTTGTACCTGGAATGAAAATGAAATTGAAACCACACAAAAAAAATATTATTCTTGAAATTAAAATGAATGTCCATAAAGCACTGCAGTATTCTATGTCTTAAATAATATAAGCTGAATATTGTGACTTCTGAAAGTCATTATGTTACCTCAATATGTTGCTTGATTTTTGAGAATTTTAATGGACAGCACACCTCATTATTGGAGTTATTCCAATTGACCACAGAAGAATTGAGGTATTAAACATTTAGTTGACCCACTTACTGCTGCGTACTCCAGTCTGCCATGTGCAGATCAGTCAAGAGCTGCTGTGTTGTTGATCTGCTGTCTCCCAGGAAGATGCTCGTCACGGGACGGACCGTTTGTGTGTACTGCAGCCGCGGCAGACCAACAACATGCAATGATGGGCTTTGGTATAGGTGTGGAACCAAGATACGACCGATCCACAGCTCTGCATCAGACCAGCTGAGGGAGAGTCAACATAAGCCCAGGAATGACACTCGATGCACAGAATGATCTTTTTTTACTTCTCTACAGGGGTTCTTCTTTGAACTTGGAAAATTAAATGTGTTTCTATAGCAAATTAATGTACAAAATCAGTCATGCACAGATATCACAGTCATGACATTTTGTTTGTTTTGTTAACAACTTTTATTACTTTTTATCTGAAGAATATGACATACTACATTTTACATTTATCAAAAAGCTCCACCTCCAGCAATTTGGATATTACACTATGCCGCATCTTGAAAATACTCAGCTGATTATGTTTTTTCATCTCCACATCTCCTTTGACTTCAGATCTGCACAGAGCTGAAGTCAAAGGAAAACACAAGAGAATACAGCAAGATTTGATAGATTTTTAATCAGACTGAAAATCAATTAGTGCAATGGTGCACACCGCTGTTATTGATGTTGCACAGTGAATTTATATGTGCACAATAATCTAATTAACCCTAATCTGCATCTGAAAACCATCCATCCATTCTTGTAGACATGATCTATAGCCTCTCATGTGCCTTGCCGGTCACGGGTGTGCTGGAGCCTATCTCAACTGGTTACAGGCGAAAGGTACGATACACCCCAGATGAGACAGCAGCTTATCACTGGTACACGTGAAGGACGAACAACCACACACACTCACACCTATGGACAATTTGGAGTGATCAATGCACCTAAAAAGCATGTTTTTGGAGGTGGGAGGAAAACGGAGAGAAAGAACAGCCACACAGACGTGGTGAGAACATACAAACACCAAACGAGAAGGATTCAAACTTGGAAGCACATGTGCCGCCAATCTGGAAACCATTTTAATGTCAACAACATATACATATATGTTTTTGCCTTTAAAATGGTTTTCAGATTGATTTTCAGATTGGGGGTCACTGCTTCAGGATTTCTCTCCAGTGTGTGTCTGCATTAGTTACCCTGAATTGCTTTGGCGTTAAGGAGGATGAGTGGTGTCCTTACTCTGTGAGTGAGGTGAGGTTATGGACTCCCATGGGTGCTGTGTGAAGGCTGCGTCTGACAGCAGAGTGCAGCAGCCTGCCTTGACTCTGCTCTACACTGTCGTGATAGTTCACCATCAGTAACAGCAGCAGGAATAACAGCTGGCACACACAGTGCTGCAGAAAAGATGGAGAAGTTATTTCACAAAAAAAGAACTAAAACTGCCACAAGTTTGTGTTGTTATTCTCACCCTCATAAGCGATCGCAGAGCCCTGACTTTTCGGGCCTCTTCTATGGCATTTAGCAGCCCATACCCACATGGTGGACGGACGTTTTTGCCTTGCTCTCCGAATGTCCTCACGACAGTAGTCTCCATAGCCAGCTGGTCCTCCACCTCTGGGTCCACAGGCCTCCATAGTGTTGCGTATATTAAGGCCTGCACAAACACCTGGAATAGGTAGATGTGTATAAATTACACAAGTACAAGGAAATATGTTTAACTGGATAAAGAAGACTTGTCTCAGTCCACCTTGAGAGGCTCCAGAAGGAGAGTGGAGGTGATAAAGGCAGAGAGGGACGATATCAGCCACATGAGGACCACCGCTCTGGACAGGACGCTCCCGTAGAGTCCCACCACAGTCAGACAGGCTCCTAGCAACACAGCCACCAGGGGGTAGATCACACGCACTGTCCAGGCTGGGAGCAGCCAGCTGGTCTGACTCCGGGCGACTCCTGAGTTGGAATAGCAACTTATAATCAGAGCAAATCACCAAATACAAATGGAAGAGCCACTTGGTATTTACTCTGTTTTAACCCCACGGTTTAGTACAGTGAAGGTAAATGCATCCTGGGGTTATTGTGACAGTGTTTATGGGATCTCTAGTACAGTAATAAATATAACATAAATTCCGATTACAATTTTATGGCTCCATGTGTTGAAAATGCAGCACTTTAAAAAGTTAGTTGTAAAATTAATGTACATTAAAATACTGTAGTGAAAATTGTGGAAAAAATCTGAAAATACTGGTTATATGATGTAATACCTAAATTAGTGGACAGTACCCCTCAAATCATACATTCATTCACTCATATTGTGGACTGCTTCTACCAGTTTCATGGGTCACAGGGGTTGCTGGAGCCTATCTCAGCAGACTACAGGCATGTTGCCAGCGCATCGCAAAACCACACAAGAGATGAAAAACCACTCACGCACACACTCACCCCAATGGACAATTTAGAACCAACTGATCTACCTGAAGTTCATGTTTTTGGAGAAACTATGCAGATACGTGCTCCGCACAAAACAGGACTCGAACCCAGAACCATCTTACTGTGAGGCAACAGTACTACCCACTGCAGCACCATGCCACCTGGTTTAAATTAATCAATAACCTAAAATAATGTAATATAAAGGGTATTAATTGTTATATTAAAGTGACGGATGAATAGCTTTAGAGCTTTAAAACGCTCTAAAGGTAGAGCTTTTATTGTAACTTTAATATGAAGGTTTAGTACCTATACGTGTGGTGGAGGAGGAGCGGGTGGAGTCAAGAGAAGGGCAAGGCAGGAACGTGCTGGCCATTGAGTCTACGGATAACACAGAGGGACATTTGCTGAGTCCTACTTCATGGAAGGGGGTGCAGGACTGTAGGTCTGCCAGGGACTTATCGTCACTCTGCTCCGTCCAGCTGCTGCAGGAGGAGCTTCTGCACAAAATCACAGGGAGAATTTTAAACAACTCAGTCATGCATTACAAACAATTTATCTGTTTCACAGAAGTTTACCTGCTCGAGAACGAGGAGGTGGTTTTAGGAGAATCTCGACCGCTGTCTGAGTTGCTTTTGGTTGTGTTTTGTTTGTCCTCTGCTACCGCTGCTGCTATAGACATCAGCAGATCTTCCTCTGGAGCGCAAACAATCATAATCAGTGCAGAAAACACATAATATCTCCCCATTTGACCACTGTAGTTTGATGTATTGTAATTTCTTTTCAGGAAGAACACTGTCACTGAGGGCTGAGACCTCAGATAGCATATTTTAAGTTTTTAAGTTGAATTGAGTATTTTCTCACCGGACAGTGTCAGAAGTGTTGTCAGGTTGTGTTTGTGGTCTTGTGTAATTTGTGGCTGGTGACAACTGGAAACATCTTTTGGTGAAGTCTGTATGCAAAGGGGAGTGAGGAGTGGTTTGGGGGAGCCTGTGGAGGAGGGCGAAGCCAGATGGAGCGTCATCAATGCCTTTTTTCTCCTCAGTTGGCGAACTGGACCGAGACCAGATGCAGACTTGCATGCGTTGGGGACTGGGGTCATGTTGATGAGGCATGGACCTCCTGGAAGATTGAGGAGGCTGTCACAGGATGGCCATACTCTCATACTCTCCTCTTGACATGCTGCATCTGCCTGAGGAGCCAATCCGGACGCAGCCCAAAAATCCAGAATACTGGAGTCCACTGCCTTGCTTTCTACTAACTACAGAGAACAGAAGTTATTTGAGACAGGAGGAATATCACTAATTTATGTCATTGTGCATATGTGCTCTCACAGAAGAAGGACTGTCCCGAACAGAGCTGGAGGAATCTGACAGGGACAAGAAATGATTGCCGGAGAGCTCTGATTGGCCAAGGTAGACATCCATCTCCACGGAGTGACAAACAGGAGACGGAGCCAGAATGTCCATCGCTATCTGTGTTTGCACACACAGAAACACATACCGCCTGGGCAATTAGAGAGAAATGGAAACGCTCACTTGTTCTCATACTGAGATAAGACTGTTTGACAGGCAAAGATTGGGCGCACGTCTAACATATCACTCTAATGACATCTAATCAGCAACACACTGAAGGCACAACAGAAAAACACACACACACACACACACACACACACACACAGAACTACTTTTATGAACCTCTTGAAAATAAACAGGTTAGCATATCTAAAGGAAGTCATATCTAACTAATTCAATATGAGAATGTTTTAATGACAGCAGTCACAGGTTTCATACAAGTGGCTTCACTCTGTCTCAGATTACCTGATTACAAGCTTTCTGAAAGATAAAACAGAGGAAACACTGGAGAGGAAACACCAGTACTGCAACAATCATTCCCACGGCAACGGTCTCCAGGTTAACCAGCATCCAGGCCGACACTGCTCCACTGATGACAAAAGGAGACAAATTAGTGTCATCCCGTTAATCCTGGATAATTTAACACTAGATTCTTTTTTTAGAAATTCTAAATATTAATTGTTATGCATTGACTGAAACAATGGATGTTAGATATTTAAATAATCAGAGGAAAATTTTAACTAAATCATCCTACCTCTGGCTCTGTGTGCCAACAGCCCCGTACCACAGAGCTCCCAGCGCAAGGTAGAGGTTTAAAATGAGGGCGCTGCACGTCACCCTCTGACCCCTGGTGAAGCGACTGTGAGCAGGACGCTCCCATAGTGACACCCAAAGGTGGTGTTCAACTAACCCAAACATCAGCTGAGAGGTGAAGACCCGACGGAACTGGGAAAGCTCATCTGGACCTGGTGAAGAAAGAGAGGTTGGATGACATCATCAGGAAAACATCCCATACAGCCGACACATTGCATTATGAATAAAAAGATAATGTATTTGAAATTGCAGGTTGTCCCCTACATATAAACATTATTTGAACAAATGCGTGCCGCTATATCTGACTATTGTCCTGCAATTCCACTTTCTGCCACAACCCCCTCTGAGCAGCACCTCTGCTCCAACACTCGTCTCCCCCCGATGTTGTTGTTTGTTGACTCTTGAGGATCTCAGAGCGTCAGGTGTCGTACCTTTGATACTTTGCTATTTATTTAGGCCAGTGAAGATTTTGGTCGTGGTGACTATCTCTGATAATAACTCTGCCTCTGACCACCAACAACTCCCCCCTCCTCCTTCTCTTCATTCCTAAGTAAATCACATGCTACATGCTACATGCTACAGTACCGTACAGTGGATTGTCAACATCAACATCTAACTCTGGCTGTTGTTGTTGGATGTGCTTATTGAACAACAATAAGCACATCGTATTCAATAACACTTATTGAAGTGTTTTCTTCTTCTCCTCAAGAATTCAATTATAAGAAGCAAATGTTTACTGCATGTGATCTAATCTGAATTGAAAGTCATCATGTGAATCATGATTGATGCTTAGCAGTAGATATTCGAACGATACCTGTGTATTTTAATATAATTATATATTTTTATTCTTATTTATTGTACATTAACATCATATCATAAGATATTTAGTTTTCTAGTTATTTCAAGAGTCCAATATTGGTGGTGTACAGTTCTTAAGTCAAGTAAAATGACGTAAACTTGATTGTGATTTTTCCATGTATTTTTATTTTAAAACCAACATATAATTGAGAATGACTTAACTCGAAATGACCTGTACCTATACAGTATTTTATATTATTTATTATTATTTTTTATGTCCTTTAATTCTGGTAAGTCTTAGGGAATAGTACTTGCAAAGTGAGAGTAGTCATCACATTTAAATGAAATGGAGATTGTAGATTGACATGTCATACGTAATGACTTACAAATAATTCAACATATGAACCTCCTCTCAGAACTAATTTTGCTTTTATGTTGAGGACTACCTATATACCATTTTAAGGGTGGTTTGGTGACTTATTTCTTCCAAAAATATGAAACAACTTTTTATCTCCAACCCTGACACATGAAAAACATGCTGTACTGTACATTTAAATGAAAGTTGACTTTCATTCAGCAAGTCAGCAAGTCCAGAAAAATGCAGCAGTTCTTTCTTGTTGAACATTAAATGTAGTGACCTGAATACATAGATGCGTCCCTTCTGTGTCACTGATATAATATTTAGAAGCTTACATGAGGCAAGAACTTCCTTCTCCACTGTGCCGTTCTTTGGATTTTCCACAGAGAGCCAATCCTCCAGCAGGAAGAAGAACATGTGGTCTGTCTGAGGGTCCCAAACCACCACATGATGAACGTACCAGGATGGGTCCAGACCTACATTCACATCATGATGCTTAGTAGTATAGAGAGACAATCTGGACCTAAATGATAAGGTTTTACTTTATTACAGTGTAGATCTACATGACTTCAGTTATTATTTAGGAATATCCTATCCAGCAGAAAAACCGGGTCTGTTGCTATCCAGGAGCATCAGCTTTATAGACATACCCCCATTATGTCAATGCAGTGAATGTTTTAACGAAAACCATGTAGATATTGTTAAAGTAAAAATGTGCTACCGTGAAGATTATATGCAGTATGTCCAGTTTTCTGTTAACCCACTGAAACAGTTTTGGAATTGTATAAATTTGGCAAGACTGGAATTAAAACCTGCCAGATTAATCACTGATAAATCAGATAATTATTAGGACAATATGATCCCTTCTAAAGTAACCATTTAATATTTTGAACCTTGACTAAATGATCAAACCTAATCCAACCCTGGCCTCTACATTAAGATAAGAGAATTGGTATTACCTGTAATTTTCACAACACATAAACTAAAGAGGAATTATGACACTGAATGTTTCTGAGAGGGTTTCTGTTCAACTCCCAGACCAGACATTCATTGAATTACTCAACAACACCTGACAACTCTTATACTAATGTCCAAATTTGTAAAAACTTAAATGCAAGTATGACAGCACTGATTTGCTTTGACAATCATTGAGGTCTTGTATTTTAATGTTATACTTTAGAGAAAATCCTGATCATTGAATCAATTGTGGAAAGTACAACTTGTTAATGTCAGCAACACATTTGTGAAACAAATGTCACCAATCCTAGATTGATTTTCATATTTATATGTGAAGATTTCATGCAGTATTCTTGAACCTGTGTTATCGTGCCAGATGCGAATTTTCCAAATTTCGCCCAGGTTGTCGTCCGTCTCCAAGTGAAACTGGTCCAGGTTGCCTCTTAGAAAGGCTCCATCCCTCTGCAGATGACGAGACCCGCTCTTGTTCACGCCATACAGACTGATGCCAACATGTGCTGTGGTGCCTGGTAGAATAAATCAAAGCATTAATCATCTCTATCATTTATATCTAGAAGATTCATGGTCAAAATAAAACATTTTCCCTATAACCTTATCTTCAATTTTACATCCACACTGTCCTGTCTTATCTTTGGATCACCTGCTCCTCGCCTCCGGCCAGTTTTGACCAACACCCTGTAGTGATACAGCCCTGGTCGTCCACACAGGGGAACCTGGCCCAGTCTCAGGCTGTCCAAGTGGTCCAGTTTATAGGCGATAAGGCCCAGCACCAGATGGATCAGAACAAGCACAGCACACACTATCGCCACCACCATATTACGCACGGGACCGCCTGACTGAGAAGACAACACAGTGATGGAAGTGATGATGAATGCCTTAATTTTTTTTAATGAAAAAATATGTTTGAAAAATCGTTTAGATATTTATTATGATTTATATAAAATTATATGTATTAATGTGCTCCTTCGTTGCGTACTGGTGGCAGCAGGACCACGGCCCCAGGATGGATGAACATGCTGGCTCCAAACATGGTGAGGTGCTGGGTGAGGCAGCGCGCTTCACTGAGGGTGCTGCCCTCCAGCGGCCGCAGACCCTCACTGCTCCAGCGACCCTCTTTCACACTGAAATACCGGCACAGAGAGCTAAAGGCGCACACTGACACACGGACAGGACCTCCGTCGACCAAACAGGAGGACAAGCTGACAGAAATAGGCTTGTCTGTCCCTTGTAAACTGGGTTGAAGAAACAGATCAGATTCGGAAACATTTATTTATTTGTCTGAATAATAAATTAAATAAAACACAGTTATATAGAAAACAGCTGTGACTCACAGTGGTGACAGAAAGATGGCATCCATCATGGAGGTGTTCCGAGCTGAGAGATTGAGAGCCCACTCTCTCACTAGGGAATCCTTGGAGGCATCAGTCTGTGGTAGCATAGAGCTCACTTCTATCCTCACATGTCCAAGACTCACAGGACTACCTCCTAGGTGTCCAGAATACAGATTGAAAGCAGCATTTTTCATTTAGAATTCATGCAAAAATCCAGATAGACAGTAGGAATAAGGAATAATTAGGCAAGCACTGCATGGCCAACTTTAACAATCACCCTGACACTTTGAAATGTGGACAAAAACTTAGCACAACTCTCACAATCTCTGTTAATTACAAATGAAAATGTCATCTTTGGCGGCAGATAGGTGCTGAAGTTCAAAACTTTCAATTGTATTCTAATTATTACATGTATTATAAGATAGAAACCTACAGTACATCCAGATAAATATGATTATATTCTCACCATGATGAAATTAGACCAGCAAGCAAAGCTCCCCCAGTAAAATATATGAATTAATACGGATAGATATTGTCATGAGCATAATCTCAAAATTTTAGATCGATAAAAACTAGGCTAGGTCCAGAAAATGATGTGTCAGCTACTGTACCTTGGCCGAGGCTGAAGTTGAAGGAGATGTATAAACCGGCCTTTTCATCAAGTCCATCTACTGGTTTGACCGTGAGGTTCAAGCTCCCATCATTGGGCAGAGTTACAGTGAGACAGGTGGTGTTCCCAGTTAATCCATCTCCACTGTCAGTGTCCAGCCCCACTGGCTGTTTGTTTGGCAGATTGACCCGTATGCCCTGTTCAGGATCTAGGCCCTGGATGTTTATAGGCTTCCCCTGAGGTGTAGTGAGCTCCATGGCAACCAGAGTGGTGGAAATTGGTGGGTCAGCAGCCATCAGCAAAGAGTTGTCTCTCAAATCCGCATCCATATCAAACAGCACCTGTGTAACCTCTGACCTCTGACTCTTCAGGTGAGCAGTTAGGGAGGCGGGGATAAGGAACTGACATGGGGGAGAATTCTTTAATTCACCAGTCGATAAGGACTGAAAGGTTTGGTTTTGGTTCGACCGGTGAGTGCAGAGGAGGTTTGAGGGGTCTCCGTGGAAGCCTGCTGTATTGATGTAAGGGGTAGACAGCAAAAGGGGTGCCTCACTGTGAACATGAGATCTCATTAGACAGCGCATCAGGGCCCCCGTGTGACCCAGTGCTGACACAGCAGGGCTTGAGGAGGCTGGGCGAGAAGCGGAAGCACTGAGGGTTTCTGACAAAGCAGCTAGGGTGTTGCCTGTAGACACAAAGAAATAAAATGATGATTCATTCACATGTTGAGTTAAGTGCACAATACAGATGAGACTGCTTAATGGAGGACATAAAGGTCGACCAGCACCTATGATGTTCAGAATGTTCCTTCCTGTTTCAACGGTTTCAACACCAGGACCCATCTGTTCCTCCATGACATGGATCATCTTCCCCACTGTTTGCAGAACCTTTTCCTGGCAGTTTTCACTTACCATTTCCCTGGGAACAGCCTTAATAACACAGATATGAGCATTCTTTCATTTAATAAAAATGCTTGAAAGATTGAAGATGATGTGATTTTTGGAAATTATGAAGTTATGTTCTGGTGGAAAAGATTGAATGTTGGTACCAAAGTAAAAAAAACAACAACAACCCTCTTTTCTTTTCAAGTTTGAGGTTGAATTGTTTTTTTTTTAAATGATGAGGGAATAAACTAGCTGATTACTTACAGTAGACAGTAACAATGCAGAGCTTATCTGCTCAACATCTAGCATGGAGGACAAAGGCAGAGAGATGAGGGCTTCGGTCACCGTTTTCCGGATCTCCCTTCTGTCCATGAGCTCCTCGGCTGTCTGCTCCAGCTCCATCTGCAGGTTCAAAGTCATTAAACCACAATCTCTGCATATCCAGACCTATCCAGTCTGACGAATGGACTGGGCTTGACAAAATTAATTGTGTTCTTTGTGAAGTTTCATTTCACACACTGGCAAATGAGGTGCAATGCAGGTATACAACCTGATTCAGTTGACTGGTGAGGGCAATGGAATAAGAGATGATCTCTTGAGGGTTGCCATGTTGGACTAAAGTCCACAACTCAGTCTTGATCTTTTTTCTGAGCCACTGACTGGTAACTTCATTCCTCACCGGACTTTTAACTGATAGTTTTCTGTAGACAGAATAAAATAACAATCATAGTCAGTATTGTCATGCTTAACTTTGACTACAACATAAACTTATGTGAAGGTATAAAATTCAAAAAACAATAACTCTAAGCCGAAACCCTAACATTTAGCCCATTCTGTAACCATCTGTGCCCCCCCCAAAGAAATATGAACAAAATAAATATTTAGAAAAAACACAGTGTTTGAAAGAGAAACAGATGGAAGGATCTAAACTATGCTCTTAAGGGAGATATTCAAGATTTTTTTGTCTTTTACAAAACTGGCCAAAACAATCCAATGATGTAATAAGATCAGATCAATTTTCAAGGTGGTAGGATTAAGCAAACCATCCATCATGATCACCATTACCTGTTTAAAGCAATGACCTTTGCCTCAAGATGGTTTTCAACCAACAATAGAATTCTGATAACTGTCAGATTTCTTTCTGGACCAGGACTCCCCATTGGAACCAGGCTCCCAAACGATGAACGAGTTCCTCTACAGACGTAAATTAATAAATTAAACATAACTTTTTTTGACAGAAAGGAAGTTCAGTTTGTAGTTTTTTCATTCATGTTTTTCTTTAAATTAAGGTCATGCCAGTGCGTTTTTATCTGTTAGTATTTGCATGTTGAGTCCTGCATTTACCTATACAGAGTGAGCAGAGGGCAAATCATGCCAACAACTTGGCATGGTGCTACCTGTAAGGTGTAGATTAACTGAGAGGTCCTGTTTTCATCATCTTGCCACCCTGATAAAAGAAAACATATCGTCTCATCAAAGCAAAAGATTTGCCACATTTTCACCATATATTGCCACACACACACACACACACACACACACACACACACACACACACACACACACACACACACACACACACACACACACACACACACACACAATCAAAAGGACTTTGACATGTACCAAAGCATTACCTGAGCAGTTGTAGGTGACGACTGTATTAAGCAGATGTGTATCTGACTGTAGACTGAGATCACACATGCCTCCATATGGAGGACTAACAGGTAGTACCATCAGGCTGGCGCTGCCCCTCTGCCTTCTATCATGCTGGGACACATTGACAGTGAAGGTGTACCTGTGGCCAGCCTGCAGGACACCTGAATGCACCACAAACTTTGAAGAGTTGCTCCCTGTGGAGATGGTGACCCCATTAAGGTCAAGGCCTATGCCATTCTCGTCCACAGCGTCCCATTTGTACTATAAAAAGCCAAAGAAGGGAAACACTAACAATTATCGTGACTGTTCGATTGTCTGTGAACAATCTTATATTTTTGTTACAAATTATAAATAATTGTATTTATGCAATTAAAACTGAAAATAGATCAAACTGTCCAATTACAAGTTAATAGCATCTTATCTATGATTACTTCTTGAAACCACTATTTTACAAAAAGCTTTTTAACAAAACTCAATGAAGATTCACTTGTTAAAACAAATGTCTGTGACTGTTAATATCGAAGTTGTTACCTGAGCCTGGTGGCCACACTGCCCACATTGCCCAGAGAGGACGATGGGGGTGGTGTAACTCACATGATACGGTGTTGACAGGGTGGAGCAGGATATACATTCCACGGTCACAGGAAGCACAGGAGCATCGTACACAGTCACCTAAAGATCGGAGACATAAGTATATACTGCATGATATGACATTGTAGTAGTGTGTCTATCTTAGTCTCCAAAACTATTTAGAGCTGGCAAAATCAAACATTTGTGAAAGTTAATTTTGAAGTTATAAAATACAAATTTGTCAAATGGAGGCAAATTATCAGTAATGCTCACTGTCTGGTTGACAGAGACGGGATTCCTCCTTGCTTTGTGAACAGTCAGAGTGAAAACATAGACGGTGTCTGGGTGCATTTGTGTGCCGAGTATAACCAGTCTACTGCTGTTATAACTGATGGGCTGCTGGAGAACAGGACTCTTGGTGGAGTTCTGAAAATGTAAACAACCAGATATTGGTGAGAAGTTAATAACATAAATCTATTGCCATGATTTTATGGCACATAATAGAATTAATCCTTTTATTAGAATATTTTACTTATTTTTTATCCTGAATTTACACATCATTGCTTATAATCAGGAAAACTTTACCAGTGTCATTACGGCCCAGTGATACTGCAGGGCATCTTCTGTTCCTGGGTCTTTATCTGGGTCTTGGGAGGCAGATCCATCCAGGATGAGGTCAGTCAGTCTTGGCCAGATTCTGTGTGAGCCTCCCCTGATGAAAGCTACTAGCTGGGAGTGAACAACAGTCAAGGTGGTTCTTTGCTGGACAAATAGAGGAGTTCCCTTGAGGAAAACTGTGAAAACCAGGCAATACTGTCCAATGTCCAGAGTATGCTTTGGGAGTAAAAGATTAGGTGAAGCTACATTGACTTGATTTCCAAGACTGACTTCATTGGGGAAGTACTTGGAGTTGGTATTAGTACAATTGGGTTCTCTCAGTATTTTCCATAAATACATAGTTTTGTAAGCAGAGCAATTATTGTCAATGCTTGCTTCAAAGAAACTTGGTTGAGACTTGAAGATAGTCGATGGGCTCTGGATTAGAAAAGCTTGAGGGCTGGGACACCGGAGCTCCTCCACATCTATGTACAGCTGGGTAAACGCATGGCTGACACTGTTGAGAACTTTCAACATAATTCTGTATTTTCCAGGAATTTGATAAGTATGATTGATTGTGCTTAAGTCTGTCATTAAAACTTCGGTGGAATCTCCAAAGTCCCAGAAGAATTTGAGGTTACTTCCTCCATTTACAAGAGCAGAAAACATGACATCATGTCCAACAAATATTCTTTCAGACTGATGAACAAGCTTGATCCTCTCCACAGGCCATTCAACTGTCACAGAACCATTTTGTGTCTTAGAGCAGACTCCGTTTGTGACTGTCACACTAACAGACAATGGACCACTCTGTGGTGGAGTATAGATGACCTCTTGTCCCATTATCCATGTGGGCTCAGACCCAGCCACATGAAACATCCAGGTGTAGTTTACAGAAAGTCCATTTTCAATGTCTGCCTTGAACTTGGTTTCTTTCAGAGCTTCAATAGCAGCAGAACAGCAGTTTAAAAGCTGCAAACCTTGAATATTCTCACGCACAACAATCCTTGTAGAGGTCTCTGCAGTGCTAACCTGGTTCCAAGCTTTCAATGTCACAACGTGCATTCCTGTTGGAAGGTTTGAGGTATTGAACTGCCTATCAAGAATGGCCTGACTATAAACCCAGTCCTTGTTTCTAAACGTTATCACGAAGCTTCCATTGCTTCCACTTGAGATTGTTGCACTAAAACTGATCTGTTCTCCTGTGCATGAAGAATATTTAGAGATATTCAGTATTAGATCACTGATTGCATCCTGGACCGTAACACTATGTGAAACCATCTTCCAGTTTATCCCATTAGAGACGTTCAAAGACACCTGATAGATGCCTGCACATGGAAAGGAGTAGAAAATGTTTTGCTTTGTAATGTTAAAAGCTTCAGCTTTAATCCGGCTTACTTTCCAGTTCCAGTTCAGGTCGCTACCCTTCAATATGATCCCATTGAGTGGAACAACATTGCCTGTGGTGATATAAAATGGATAGGTCTTCCCCTCAATTTCAAAGTCCACTTCTTCAACCTCCTCCTGTACGTTAAACTCTTTAGTGACATTGCTCTGCCCAAGGACATTCTGAACTGAAACTTTAACAAGACAATGACCCACACTTGTAAAGGTGTGGAGAAGAAAGGGTTCATTTGTCTGCAGGGGTGAAAGATCAGATTTTACATACCAAAAATACTGCAGGTCTGACCCAGTAATCACAGAGACAGACATATTTACTACTCTCCCCAATTCCACAATGTTTGATTGTGCTGCTATGTTTGCATGTGTTACTTGTTGAACTGCTAATAAAGTAGCACTGCTGGTGGTCTCACCCAACTTGTTCGATGCTGTCAGATGGACAAAAATCTCACCAGGAGTTTCAGCAAACAAATGAAAAATCTCCCCCTCACCTGTAATTTGTTGGTTTATTCCACTCTTTGTAGCAAGCCAATGATAGGTGACATTGGAACCCTTGACAAGTGATGCGACAAACTGCAGTTCCTCTTCGGTCGGTACATATTTCATGTTAGTCAGGCTCTGACATTTAATTTGAAGACCCTCTAATCGTTCAAATACCTCAATTAAAACAGCTGCCTCCTCTGTGGTGGCAAAATCCTGTGCTACAACCCTCACTTTATGCATTCCTGGTTTGAGGAAAGTAAATCTGAACTCTGAAGTCCCTTGTTTGGTTGAGGCCATGCCATCCACAGTCCAGTAGAAGTTGGTGCTACTGACAGCACCACTGATTGCTGAGATATGAGTTTCTTCTCCTACTACAGCATATGGCTGACTGGTGTGAAGCACAAGATCTGAAACATGAGATAAAACATTCACCTTAAGCGTCACAGAATCATGGCTAACAGCGTTAAATGCGGTGGCAGTGACCATGAACTGGCCAGTGGAGGTGAAGACGTGTGAAACGTTTTGACTCTGCTCCACTGCAGAACCATCTCCAAAGTCCCACAACACTGACACATTGCTGCCAATACAACTCACAACCCAAAAGGATATCGAGGTGTTTACCATTAGTGTGTCACTTTGACTACCATATCCTACAGAAAGTTTACTGACTGGGTTTTGAATGGTAATACTAACTTTAGCTATTTGGTTGCTGACCTTGTTACTTGCCGTCACTGACACTTCTTCAATTCCTTCATCTTTAAAGATAAAACACTTCTGAGTATTTTTTGTCCTGGTAATAAGACTAGTGGAGCTACTGATCCAGTTCAACTCGTAACTGGTCATCTGCCTTGGGAAAACTATCCCTCTGAAGCATACCTCATCTCCCACCGCCACTACTTCCTGGGATGCGTCCGCTGTTATGTTTATTATTTCTGTTTCAACACAGATGGTTGTGTTAAATGAGACATATGTAACAGAACTAGATACAGTCAAACTAAGATGAAAAATCCCATTATTTTTAAATTTGTGCATGGCTGTTGATCGTCCGCGCACCAAAATCGGAGGTGAGCCATCTCCCATCAACCAATGGAAATCCAGTGTGGATATGTTTCCATTCACCAAAGCACAAAACTGCACATCTCTTCCACCTATAACACACCCTGTTGGAAGGATTGTGCTCACAGACAATTTATAGACTTCTACACTGACAGATTGATGAGCTTGGCTGATAGAATTCCAGACAGTTACATCTACTGTATAATTCCCTGGTGATTTATAAATGTGGGAGATTGAACAATCTGTGAGGTTTGTCTGCAGGCATCCATCACCAAAGTCAAAATTCCAAATGAGATTACTTCCGGCAGTCACTGAAGCTCTGAAAACTGTAGCAGAGTTTAGTTCCTTGGGTCCACCGCAGCAAACTGTGATTCCAGATATCTTCTCGATAACTTCCACCATGACCCATGTGGTCAGAACTGTGAGAGTGTTGTTTGCACAAACTGTGATATTATAAACACCAGCAGATTCAAAGGTATGGCTGACTTTACAGAGGGTGTCTGAGATAACTTCAGAGCCATCACCAAAATTCCATGTGTAGACAACATTGTTGGAAGGTTCTGTGGAAGTTTTAAGAAATAGGGTTTGTTTGACAAGGGGAATAGGAGGGGAAAAGGAAACAAAGAGGTGATTTAATTCAGGGCAAACCCTTATCTTAATGGAAGAGTCAGTGCTGTCATATTGGTTTGAGACTTGGACATGAAGTGTATAGTCATCTGGATAAAAAAGCAAAACACAAAAAAATTGTGGGGATAGTAAGTACAAAGCATTTTATACATTACACATTATTAATGAAATATAAAATACATTTGTTTAGCACTTTTAAGTTTTGGAGGTTGTGTTTACCTGGAATGGAATACATGTAATTCACTGTGTCCTGGATGTAAACCTGCTTCTCTTGTCCCTCCATAAACCATTCCATCCCCTGACATGGGGCTGGCTGAGCATGGATCACTTTACTACTGCCATCCCCAAAATCCCATCTACACGACACATATCATGTGGACACATAGAATAGTTTTATATAAAGAAGCACATAAGCAATTTTCAATAAATAGCCTCAAGTGACGGAAACAGCATAACCCAAAGTGTTGATTTGGTTTTCTATGGATTTTGTTTTTTTAAGATAAATGCATTGCTTTACCTGAAGACGACCGGCAGGGAGATGTCCACTTTGACCCTGACGGTATAGAGGTGTGTTGCATCTACTGCCACGACATTCCTGAACAGCAGGAACTCTGGCTCAACCAATTTGATCATTTCATCAGCTGTCAGGAGGATCTGCTGACTCTGGGAGCTCACAGGGTTGGAAGCTGTTACCTAGCAGAAGATTAGCTAGATACTTTATTCTCTTTGTCGGACCGGCTGATCGATATGGTTATGAAGTGACCAAGTGATGAAGTTATGTGATTGATGGTGCTGGTTGAATGTTTCCTCAATGGAATCATGCACTTCTAAAATAAAGTATTTATTTTATGGTTATATATTCTACTTTCATTGATATTTGTCTTAGCAACTATTATTTCAGAGATAAAAAAGACAGACAAAAATAACCATACCTTCAGTTTATACTCAGCAGGCCTCTTGAAAACAATGCTGTAAGATTCCCCTTCATGGGAAAACTTGCCCAGGTTGTCAATCACCCATGTGAATTTTACAGAGGAACCGCTTTCCACTTCAGCTGTAAATGACTAAAAGGTAAGAACAATATTTCTTCATGTTATTTGAAATAATAATAATAATATTACTGTATCTCTAATAAATATTACAAAAAGTAGGTGCTCATATATGTATATTGACCTCAGTGAAGGCTCACACTAATGTTTTTGTTTATAGTGCAAGCATCAACCATGTTCACTATCTTAACATGTGAACACTTCTCCTTAAATCTAACACTGAAGTTTGTTTTCAAGGTTAAAATTCAAATTGCAATTCTTCAGAAAAAAGAAATGGACTGCTTAATTTTCATTGCCATCCCTGTAATCTAGAGCCACAGTGGTATCACTGTATGTAAAATCCATCCATCTTCTTCAGTTTATCAGTAGTCGGGTTGTATATAAAATGTATATATGTATATAAAATGTTTGGGTTTTTTTCATAAAAATTTAACTATGTTAAATATTTTTCATAATTCTATATTTTAGAATCCTCACCTGTGGAGTTTCTACGAGCATCCTTGGACATCCATGCGGCTTGATACTAAGCCCTGTCACTGCTTCATAACCCCAAACCCTCAGACTCATGCTCTGAGACCTCACTGCATCCGTCACACTGATGTTCAGTAATTCAGAGCCCACTGAAGGCAACATCAGAGTTACAGAGGAGAACCAGAACTCAGGGGAATCTCTCTCACAGCCAGACCAAAACTGAGTCAACTCTTCCGGGCAAAATGGAAAGAAGGGGACTCCACTCTGAAGAACGGGGCCCGACCATGAGCTCCTGGCTTTCTGGCCAGACAGGACCTTGATGACAATAAGTGTCTCGACATTGGTTTGCAAATGAATCTGATTCTTTTCATCTGGCATGGGGTGGATGACTTCAATCCCAGGTTTAGATCTTGAACCAGCAGGGTCAGTTGTCAGGGGGAGGACATCTGGAGCTGTGGTTGTCTCTTGGGGGGTGAAGTCAAAGTTGTCATCATACTCGTTACCTCTTTGGTGATTATCCATATACAGCATCTTCAGATCACACACCACCTCATCCACCCACTGGACATCAGGGGGCACAAAGGTGAGGCCTCCCTCCCACCAGCCTCCCCACTCTGCCCCCATAAGAGACAGGTAACTCTGGCGCCAAGCGGAATTTATAGAGGTACCACTGGTCAGACAATGCAGGAAATTTCCAGGTTTGCGGGTGTGCTGTATAGATACTATATCATCAGGGAATACCATGATGGCTCGATCTGGAAGAAGCAGCTGTCAGAAGGAAAAATAGGAAACTCATACAGAAATAATTTGTATTCCAACTTCATAATGAATGCAGCAAAAATTAAATGTAATCAACCTACACTTAGAGTATTTAACTCAGAGCCTGGGTTTATTCTCAGAGGCATGTCTGCCACCAGGTGGTAGAAAGGTGGAACTGCTGTGTATCTGGGAGGTAAAGCAAATCCACGGGCCGCTGCTGCAGAGTCGTAGGGGCTGCAGGGACTGGTGTTGCCCACACAGGCCTCCAGTAGGTGGCACCAGTACTGCCCCACTCTGCAGCCCCCTGTGGTGTTACACAGTGGGACTGCCGAGCAGCAGCTGAATGGATTAATCAAAGAGCTGCAACCTGAGGAGCAAAGAGATTGTTTCCTCCTGTGCAGAACCAATAGGAGGTTTCAGAAAACTTCCACAGCCACTTTTGTAGTGTACCTGGAGGTATGAGATGGTGGTTGGGGTTGCAGTAGGGTCGTAGGATTTGTACACGGGCCACAGAGGACTCTGGGCTTGGCTGGACCACTAGTTCTACTGATAACAGCTGACCCGCATGACTGAACCACATTCCTGGGAACAGCAGCATCTGTTTGTCAAGAAAAAGAAATGAGTGTCAGTATTATAGACTTGTTACCTTTCCAAACAAATATTTCAACACGTCACCTGACTGACCTCCACTCTGACCTGTCCGATGTCTGGCACCATGGAAATGGTCTGAATCTGGGTCTGAGTGTAGACGCCGGTCATGTGAGCCAATCCGGTCACGTAAAAATCCACAGTGGGTAAAGACTCTGCAAGAAGAGACGTCAAACACATCTCTGCTTTCTGTCAACACTTTAACAAATGTTTAATATTCATGTGTTCCTTCTTGTCTCACCGGTAACTTCCTTTTCACAGAGGAACATGTGATGTCCAGCACAATGAGCCTTCCTCCATTGTCCAAGTGTCCCCAATGCCATCTGAGTGCAAACCCCCAGACCCTCATGGGCTCCAGCCCCCGATGCAGGACTCACTGGTTCCCCTACCTGGTCAGATCCTCCTCCATCCCTTGACCCCTTCATCCACACCCAGACCATGTTCTTTCTGAGCCAACGTGAAAACAAATGAGGAAAGACATTTTAATAAATGATAGCATACAAAATCACATAGAAGGAGATATTTTAAAGACTATTTTCTAAACTCACACTGGGAAGGAGGAATGGATGAAGCTTTGTAGCTCTTGGCTATCTGAAGATGCCAGATCTCCTCCTGGAGTTTCTCTGCATGAATCTTCTGCCTCAGGCCACGATGATGTCACTTCAGACAGCCAATAGCATCGCCAGCTGCCCGGGTTGATCTGACCACCTTTTGGACACCGAGTGTCCTCTGATAAGAATGGAAGATATAGAAACGAGATGTCAGAGTCAGTTCCAAGAGTAAGAGCTAGACATATGCATTTAGAGTAATTTGACTGCCTTCTTCTTCTTCTTGTTCGACTTCCTTCGAGATATGTTGGTGAAGAAGGAATCGAAGGTTCTCGATAGGTCATCAATATTTCTTAAACTAAAGCGCATTTTCTCGCCATGGGGCTCATTCCAGACAAGGGAAAACGTCTCCCTCCTCCCAACCTCGTTGACAAGAATTCGACGTGGTTTTCCTTCTTAGGTTGGTGCACCGCGCTGCTTCATAATAGATTAAACCACAGGCTGGCAACCATTGTTTGGTTCATTGGTTATCACGTTTCAAAATATGCAAATTACAAGTACGCTAAACTTGATCGGGAAATGTAGGAGTACATGAGACTCCATCCCAACAAATTTCAGGAAAAGGAAAATAAGACTTTTGCAGAAATCATCGAGCCATTCCATCCTGTACGCTAAATTTCTGTGGCTGGTGGTGGAAGAGGAAGAAAGATGGAAAACATTTGCAGAATGTCCAACTGATCTGTGTTTTCTGTATCTGAAATCTTTTGTCATTTATTGTGTGAAATATAGTCTTCTTCTTCTTCTTCTTACATCACACGTGACACCTGCCGGTCTATGAAAGACCTGGAGATCGTGGAGTTAAAGACAAGTGCTTCCACAGGAAATCAGAGGTCTACTGAAATCCTCAAGTCCAAAAGAATGGCTTTAGCCGACCTGTTGGATACTAAAGAACAGGGTGCACTGATCCGATCTAGTGTGCAAAACATCACCGAGATGGATGCTCCCTCTAGCTTCTTCTTCAGCCTGGAAAAGAAGCATGGACAGACCAACGTGATCCACTCCATGCTGTCTGACACAGGACAGGAGCTGACAGAGCCCGGGCAGATCAGAAAGCGAGCTGTGAGTTTTTATTCATCTTTGTATGACAGTGAATACCGAGAAAACCAGCCACTGTTAGAGGAGTTCTGTGCAGAGCTACCTCAGGTCTCCACGGAGACAAATTCACAACTCGACCGGCCACTGGAGTTAGAGGAACTCCACACTGCCCTGCAGAACATGCAGGGATGACGATCTCCGGGTATTGATGGTCTGACGGTCAAATTTTATAAAGCCTTCTGGGACATTCTAGCACGTGATATGCTAGAAGTGTTTAACGATAGTCTGGCCTCAGGCTCTTTGCCACTGTCCTGCCGGAGGGCGGTCGTTGCCCTCCTGCCTAAAAAAGGCAATCTGCAGGACATCAAGAACTGGCGCCCTGTGTCACTGCTCTGCACGGATTACAAGATTATGTCCAAGGCTTTGGCTACCAGGCTGAGGGAAGCTATGGAGCAGGTCATCCACCGGGATCAAACCTACTGTGTGCCCGGCAGGTCCATGGCAGACAATGTCTACCTAATTCGAGATGTTTTGGAGGTTTCCAGATCATTGGGTATAAATGCTGGTCTCGTTTCATTAGATCAGGAAAAGGCATTTGACCGTGTTGAGAACAGCTTCCTCTGGGAAACTATGGAGAAGTTTGGGTTCAGTGCCATGTTTATTGCCAAGATCCGGGTGTTGTACAGTGACGTTGAGAGTACACTGAAGTTTAATGGCAGTTTGTGTGCCCCCTTCAGGGTGCATCGGGGCATCTGGCAGGGCTGTGCTCTGTCTGGGACGCTCTATGCACTTTCTCTGGAACTCCTCCTCTGTAAAATCCGCAAAAGCATCGACGGTTTGATTTTACCTGGTGTTAGAGAGAGCATTCTTTTATCTGCTTATGCTGATGATGTTGTTGTTCTTATCAAAAACCAAAGGGATGTTGATGTTTTGGTGGATTTGACAAACTCATTCAATGTTTTAACTGGAATGAGTAAACTGGAGCAAAAGTGAAGCCCTTGCTGTTGGCGAGTGGCATGGCAACCTCCCGGTTCTTCCTCAAAACTTGTGTTGGAAGACTGATGGTCTCAAATATCTCGGTGTGTACCTGGGAAATGCGACAACAACCAGGAAGAACTGGGAGGGTGTCATTGAAAAATATAAGGGAAACTTAAAAAATGGAAATGGTTGCTCCCCAGAATGTCGTACAGAGGTCGAGTTTTAGTGATAAACAACCTGGTGGGCTCACAGCTATGGCACCGCTTGGCCTGTATGGACCCTCCATCAGGGTTTCTAGCCAAAATCCAGACCAAACTTGTTAACTTTCCTGGTATGGGCTGCATTGGGTGCCTCAAGGAGTGCTGTTTTTGTCAAGAGATGAGGGGAGACAGGGCCTCATCCACCTGGCTAGTAGAACAGCCACGTTCATATTACAGTTCATCAAGCAGTTTCTGACCGGACCAGCGGATCTGACGTGGAGAGAGGTGGCCAGCTGCATATTCAAACGGGTGAGTAACTTGGACCTGGATGCTGCTCTGTTTTTAATGGATTCTAAGTTTCTGAAGTTAAATGGCTTGCCTCCGTTTCATCACGGTGTTTTTAAGTCATGGGCCCTATTTAAAAGCAGCCCAGGAAAAAGCTCTGACTCTCTGTTCTGGTGAGTGAAGGAACCACTAGTGCATGGAGCCAGGCTGGATGTCTGCAGTGGAGCCACACCTGGGCTGTCTGCAGCGCTTTGTAGAACCAGGACCCTGACTCTCCAGCAGCTGGTGGACAATGCCGGGCCTGCGCTGGCGGATGTCCAGGCTGTGAGCTCCCTGCTGAACATCCAGTCCACCAGGGTGGCTCAGAGGGTGCTACAACTGTGGAGGCAAAAACTCTCCGGGAAGGAGAGAAGCCTCCTCCTGGACTATAGTACAGGGACTGTGCCGGACAGCAAAAATCCTTTCCCTGAGGTACACATCAGTCCCCTGTTTGGAGAACTGGAGGGTCCTCTCCTTGGAGATGAACGACAAATAAGGCACACGGCCAACAAAAAAATACTGTACAAACAATGTGTAAAAGTAATCAACAAGAAAAGCCTGTGTGACAGAGCACCCACTACCTGGGCCAACTACCTGTCACCTTCGTGAAACAGTCTTTCATGCTTTCAGTGAGTGTGGGAGACTTGCAGTGCTCTTCACTCTTCTAACGAATGATTTTTAATTTGTTCAGTGAAAATTTTAGTATCAGGACATTCATCTACGGTGGTGGGTACAATAGATCGAATCAGAGAAAGTGGCAGCTTTTAAATTTTATCTCTGGAGAGGCAAAACTCGCAATTTATGTGACCAGGAAGAGGAGAATTGAAAACAATACTGTTCAAGAAGCAGCTACTGTTTTTTGCTGTAACATCAGATGTCGCGTAAAACCAGAATTTGGTTTCTATAAAATGACAAAAGACCTAAATAACTTTAGGAACATCTGGTGTTACAAAAATGTCCTATGTACTTTAGTTGATGATCACCTCACTTTTGCAAACTTCCTGATGTAATGCACTAATTTTTAAATTGTATTTCCTTTTATTTATTGGTGTTTAGTGTTTTTGAAGTTTCATCTAATGAAAAATTGTAAAATGTTCTGAATGTGATTGAAGTTTTTTGCACAAAATCTTCTTCTTCTGAAGCACTTTAGTGCTTTCATCTAATGTAAAATTGTAAAATGTTTGCATGTGATTAAAATGTTTTTGCAAAAATCAAATCTTTTTCTTCTTCTTCTTTTCCTTTCGGCTTTTCCCTTCAGTTGTCACCACAGCGAATCAGTTGCCTCCATCTAACCCTGTCTTCTGCATCGTCTTCTCTCACACCAACTACCTTCATGTCCTCTTTCACTACATCCATAAACCTCCTCTTTGGTCTTGCTCTAGGCCTCCTGCCTGGCAGTTCAAAACTCAGTATCCTCCTACCAATATATTCACTATCTCTCCTCTGGACATGTCCAAACCATCTCAGTCTGGCCTCTCTGACTTTATCTCCAAAAACTCTAACAGCTTAATGTTCTTATTATCTACAAGAGTTCTATTGGCAATTACATTGGCGTGAAATCAGGATTTTACTGTGGCAGCTTTTACGAGATGTATTTTGCTGGTAGTTTTTTTGTTCCATAGTAATAGACATAAAACTGAAATGATCTTTGTAAAAATTTTCATCTCAAAATAAATGAACTGGTTATGGGTATTATTTATTTATTAACTGTAAGTTCATATAAAAGACATTTAGAGATTAAAAAAGTAAATTAGTTCACAATTGTATTTAACACGTAAATGTTATTGTATTTCTGTCACTGATTATTATAAAAGTTAAACCATGAATACAACCATAGCAAAATAAGCTAGGTGGAAAAAAAATTGAAAAAACAAAATAAAACATAAAAGCTGACCAATAAAAATGTGTTTTTCGTATCTGCCATGACATGGACAACTGCGAATGTTCACAAATTGACTTAACGATCAGAGACGGACTCAAAAAAGCTTGAACTGAACTGTATAAATATAGAAAATGCATCAGTGCTGTTTGTAATGTAAAAATGGTGAATACAATTGTTCAAATGCTGAAACATCTGTGCAAACTGATGAATCCTTGTCCAACCTCACCTCTCTGAAAGATGCATGTCCCAAAATAAAATATCAGTATTAGTATCTCAAGCTAATTAAAAATCAAACGTCTCACCTCCAGCTATACAGATCAAAACTGCATAAAGTATCCATAGTTTGTGATCTTGTGACCCTTGTGCCATCTTGAAGGGAGCATCACATCCTCCTGAAGGCTAAAGCAGGCGCTCCTATTACCAAATATGAAGCTGCTTTTCCCTGTCACTGCGAGAGCACTCTCTCCTTATCTTCAATGTCCTTCTACAAGACTTTTGCAATCCTTCCTACCTTACAACTAACTAACTAATTTCCCTCCAGAAAATGACCCCCACTCCTTGTCCTTTGGACACACAATGAATTACGGTGGTGTCGCCGTTCTAAAGGCTTCTTCTCCTCTCTCTGAGGGCTTGGATGACTTCTATGTTTCTCAGCAACAGCCATGGAAGCGGAGTGGACAGAAGAGGCCGGCGCTGCTCATTACCATGTTGTAAACCCCCTGGCACATAATAGGAGCAGCCAGATCCACTGAGGCAGGATACAACCAGGGGTCCCAACAGAAACAAGTCTCAGAGACCCCAGAGTCAGCGCCGTGTCGGTGTTGTCTGGCAACAAAAGCTTTCTCTTTGTATGTTTTAGGATTGAGTGTCTTCTCAGAATTCAGTGGGTTTTCATGCCAAGCGCTGTTTTTAAAAAAAAAAAAAATTAAGTAGGAAGATGCTTCACTCCAAGTAGTTTCTGCTGCTTTGTGCCCACAGCCTGTTGACCAAATGCTAACACCAAGACTTCATCAGCAACCAAACAATGGCTCTGTGACGCACATCCCAAGGAAATAGAGCAAGTTGAAGAGAAAGAATGCCATCTCGGTTGCCTAGAGAGGGAACAGATAAAGCTGGGGGGCTGTGACACTGCAGCTACAGCTGAGCACCTTCAGTCTGTCTGTATAGAGGTAATTATGTTGCTTGCGTCAAGGTATTTCCCTTCACAGTAGGAACAGATTCAGATGGAGGCCTTTTTGATTAGTTAGACCAAATAGACCACCAGTGTCAGGTGTTCATTAGATTTGATTTGTATCACTATGAGACTTTTCAGTATTTTCATTCTATACTACATATGTTTCGAACAAGCAACCTTTAAAAACCCCCTTGGGGAAATTATTTTTTCCTAATTTATACATGTTTTTTTGTTATATTTTTCTCCTAAATTATTATTTTCTTATGTTTTCTCTATTTCATAGGACATCTATTTATGAACACACATAACATCTTATAGGGAGGATCTGCAGCCGTGCTCCTAGCTATGGCACAGTCGGAGAAAAGGGCACAGCTAATAATGTAATGGTTATGAGTATTTAATAATAATAATAATAATAATAATAATAATAATAATAATAATAATAATAATAATAATAATAATAATCTACACTTTATTTAACCCTCTTTGGGAAATTCTTTTTACACTCACACATCTACATATATATGTTAATTACACACATGGGTTACAGGTTACAGGCCCCTGAACACAGCACACACTAGGGGCCTGTAGGCATGCAATTAGTGGCAACAATTTATTTATTTCTTTACCTCCACTGACGAGATTATGTATTCACCCATGTCTCTTTGTATCCTGTATTGTAGGAAAACAAATGTGAAAATAATAAACAAATTTCTATGAGACTCAATGGGAGGATGGGTCTTGGTTTATGTTGTACATTTTATAATATAAATACAAAAAATTCAAATCAAAGGGGAAAATGTTATTACCATAAATGGGAAAAATCATTAATAATTAGCCATTTCCAATTTAACCCTCATAGGAGTGGGTTAATTGCGTGGTCTCTAATAAATCATCTTGTTATCTTGAGATATCTGCCTTTTGAACAACCTATTAATGCACTGATTACATCACAACATTTTTATCTTGTGATAACAATCAATAATAATAACAACAAAAACAAACAAACAACAACAACAAATACTACTACTACTTATTATTATTATTACTACTACTACTAATACATAAATAATATAGGATTCTGTTATTACAGATAGGAACACTAGGGGACAGCAGTTCATCTCGACAGTAAATGACGCCCAAAAACAACACGAAGAAGAAAAACCGGAAGTTGAAGACGGCAGCTGATCGTGACAGATTCGAGGTAACGCTGCTAGCCTGACTTTACGATGACATCACCTGTTTTGCCTTGTAACTTAACTTCATTTTAAAACAAGGGCACATGAGATTGGTAATGATAAATTCGAAGTTAATATGTTAACTTAGAAGTTTCATGTGTAAGCCGACATTTTATGACAAAAAAGTGTGAATATTCTTCTCATATGAAGGGGGATTTCGTGACGTGACAGTACAAGCTAGCAGCTAATGTTTACTACCGTACACATCTCCCAGCATTCACATTAATTACCATCCAAGTGTAATTGGGTCATTGTTAAATATTTAATCCCCATGTGTCTTTTTTTAAGTATTATTTACTAATTGATATTGCATCTAGCAAAATGTTCAGTGTCGTCATGTTTGCCAGTGCAGTTCTCTTCCAGCTACAGAAGCGGATGTTTCATGTCCTTCGATGATGGTTTTTCTGTTTGTTCACATTTTCAGCAAACTCTATGATACAGCTAAGAACCTCAGAAGAACAACAAAGAAGTAGTGAAATTTCCCAGCTCAGACAAGCAGTGTTACAAAACAATGACAGACTCCTTAATGAGATGCTTTGTCAAGAAATCTACAAGAAAGTCATCAACTGCAGAGGTGGCTGGGGCATCGCAGGGACACCTCTTCATGCTGCAGTGTCCAAAGGCCATCTCAGCTGTCTGCAGGTACTCCTAGCCCATGGGGCCCTGGTCGACTGCGTGGATGTCAAAGCCCAGACGCCTCTATTTGCAGCCGTTCGTGGGAAATACCTGGAATGTGTCTTAACGCTCCTTAGCGCTGGTGCAAACCCTGATGGAAGCTCAGACAATAACTGCTCCCCTGTTCTCACTGCTGCGAGGGAGGGCGATGTGGAGATATTGAAGGAACTGCTTCAGCATGGTGCAGAAGTCAACTCCCGCTCGAAAGTCTTGCTCTGGACTTCCAGCTCGAGGGTGTCCAGCGGGCCGCTTTACCTAGCTGCTGTTTACGGACACATGGAGAGTTTCAAACTGCTGCTTCTCTACGGGGCAGATCCAGATTACAACTGTACAGATGCAAAGCTCCTGAGTAGCATCAAGCAGCCCAAAACTGTACTTGAAATGTGCCTCAGGCATGGCTGTGGCGTGGAGTACATCCAGCTTCTGATCGACTTTGGCGCAAACGTCTACCTCCCCACGCTGATCATCGAGAAGTCCACCAAGCAGAACGAGGCTGTGGAGCTGCTTCTGCAGGAGCGAGGTACGGAGCCAGTCAAGTTAACACAACGTGATGATGCTTTCTAACAATGCTGTCCCTAATAAAGTTATAGCTTTAATACATAAATTTCAGTACAAATATGGAAAGTTACTTTCCAAAAAACAAATAGCAATTCAATATGTACTTCTGTTTAAATTGAACTCATTTTTCATCTGAAATGTCTCAAATTATTTGATTGTTCCTGGGAACCTTTACATGGAGCCCTATTTCATTCCTTGAGGATTAGATTCTGACATTCTGGTACATGTTCTGTGCTTCACAAGGTTTCCGTCCTGCATCTGGATAGAGGTCAGCCAGAAAAGCCAAAGTGTCCCTTGTACCAGTGAATAAAATATTGAGACGTGACAAGCTGGGAACGAGAATGTGTTGACCTCTGTACACTACTGGTGACTGAACACAGCAGTTGTTTTCTAGGGAACTCGAAGCGATCATTGAACTAAAGATGACACAATCATGTTTTTTTTTTGGTGTGATCTGACATTTGCATTGATGAACATGAAAGAAATCCCCTCTTGCGATCATCTCTCCCCCACTGCTGTTTAGGATTGCATTTTCAGTGTTCTAGGTGTGAGCATGAATATATAACATGTTCAACTCTCCATTAACTGCTTTGGAAATCATTCCATTTGTTAAATCCAATCATTAATCACCATCTGAAGTGAAATTAGTTATCTTTTTATTATCTTGTGCAACAGGAAACCCCAAAGCCTTGACTTCCCTGTGCCGACTTGCTGTCCGAAACCACCTCAGGAAGATCAACAGGATCCATTGTATCGACCAGCTCGAAATGCCAACGAGTGTCATTAACTTCCTGCAGCACAAACCTGTGGGACTTCCTGTCCTGTAGATACTACACGTGTTACATGGTTGTACATTTTGTTTGAGTTACTAGTTTGATTGACAGGCCGTGGGCTACCTTCAACGTTCTTAATGTGCGTGTGTTGTTCTCCTAAGACTGATCTGTCCAAGCAGTAAATGTGTCGGTAAGTGGAGTGAACCTGTGTTTTATTATTAGTACCTACCCTAGGGCTGTCGTACGACCTCTGTGAGGGAAGCACTTTCAGTCACTTGAATATCGAAAGTTAGTCACAGTATTTGTTCCTATGGAAACTAGAAGGTTCACATCGGTCCAGCGAAATCATAAGCTCACACATTAGTAGAGCAGGAGAAGAACATAGTTGAAAAAACTGAAATGTATAAAATAACTCCAACCATAAATTTGCTGTTTTTGTAAAGCTAAAAATAACATTCACATAAGCAGAATCACTGAGTTTAAACTGGAACGTACAAGAAATATTACATTAATTCAGTTGAGAATGTGCAAATTCACACAAGTATCTACTTGTTGGTTTTGTTTTGTTTTTTTGCCTACAGCCATGCTAGGTGTGAAGCTTCAGAGTTCTGCTATAAAGTTAAATGCTAAGCAGGGCAAATCTGTTTAAAGATAAATTCACTTATCAGGCACAAGTCAGCAGGGTTCATCCAGTGGGGACTATGAATGTCCAATAAAAGTGTTTGGAAAAATCGGAGCTGTGTGCAATAAGACGAAAAAAATAATGATAAATGAGTTTGTTCAATAACATTTGTAAATAAATAGTCAAAATCAACATCAACTGACTTTTCTGTTAAAGGTAGGCAGTTAAAATGTCTGGCCACCTTAAAAATGATGATAAAGAAAACTGAGGATCACTTGTTTAATTATATAAATAGTTAACATACAGCTTAAACTTCATCTGCATTTCAATAATTAGACAAAGTCAACATTCTTCAGGTTTGTGCCCTAAAAACACAAAAGGCACTACATCTGTTTGGACATGGCCATCATTTGGACAGAAGCTTTTGAAGAAAATTTATAACAGTAGAATATGCCTGGAATGAGTGGATCTAACAAAAAGCAGAATTTGTAGGTGCGTCACAAGAATCATTATGATGTCAGACGATGCAGGATCAGGTCTGAATGAGGTTTTTTTTCCAACAAAGAGAAATCACTTCCAGCATGGAAATAAAGGACAACAAACACGACGACTCAGCTTCATTTTGCAAAAAAAAAAAAAAAAAGTTCTGTGTTTCAGTTGTGAATTTCAAGTAGCAACATTTCAAAAACAATTATTAACAGTGTTTCAGAAAAAAACAAACTTCAATTGGTCCCCTTTTTAAAACCGCTGGATGAAATCCCGACGGTTGGTTCTACTGATGCGGCGACCTCAGCCCAGCCCCACATCGAGTGACATCATCACGATGAAGCCCAGGATGGCGGTCCAGGAAGCCAGCTTCCCGTTTCCACTGGTGGAGACACAGTGCAGCCATTAGGCAACGACAACAATCACTCTTCAATACGGTTTTAATAAAGACCCGTCCTCCTCACCTGACTTGAGCCTCGGGTATGATGTCATCCACCACCACGTAGACCATCGCCCCGGCAGCAAACGCCAACGCGTACGGCAGCAGAGGTTCTGCCAAGACGACGGCAAAAGCACCCAGCAAACCAGCGACAGGCTCCACCATGCCGCTCAGCTGGCCGTACCTGAGGAGAAGTGGTTCCAGTTAAAACAGCTGATAAAATACAAAGTGTGTCTGACACACATCCCGTCATACCAGAAGGCTGTCCACGTCGACACCCCTGAACCTCGAAGCGGCAGACTCACTGCCAAACCTTCTGGGAAATTCTGGATGCCGATACCGATGGCGAGATTTCTAAATGGAACCAAGAACAAAAAGCAAATAAGAGGGTGACAACAAATCACCACCTCAATGGATGACAGAGTTTTGGTTTGCATAATTCTTCAAAACAGATTTACTGTTGCAAGTTTAGTCAGCTAATAATCATTGACAATATAACAGTAAACTTACAATTCATTAATCAGGAGGAAGTTACAAATTAAAGATGACATCTTCAGCTATGCTAGCATCTCTGTGAGTAATAATAATGCAGTGGCATGATATATCCACCAGATGTCACAACAGAGCAGAAGACTACAGAAATAGTTCACTGTTGATTCTCCATAAAATAAAGATGGCAGATGCATGTCTTCAAATAGAAATGTGGGTAAATGGAGGGATTAAAGAAGGATCATTAATAGATCAAATGAACAGCTCCACCCTCATAAAAGTTGGAAACAAACTTATTAGTCAGGTTTAGCAGGATGGATTCTAGCTCCCGAGGCTAGATGGCACCGTTTCCTGTTCCTCTAGTCTGGTGGTGCTGATCTTTAACAGCAGATTCTAAACCACAGATGGTCATTTGACACATAAGTGATGACACCAGTTCAGAAAAAAGAAAATGATGACGTTTGTTGCCTCCAGATGGAGATGCTTTGGTCAGACATGGATGTCCGTCCAACTAGCTGCCACCAGTCACAAATCTGTCTCCAGTAACACTGTGAAGACTATAGATGTCAGGAGCACACAACACCAGACCGCTGCATTCTGCTATTTTAATTGTGCCACAGATGGAAAGCCTGCTGTCAAGGATGGATTTCAACTACCTCAAGCCTTAAAGTGAAGAAAAAAAAAATCTTCTAACTGGTTTCAGGTATGGAAAACCTATTAAAGCCCCTCCAGCAAAATCATCCTGGTGGGATTCATGATTTTATATCCAGCTGTGATGCTGTGGAGAATGTCTGCATTTTTCCATATTTAACAGCAACATGAAATACTGAATCTACCTAGTGCAGAAATCAGCCCTCTTTCCTATTCCTGAGCAGAGACATGTGACAGTCTGGATAAATGATGTGTTATGTATGTATACAGTGTATATGTACTCGCCTGGAGACCATTCTTACCTGGCGCTTTCAAAGGTAGCAGATGAAGTCTTTCCTACAGCCCCAAATCCAACGCCCACAGCCAAGCCCTCTGCAGAAAATAATACAAAAAACCCAGATGGATAGTACTTGTTAGTTCATCGTGACTCTTTTCCTGCATTTTAAGCACTCTGAAAAAAAGATTTTAAGAACATGTTTACATTCGGAACGTCAAACAAGGGAACAAAGTAAAAGGGCTAACAATTAGACAGTAAATGAAGAGAATGATGATTGGAAACATCAAGTGGTTCTAAATAATTAAAAAAAAAAACCCTGCTATGAGCTTGTGGTTTTAGGGCAGAGAGCACTGATGGCTTCGCTGTGTTCTCTCAGAAAGAACACTGTGATCTCCTAACAACAACAGTCCATGAGGTCAATACTCGAGGAGGGACTGGATCGTGTGTTCCTATCTTATTTTCAAAATCGTGTTTTTTTCCGATGAAACTGTTGAGGTTTTCGTTTCCTTGGCCGTTCCTGCAGTCGAAGCCATTTATGTGCAGCCAACTCCTTTTTTCAAAAACACACATCGCATTGACTGCTGATGGATAACGGCGTGGACACCATAGGCTGCTACAGCTGCAACCACTCTGATCCAACATGAGAACGGATTCCTCCATTCGTGACCACTTCATGGAGCCTCTCTCAGTTCTCTCTGCATTCTCTGCACACACCCCAGCAGCATCCCTCTCCTCTGTCGTCCCATTTGTCTCAATTGAAATGCCTGTCATGCGTATTTAGAGCAAACACAATTTAAATTGAAAGTGAAAAGGACACTGCTTGATATATCTATGTGTGTATTTGTGTGTGTATTTGTGTGTAGATCCGTTTACCATTTTGTACAAAAGAGTCAGAAACACTTTGCGGTCACTACCAGCCACTGCCGGGCATTACTTAAGCTAAAACATGCTAAAGTTTAGCTTCTGATCAGACTGTTTAACCCACTGATCAAATAGAAGATATTATCTCTCCATTTCCCCAATGAGGTGCTCATTAAAGTTTCTTCAGTTTCTTCCGATCTGAATGTAGTTCTGGCATCAGATTTAATCACTAACACGTCTGTAGAGCTCAGCTCAAGATGTACGACTCTGAGGGGCCAATGATGATAAACTACGGAGGCCATGAGAGGTAAACGCACTGCAACTAAAGAGAATACACGACTTAATGAGCAAATTATAAAGAAAACTCTTCATCAATAGGGAAAGCGAGGCATAGCCTTTTGGAAATACATGCTAATAAACAAAACCAACCACAATACAATAAATTACACCCCAGAAATCCAAGAAAAAAAAAGACGTCAGTTTATTAATAAGTTAAACTGTGGCATAAAAACACAACCAAGCTGCGTTCAGCAGCAGGTCGGCAGCTGACTTAGTCTGTGGATTTATTTGAAGCACATTTGAAAAATGCTGCACATTTGCCTTTGTCTTTTTGTATGATTTCTCTTCAAAAAGATGAGGCTGGTGAAGGTGAAGCACTCTGTCTGCATATTTGTTGAATAAATTTCCCTTTTAATCAATAAAGTGAATTGAAATTGCCGTGTCCTCTCAATCTGTCAGTGACATTTTCTAGATGAGTGATGCTTTGTGAGAGAAAAACATCCACACTGATGTTTGGTTTAGATACTGTACTTTGGCCTTGCTGGCATTATAATCTAGATAGTTTTGAAGTGCAGAGATTTGGCATCAATGATATCAATGTGCTTTTTGTTTCATCTTTCTATCTGCAATGGTTTCGAAGACATTTTGTGGACATACTAATGGACGGACAAACGAACGGACAAACACAGGAACACTGACTTCACCGCTTTTAAGCTGGATGTAATAATCCTCAATGTACTAAAACTACAATTTTTTTGTCTATCTTTATTTCTGTGTACCCCTCCTTTCTCATCCTCTCACTAGGTCGTAATAATTCAGGCTAGATCAAGCAAATCAAGGATAGGAGATACAGTTTAAAATAACAGAAGGACAGAATTAGAAAAATAGAAATAAAAGAGTTGAATAAGGAACACTGGCATTTATTGGCCCAGGGGCATTATAATCTGCAGACTGGTTCTAATCAGACTCCCACCAGCTCTGTACTGGCAGGAAAACTGTAGCACCACTGTGGGTCCATTTTTACTGTTCACAATAGTCCTCTGGCACCGTCTGACTTTGAATAAAACATAAGATGCACCATTGGTTGGTGCAGTTGGAAATAGGCCTGGAGCAGACGAGGAGTTCAGCTTTTAACTGCCATGAAAAATACAATGATACAACAATAAGCTCATGAAGGTGGTCATGTTCAATTATTTGGTATCTCGACGTTTATTTGTTGTGTAGTGCTCTAGTATCACTTGGAAACTGGAAAAATCTGTAGGAAAAATATTGATACTACCTTTTGGATCAAGAATTTGGTGTTTATTCCAGTCCCAGTTCACCTGTAACACCGCCACACAGCTGGAAATATAAGCTGGGAGGCTGGGAGTGTTTTGTACAACAAACTATCTGAAAGTTTTTGTTCCAAAACAGAGACAAGAACTCGTCGGGGAGCGCTAAAAGCCCACACGCCTGTCAGATTTTACTTATGAGACTCGTGTTTCAGCGTCCTTGCATCCCTCTCATGGCTGCTGAATGAAATTTTCATGGGTTGTTATCTTGTTCTGGAAAGCAGCAAGAATGCTGCAGAGAGCCGCGATACGTCCCACCGCCAAGAAACAGTGTCGATGTGACCAGAGTGATCAGAGTCCAAAAAATGCCAGAATCCCTCTTCAAATACTGTAGATTTTTTGGTCTTATTTTTGGAGGAAGGGAATTCTTTATTCCTTCATCGTTATTCACAGTTTGGCTGTTTGACAGTCCATCAGATTGACGTAACAACAGTTGGATTGACTGTCATAACTTGTTTCCCAGAGGATAATTCAAAGCTGTTTCCTTCCTTTAATTGCAATAGTTTCGCATGCTTCAAGTGAATTACCTCATCAAGTTCTTGGAAAGAATTTAGTTAAAACCACTGTGATTCCTGTCAGGATGGATTCTATTATTTTATTTTTCTCCTGTGTGGCTGCATAGCAGAAAAAGATTGTATGAAAAAATTATTTCTTTACTTTACTAAACCTTGGAGGATAATCAGAGTATATTTTCTCATTTAAACAAGCACTGAAGCCGAATATCTCGATTCCGTTGATTGTATTTAAAATGTAATTTGTGCCTGAAGCATCACTTCTCCATCAATACAAGCCTTTGCGTTGTTTTAGAGCAGCACTTCTTTTTTTTGTCTCAAAACTAGGTTACTCCTGTCTCCTTTCCAGTTCAATGCTGCCTTCTGACTGAAGCTCACAAAATCAGCTTTCATTATGCTCAGGTCTGCACAAGGCATTAAGATGAGACAGGTTGGCTGTGAAGCCTATGATTACCTTAATTATATCTTCTCTCCGAATATGTCAAGAGATTGTTTCTGATATTGTCTGACGATTTCATGTCAAAATCAGATATTACAATAATAAAGTGCAGCAAAGGTTCAGAGTGACTAACTTTATTTTTTATGACCTTCCTCCATCCACAGACGTGTTACTAAATAGTGGAATAAGGACGAAAATGGACTGACTCAAACCCTCTAGTCTCTGTTAGGCAATGCAGCTCATCACAAAAGATCAAGTCTAAATGAGGAAGTATCTCTCAGAAAAACGGTTTCTTTAAACGAGTTTCACAAACTTAGAGGATAATTGTCAAGAAACACTGAAGCGTTTAGGGAAAGAACCTTATCCATTTAAATTACAGTACGCTATGAATGAGTGAGAAAGCTGAGATTAAAAATGCTGTGACGGACAGCATTGGAGCGGATTTTCTCTGCAGCAGGGAACATCTGCTCTCCAAAGAGAGCAAGCCTTTCTCCAAGACATGTAGAAATGCTAACTGTCCTGGCTATGAACAAGACCCTTGTGCTGTTTGGGATTGCATAGAGTCAGAGTGTAGTAAAGTTGAATAGAGTTGTGAGCACTGAGCACAAAATGCACTTTTGTTATATTTGAGTCAGTGAGACCAAAATTGTAATAATTCCTTAGTTACAGGTGCCTACCTCATTGTTGCTATGTTTGATGCCAAAGTCAAATTAAGAAAAGAAAAAAACTAAAAAATAAACCTGAAGTATTCATTTTTGTGTTGTTTAGGCAAGTGCCTTTTCCTTATTTTACTCAGCTGTTTGCACTTTATGCTACGCAGTTAAACAATTGTTTGTTGCTACAAGCATATTTCATTAAAGGTTTAATGAACTATCATCCTAATTGTCTTTATTTTTAGTTAGCATATGCCTTAAACACTTAAAGCTGCAAAGTATTGATGGTTATTTAAGAGCAGCTTCATGCTTGTGCGATAAGCTGTATGTTTTACATTCAATTTACGTATGATCTGATTAGTCAACTAATCGAAAAAATAATCGGTGATTAGTCGACTATCAAAATAATTGTTTGTGGCAGCCCTAATATATATATATATATATATATATATATATATATATATATATATATATATATATATAATATAGTATATACTAGAAGGATATTAGATTTGAGAACACAGCTGTGTTTTCTAGCGCACAACAGTCATGCCGTTTTGATAGCATTATGCTAAAGAGATGCTAATTTAAAAAGTCAAAAAAAAAGTTTTGTAGTTTTGATCATACAGTAATTTCATATAGAGATAATGTGCCAAAATTACATAATTTCCTATCTACCTATCTCTCTTTCTAATAATGATCTTACAGAGCTGAAAACTTCGATGACTAAGCACACAAGGAGTTTGTGGGGGTAGTTCCTGTGAATCTAGTCCTGTCACATGGTCGTCCAACTCTTCCGAGGCAAAATTGTCAGGCGTTTCCTGTGAATGTGTTGAATTTTTGCTAACGTTCGGATTTATTGTTTTACATTTCTCAGTTTGGGATAAATAAAGTATATGTCATGTTATCTTGTGTTTGGTTAGCATCCTGTTCTCTCCAATCGGTGTGTAACGTTCTATGCTCTTTTTGGGGAGTGTAACTGTATTACTGCCAACACCCCATTGTTCTAGCAGCCACTCTTTTCCATCAGATTTCCCTTTAACCTCCTCTCCTGTCTACACTCTCCTTCTTCCACTCATCCTTTTCTCACCCATCACCCTCTCCCTTTTTACTCCTACAGAACTGTCATTTGGGATAAAATTAGTGTTATCTTAGATTCAGGGTAACTCCTTGAAACACTTGGTAGTAAAAAAATATTACAGCTTGTACTTTTTGCTTTGGTCTTGATGGAAATGTAAAACCAGAAGTAGTCAAATGTCGTCTCTTATTCTTTTTGAAAGTTATAGCCTGCATTAAATGTAGACTTTCATTACAGCATAGCTGATGTGTGACTGACATCAAGGGTGGAAAAAGCCATTCCTTAGTCTTAAAGGAAATTTAAAAACCCTGGATCTTTATCTGGAACTACTCCAAAAGTTAATGGGTTTGTTCTGATCTCCCCGCCAAGTTTCAGAACAATATATAAGGTAGCTTTGGTGTAATCTGCTCAGATACAAATGAAACAATGACAGATAATAAAAGTTTAGGTTTGTTCAAAGTTAGGGTTTTGTTTTTGACACTGAACACATGTTGCAGGTACTTTCTTTTCCAGCACAAGCTAAAAATAAAAATAAATAGTTCAAAGCATGACAGGGTAAAAGTGAAAAATAAATGAGTGACTGTCTTTCTCTCTCAAAAAAAACAACAACAACAGAAAATTAATTTGATGGGTCACGTCTTTAAAGTTAAATTTTGTTTTAAACTTGTCAGGTATTCATTTTTAAAAAACTTTTAATACTTTTTGCTATATAGTGTATTTAGATATAATCTTGACACAGAAGGAAAAGGAAAACTACAACCAGAGGATATTGATGAAGATGATTTATGTGAGTGTGTGCGTGCGTGTTTGTCTGCATCTCTGTGGCTCACTGGCGTTACGCCCAGAGTGTCCCCCGCCTCACAGTCAAGCCAGCTGGCATAGGCACCAGCTCCCTGCGATAGCGGAGGAAAGCGGTTGAAAAATGGATGGATGATTAATATTGTTGTAACTGAACAATTAATCCACTACCTATCAGCTTCAATGCTTGATGGTTTAAATATCATGCTTTTATAGGATTATTTAATTATTCATTTTCTCTTGTCCTCAGCGCTCACTGCTAGATAATCAGTCACCTCAGTTTATAGACCTTCACTAAATGATCATCACAGATCTGCGTCCACTGGATTGTCACAGACCAGCACATGACCAGACTGCTGCTTTAACTGCTGTTCAAGAAGAGCAATGCACCAACACCTCCACACCTAGGCCTTCATCTTCCAACAAGATGGCTAGTTAAAAACAAAAAAACAACAACAAAAAACTGTACTTATCATATTCTGAGAAATGACGTCAATGTCAGCATTTAAAGCTGAACCAGAACTTGTTGATATAATAGACCTCTTTCATCAGCCTGAGTCAAAAAATGGTTTTATGACGGAGAGGAGCTTTGCAGGATAGAATGTCGGCAGTTATTAGCTGATGTTAAATGACGTGATTACCGGGTGAACAAGCACTTTGGATGAACCAAACAGGCGCCTTTTACTGCAAAGTGAGGGTACAAAATGACACAGAACCCTAGAACACAAGAGAACACTACCTGCACGTGTCCAACTCAAAAAAGAAAGTGTGGAGAGCATGACTATAAAGGATGTTATGCGTCCGTCTGTTTGTTTGTTAGCAGGGTTAAGTCAATGCTTTTAAACTTTCAAGAAGAGTGTCAACAGAGTAGTGAAGAGATTATTCATTCATTCATTCATTCAGTTTCCTACCCGCTTGCCTTAACCTATATATATATTCAGTATTAATATGTGATCATATGGACTTTTGTTCTGTTAGAAATACAGCTGATGTTCTGGCATTTTCTAGATTTCTGAAAAAAGTATTCCTAAACATTTTAGTCACAGATTACAGTATTTTCCGCACTACAAGGCGCACTGGACTATAAGGCGCACCCTCAATATTTTGATCATTTATTTTATAAATAAGACGCACCGGATTATAAGGCGCACACAATAAAAAATAAATAACATTTGTTTGATAAACTGCAGCAGCTGTAGTCGCGCAATCCGTCCACTAGATAGAGCCACGCTGCTCAGACAGTCATGATTGCATTCATGACTTCCTGACTACCTTTGAATGGCCCCTATTGTTATGTCAATAAGCCATTCTGAGCCTCATCAAGGAAACCTGATCACTTGATCACTTTGCCATCTTAGAAAGAAGTCAACCCGCATAATAAAAAACCTGACATTAAAAACTGGTTAAATTCATTACGAGTGCAGTCAGTGCGAACAAGGCGGATTATTTCCTGATCTGAAGTTCGAAGCAGATTTTTAAGCTTCGACGTTCGTCTTCGTTCATTAATTAAATATTGTTTCGATCGATCGGTAGTCCAGTTGGAGGTGAGGTGCAGCTATTTGCTGCTGTGTGTCCTAAACAATTTTTTAACTAGTTTTTAATGTCAGGCTGATAATTTACTGGCAAATGTGACGCTGTTTTACTCCTAGAACTGACTTTAACGTCGGTGTCTCACCGCCGTGAATCTCACAGAACGTCACTGCAGACAGAATACACAAGCCTGAATGCGACCCTCAGCCGCCCGCCCAGAGCTATCAACTACATTTGTAAATCAATTGCAGCACACCTGTTGGCACCTTTGTCTAGAAGTGAATCTGCTCTTGGAATTTCAGAAAAGGCTGGAAGTTCAGCTTTGAGGGTCTTTCATTCACCTTTATGCCAGTTTCTCCGTGTGTTTCCACAGACTAATAGAATGGACCATCACTAGATTCCAGATGACAGCACAATAGCATTTTTTAGACCAATTAAGTTTAAAGTGGGTTGTAACGCCAAATAGTTGGGAAATACTGAGATCAGTCAGTCAGTCAAACTTTGTTAATAGAATTGTTGAAAGTTCCTTATGTTTTGCTGCGTAATCACCGGTGCTCCTACAGTCTGCTCTACCGTCTGAGAGCAGCTCAGTTAGAGCCGGGACTTTGGTGACGCCCCTTGACTACCGTTGTTAGGGGGCGTGGACCCGAGTGCCTTGTGAGGAGGCTCATTTGGTGGCGGAGAGCGGCATGACTGGCGGCCAGACTGCCGGATTTTTTTCAGCGATCATGTTTTTAACCAATATTAATATGAATATTAATCCATATATAAGACGCACTGGACTATAAGGTGCACTACGGGTTTATGAGAAAATTTTAGGCTTTTAGGTGCGCCTTATAGTGCGGAAAATGCGGTACTTCAAGATGCTGAAACTTTTTAAAACCCCTTGCTGTTTAATTCTTTGATTATGTCTGAAAGCACAAGCAGCTAAAATTTTACTGGACATTATCAAGACCACAGATTGCGTCTGTAATGATGCATTTAAGTTTATGTAATTCAGTTAATTTAAAGTGACAACTAAAAGGTAAAATGTCTTTGTATGAACATCGATTTTAAATATATCTCTCCAAAATAATCTTTTGAGTGCCAGATTGATGCTGTACATGTGAAACTGTAAGACAGATTAATGGTAAACTGAAAGTCATCCTTCAATTAACAAAAAAAACACATCTGTCAATCTTTTTAATGATTTTAGGTGGAAAACGGGTGAAGCCATTATGATTCATCCTCTATGGATGTCTGTAAAACATTTACTGGAATACAATTCATTAAGAACCAAGTTGACGCTTTGATGTCCCAAATATCAGAACGACATCTTTGTAGCCATGCTGCTGCTAGCGCCGCTGAAAACGCTCATTAAATCAAACTTCCAAACGAGTCTGTGTAAACCAAATGCACACAACCATCTGTCCTCCAGAATTCCTAAATTTTATCAGGTGACTTTCACTCTTTGCTATTTAAAGAATTGCGTCGGCATTCCAACAATCCAAACTACAATCACTAAAAACCTTTATGCGTGACAAACTTTTATGTTTCATTCAGACCTGGGATGTTGTGGATGGTGATGGCGAGGATGAGGAGAAGAATTCGCCGCCAGCTGCTTGCTGTTCTTCCAACCTCTCCATGTAGTTTACTTCCTGTTTCCTGACCATCAGAGCTTCCTGAATAAGGTCCTTTTCTCCTCTGGTACACATCTCCATTTTCTATTTTATCTGAATTAAAAAACAGGAAAAACAAAGTTGTGTAAATATTAATCAACATTTAAACACACACTGAAACAGACAAATCATTTTTGAATAAATAAATGGTTTTCCATCTCTGATGCTCACTTTAGGGAGTAACCTGCATTGGTGTGTAGAGTTGTGAACGTAGCTTCCATCACAACTCCCTACTTCCATCACAATTCATGTGTGCAACTTTGATACCAGATAACACCTGTGAATGTCTTGCAGACGCCCTGTAGATCTGCTGGGTGGTACCTCAAACTATGCAACATTCATGGTTGAAATCAATGGGTCCATAAGTAATTTCCCCCAAATATTTATATGTGCAAATAATAAGCTTTTCTAGTTCAGACATAAGCATCACGTGTCTTCATTTTTATAAACTGGATCCAGGCAACAACAAAACAAAAAAAATTTTGTAAAAGTAGTTTTTTCACTCTGAAGAAAAAAGATAACAATGCATTTACATTTGTCTATACATTAAAACATGCCATTCAAAAGAATATATTGATGTGCACCAAAAAAGAAACCTGCACTGACTTTTCATTTCACAATTGGGCTTTCAAGCAAAACCTGTACTGCTGTGTTCTACTGAGGGTCTCTTAGGTTCTAATTATTATTGCTGTGATGAATCTAAAGTTTTTGAAAAGAAATAACATAAGAGACAACACCATTATCCCTGTTCCACTGCAACTACACTACAAAAACATAAAAAATAAAAAGATTGTGACACTGACAGACAGGATGATGGAACCAGAGGGAAGTGATAACAGTAGGCTTTTAGTCCTGCGATTGGGGACGACACAAAACAAGCCTCACTTGTGTCATTAGATGACGACTGCATGTTGAAAGTAGGAAAGCATCTGAAATAATTTGATAGAAAATATGTCAAGAGGAGACTTGATTAAACCAAAACAGAAACAATCAACACTACGAAAATCATGCTGATTTGCTCGAAGGCTGCTTGAAGATAACTCAAACAGAACCTCCCCAAAAAGGTTGTTTAACACATCAAAGCCACATGAAAACAGAACCTTGTCTGCAATCACCTGAGTTCCACTTACACAAAGAAGACTTACTGTCAAGCAGTCACTTAAGGATTACCTCCAACATACATGTACATGAATCAAAAAGAAACTCAACAGGCAAACTGGTTTATTACAGAGGAACTAGGTTTCCTGTTGTCTTCTTCATCTCTAATTAACATGACTGATTATGGTTTTATTTGCTGCTTGAGTGGCTCAGTGCTACAATTATCACTGACAATGAAAGATGCTCTGGGTATGTCTCTTCATCAATACAATCATTAGCATGACAATCTCTCTTAATGACGTTAAGACAAAGGTAACAGCTCAAGTCATTGTAATTAGCACAAACCCCCTGCTGAAGGTTGAGACATATTTAAACCCGCTTGAAAAAAATAAACATTATTTTACATCTGATAAGAGGAATTAAAGGCAGCACCTATAAAGGTTTAATTTACTTTAATATCTTACATTTAACTTACTCATTCCATGGGGAAAAAAAGACAAAGTTTACACGTGATAAATGAATTGAAAAAAAAAATCACTACACTTGACCATTGCTGGAATAAGATCCACAGTTTTAAACCCATTGTCTATTCCTTTGGCTTTAGTGTGACATTTTCACAGTATGCTGCTGCTTGTGGAAGCAAATATCCATCGATGAATCCAAGGATGAGGTCAGAGAGGCACCAGGCCCAGCTGGAATCTGATTGGCCCCTGAAGTTCTCGCTGTCACTTTTCAAAATGATGTAATAAAGTATGGTGATGCTACACTATTATGTACTGTGGCTAATGTTGCTGTCTAACACTTTAGTTCGTTACAGTCGATGGTTCTGAGAGTGTCAAGACTTCACACTCCAGCTCGCCATGTGAAAAGTTCTTATTTGCAAAATAATGTTTCAGTCACGCTTTAGCCATTGCTCAGCAAATTGATGATGATGATGATGATGATGATGATGATGATGATGATGATGGGAGTGAGTCCTGGCTTGAATTTAGCACCTCATTAACAATAATGCATTAATACCGAGAGTTAAGTCAGAATCGTTTTCTCCTTATCTTCATTTGGTGTATCTCTCATAAACAAAAGGACAATGAGCTCTATTAATTGTAAAAGTGTCTTGCTTTGTTACATTAGCAGCTGTAAATTGCATTACTGTTCAAAGGTTACATGATCTACACTGTTCCTCAGGACGCTCTGAATTCTCACACCAAAGACCAGAGACCCTGAATCATTTTCTTTATTTAATGGTTGTTGATAAAAGCAAAAGCTTCTAATAGACTGTACTGAATTGATAATACTTGTCTCAGGGCTGCTATGAAGGTTTGGTTTGGACCTTCAAGCCTCTGACCTTTATACTGCTTTATTAAAAACTCAGGGTCGGCAAGAAGCATAAATGGATAGTGTTATCAGCATTTTTAAATTATTTATGATATTGCAGTTAAAATGAGACCCAAGGGAATGAAAGCATCAGCAAGATGATCTAACAACTTTAATTGGACAAACTAGTTGTACTTTGAAATCACACTTTGACAGCTTATTTAAAACAGAGGCTAGAATAAACCAGAAAATGTACCTGAAGATGTGTGCTTTAGATGATATACACTAACAAACTCAGTAGTCTCTAAAGGATGTCTTGACAGCAGTAATGTGGGAAATGACAACCTGACAATTTGGTCTGATTTGAAAAATAGTTGGGGGCAATTCCTTAGGCTTTGTTTGGGTTAACTGTAACCGCCAAAGTCCAAAATGAGAACTGAAAAGCAAGCAAGGCCCGTATGTTTGACATGCAAACATTCACAATTTGATCATTCACATATCCATTGCATTCAGCAGAATCTGACCTTAAATAATCTTCCAATTTCAACAAAACCTGGCTGTGTAATTTGGTAGAAATACAAAAAGAGGAGACTGTTCTCCACAGCAGCAAACATATCGATGGCCCTCACCAGATATGAGGTTTAGCCAGTTAAAAAAAGAAAGAATTTGAGCTCTACTAAAATGTTTGCATGCTGTTAATATCTTGATCAACAATTCACTATTTGGACTTCAGCATTTGTAGCTTGCTGAGGAAAACATTTCCAGCAGAGCGTGGAGCAATAAAATCAGCGATGACTTGCAAGAGCCAGCAGGTGATACGATTAAAATTCAAAGGCACTCAATAAGAAGTTAGTATGCATTTTGATTTAGTGCCATATGAAATACATTATTTTGTGTGCTTTCAGTTTGGATTGACACCATCTCATTTGTAGAGTAGACTGTCAGGGTTATACATATTAGTATATTGGTTTTAAACTGTGTGGAAGAAGAATAAATATTTTGTTTGTTTACTTTATATCTAAAGCTCCTGGTGGTACTGGAAGAACAGTCAGGAACATCAACATTATTCGGATTTCCCCATGGGATGTATGTCTTTATAAATTATGGTAATCTAGCTGGCAATGGTTGAGTAACTAACAATGTTATTATAAAGCTAGGATCACCCAAAAGGTTTTCTTGAACTCCAATCTCAGAGATACATGACATGGTCCGATGCCCTCTCACTGCAGGAGCTTTAGTTTCTATAATAAGGTAAAGACACAGACAGTTCATTTAAGGGACTGAAGAGAAAGCACCACAGTGTCTTAGCAACAGTCCTGCATGCAAAGCAAATGGATGAGAACAAAATAAATATTGAAAAAACAAAACAATGCAAAATCATCACGCTTGTCACGTGCCAATAAAAACAGATTATTCCTTTTTATGATTTGTGTTTCAGATTCTATTCATTTGGCTGCTCGATCACGACAACCCACAACCAATGTTGTGACCAAATGTAAAAATACTGAAAAAAGACCACAAACAAGTCGAGGCCAGGATGTGAAAAAAAATGCATGAATAATAAATACTATAAAAGAACAATACATAATAGAACTGCAATGAAAGTCAATCTGAATAATGATAGATATACATGATAAGAGACACATCTGAGAAAGGTCGCTGGAGGCAAGGACTGTATAGCATATTCATGGTGATGCAACAATCCTCAAAACTGTATGAATTAACATCCAATTACTTTTAAAACCTCATTTCAAAAAGTTTCTGTATTACATTACGAAAGCATTCAGTTCAGTTAGAAACTAAAGTTGTAATTCATCACCAACCTTGAATTTTGGAAATACAACCCTATTCTACACTTCACGTCAATACATTTCAAAGAAGTCAAAAAAGGAGTTAGAAAAAGACTGGAAAAGTTCTGAATGCTCGAAAACTGATGATTGGACCATTCTACAGGGACAGATACTCACAGATAACAGCTGATAGTATAAAACCTGAATCTATGAAGTATACCAACCTTGTCTTTAAACACGGTTGCCGCATCTATAAATCCTAAAACTCTCCTATGAGGAGCACAAATTGTATAACATCACGCACGAACACGGCTGACTTATTTGGGTGTCTGAGATTGAAAACATTTTTGCAAATCATGGACCTTCTTTTAACCTTGTTGTGTACTTTCAGTCACGTGTTCTGTTACGACTAAGAAAGAAAGGATTTCTTCAAAACGCTGCTCTGCATCAGTTTGAAGCTGTCAGTCATCTGCCATTCTCTCTAAAACAGGCCCAGACAAAAAGTTTCACCCTCTTACTACGACAATATATTTTTATGCTACTGATGACACCAATGCATGTAAAAGTAAATGGATGCTTTTCTTTGCTACTATAAGACAAGGCCAACGATAGTTTGAAGTACTGCAGTCTTTGACTGGCGCTGCTGTATTTCCAACCATGTCTGGTAGGTGAATGTTTCAGGTAAATGAGAGGATGACACATCCCACCACTGCTAGACAGCTTATTCATACCAGTCTGGACATTTGCTTTATTATCTTTTCACCTTGTTTATGTAAATCAGAGGATTGGAAATGGGAAGTGTGTGGAACAATCTTGAGTGCTGGTCAGTGCAGCATGCACAGCAAACATTTGTATTGAACGGAGCAGTATTTGTACTTTTGCTAATGTTTCATTGGGTTTATACTGGAATTTTTCTTTATCCTCAATTTGGTCAGAAAGTCTATTAATTAACACTAAGTTTTGTTCTGTTGGTCTGTTTTCAACTGAGATGCCAAGACGTGCTTTGAAATGTGTCTTCTGGCTGGGTGCCTGTCGAGAACCATCAGAGAGTGGATTCATGGAGCAACGATGCACAAGATACTTAGAGGATTGAGAAGATGATGTTCCCTTTTGGTGGTACGGGTGATGGGGGGGGGTATTCTACTCTGTTTAAGATGCCGAGGCACAATCAGAGCAAGATGTTTGCTTTGTTTCAGGCTGCATGCAACAATAAAATCCTCATTTGTTACTTCAGCCCATGGGCACAATTACTTTGATTCATTGCAGAGCAGCACACTTTAATGGGTGAGTAGGTTAACGGCTGTTAAAGAATTTTGATCAGTTTTCCCATCAATTCTCGTTATAGTGATAGTACTTTTCTAAACACAGAGAAGAGACTGAATACCTGAAGAGATTATTTCTAATTTGTGTTGCAACCAGTTATGGGTCATTTCCTTTAAAAACACAATTATTCATTATGTATGACTAAAACAGCATTTACACTACCAACTCTGCTAGTGACCATTAAGTGTCTCTAAATAACTACTGTATAAAGTATCATAACCTCATTACTCAACATGTACCAGCCAATGTATAGCACAATTGCCTTTGCATAGATTAATTTGACGGAGGACATTACTGTAGTCTCAAGTTTTTGTGGCTGTAAGATGAAATATATTGAGTGGCAGGTGAACTGCAAATTTCAAAACTGAATAGTAATCATAAAATAGAACTGCGAATTAGTATGAAACAAATGACTGCATTATTTTTCATATTTTTACGTTTAAACTATTCAGTCAGTTTTTATTATTGACTTTTTCACTGTCTCCACTTTTACCTCAGTGTATGTATGAAAGATACATAATAAGGGAACACTGATTGTTTTTAGTGCGTGAAGTACTTGTGTTGCTTTATCCCCGCATGGTGTTTGATAAAAATTGATTGATTGATCGATATTCACATAGAGATGAAGGAAATGTACTCAGCAAGTCATAAACAAATGAGATACAGATTTTCTTTATTGGATGTTGTTGGAGAATGAAATAAACTCAATTGTGCCAACCCCAAGCTCGGATAAGTACAGAGTGTTGTGTCAGGAAGGGCATCTGACGTAAAACTTTTGCCAAATCAAAAATGCAAATCAAATCTATGACTTCCATACAGCATCAGACGAGGCCTGGGTTAAGAATGACCGCCATTGGTGCTGTTTACCTACAGGGGGGCGTTTCCCTGCGACGAAAACCTCTGTGATGTCAGTGTGTGTGACTCGTGTCTACATGTACACATGTAGACATATAACAGCTCCATGTCGAAGACACGTTGATAAACATGCTTGACAGTTGGATATTTCTTTGTCTGTTTCTTTCTTTATGAGTCATCAAGTTTATATATTTATTTGTTCATTCATTCATTCACGTTCCTCACAAAGACACCAACTCAGCTCTGGGTCAGACCGGGATGCGCTGACTGCTGGTGGGAGAACTATGTGATGGGTGCGCTTGGTTTATAATACCAATACATTTGTTGTCATATTTTTGGTATGAAGTCTGATATTGTTTTATCGTGGAATTTCCACGGGTTCCTGCTAGTATACATATATATGTATTATATACTGTATGTATAGTAGCAGTAAGCTTTCACGATTGTAACCATAACCCAGAGCTTGATCTCTATAATTTGTGTTCATTAAGTAATTAACAATACTGTTAGTGTGATGCTTTCTCACATATCCACAACACACTTCTTCTTTAACTATTCTGGTTTGCTTACTTAACAAATCAATTGCAAGTTTCCTGGAAGGAAATGATGAGATGCAGTCAGTCAGAAACATCAGTTTGATTGGCAAGTTAGAAGAAACTTATGTTAGACGAGTACTTCCCACTTTCCTGTCTCTGAAAACCACACATTCTGCTTCTCATACACTTGGTGATTCAGTGTGTTTAACGTTCTGATTGTATCCCCAGTAAAACTCCTCCAGTCCTCTGTGGCACTGGCCAATGCTCCTTCACACTTCATTGTCCCTCAGTAATCACACTCCTTTTCTTTATCAAAATCCCAAATCACCTAGAGAGCCCCATCTTTGCTCTCTACAGTTCTGCCTTAACCTACATGTTTTTTCTGAGGTTTCTTCTTTATCTCTAAATGCAAAGTAGTTAGACGTCCTATATCACACACCTCATTAGAGTTGAAGAAACACAGTGAGAGAACTTATTGCATGCATTGTAAGATGCAACACAAATGGAAAAAAAAAACAAACATATTATTTTATGGGTGATGAAGCCCAGCTACAACTTCATATATAATCTAGTTGGTGGAAGTTTCAAACAATAGTTTCAGGTTTTCACAATTTTTGGAGGGGGTGGGGGGTAAATAATTCCTCTGCTTTTGTGACATGACTTTAAATCCAAGATAACACATATCAGTGTGGTCAGCCATAGAAGCTGGTGTCTGTGTCTGCAGCTTATTGGAGTCTGGTTCAATGATATTCATTGGTTGGAGAAAACACTTTCTTGCGAACAGGAAATGCGACAGCATATTTTTTCAACACCTCCATACTTCTTGTGAAGTAAAATGTGCCAACCATTAAGCAGCTGCTTGCAGTTTTATGTGCTTTTACGTGCTTCACTACTAATATGTCCAAAGTAACTTGGTGTTTACCTGCCATTCTGCAGTACATCAGGTGTGTCAGTACTCTCTCACACTGACACATGCTACATGCGTAACACTAACTCAAAAAGCGTCAGTTCCCACTTGTTATCCTTCATCACATTGCGTACTCAGCAGCAACAGCTTCCTTAGCACTTTGTTACAATGTCAAACGGCGAAAAATAAACATTCTACCACTGAGTGGCTATTAATGCACAGGCTGTAGTTACCTTGACAACTAGAACATCACTGAAACAATCAAGCACTGATTTACTGTAGAAATGTGAAAATATTTTAGTTCCCTTCCACTGACAGTTTCTACAGGGATGAAGACAGTGGTTGTTTCTTGTTACTTTTGTAGGAATCTGTTTATTTTTCTTTAAAATGCTCTACCAAGTGTCACTGTCAAGTTAAATCACATGAATACAAGCTGGTTGTTTGGTGATAGGCAGGTAATGTTTTTCATCCAAAGATTTCAGGCTTTTTGCACAACATTCTGAAACCATGTATTGAAACACAATGATCTTACAGATGACCATGAAAAACTAAGTCACACAATCCAGATCAGCAACACAAACTTCTAAACGGACTGAAGACACACTGTATGTCTCCGCTTTCTTTCTTGGTGCATATCATGGCAACACAGAGTCTCTTGGGGAAAACTGAAAACTTTTTTGCTTTGTTATAGTTGCGGGCAGGTCTTCACTGTTCCCCAGCAACCCCGGCCACTCATTACCAACAACCTGAGAGCTGCCAAGTATAACAGGAGCAGTCTGGAATTTGTGTCTGACCAGCTCTGAGAGCCATGTTTGAGTTTACGGCTGATTCTAGGATCAGACCTTTGTAGTACTTCAGCTCCTACGCATGTAAAATTCTCTTATGAATTCCTCCAGGTCTGTCTAAGTTTTCACCTCCATTTAAAAAAACAAACATATTTCAGCAGATAGGAAAGCAACAAAATTTGATAAGTGAGAGTAAACTGAGTTAGAGGTTAGGAAGAACCAACGTGTAACTTATTGTTTTTACTGATTGATTCATTATTTTTTCATTATTTTTTGGTGATTGAGTTGAGAAGTGATTGATTCAGCATTTTAAAGTACAATATTTATGGGTCTCAATCAAGTTTTCTAATTTTCCAGCATTTCCTTTCTCGTATTGGGTTTTTGGCAGCCTTTCAATTACAGCTTGGCTTATAATGACCATCATAGGATTTTGCAAGAACATAGACAGTTTTTGAAGTGTTTGAATATAACTTAGTAGAAAACATTTGAAAAACAAAAAGAAACCACAGACAGCTACAAACACCAATAATTGTTTGTTGTAACTCTTAAAAACTTGTATATAATCATTGCGCCGACTGGATGAAAGTTAACTCGCCTAGATTTTGCTCAGCTAAACTGGGCAATAAATTTAATTAATTATTTTCTAAAGGCAGCAGAGATAATAAAGAAAATTAGGCAAGTAAATAAGTGATGATAATTAAATGTTTTAGTGACTTTTAATTAAGGTGTACATGAGCACCCCTTAAAATCCTCAACAAAGTACTTCTACTAATCACTATCAAAACAAAATCAGTAACTGAACTGTAAATACTGAATAAACAAGCATGAAAAAAATATGAAAGGTAAAAAGAATGAAACGGGGATAATGAAGGACTCATGACAAACCCCATTTACTGTGGTTAGTCAGGTGATGGGTGGCACTAATTGCTGTCATTAACAGCCGTAGGAGGCTAATGGTCTATTTCATGTCCTAGATAGAGTTGCTCCGAAAATGACAGACATGAAACACAGCCGCTATCCAGACCGGTCACAGACTGGGCTTCAGGATTATGCAAAGACAAACGAAAGAGAAGGAAACAAGCTGAAGAGAGGTGGAAACGAAGCACAGCCTCAAACTCAATCACTGTACTGATTAACTGTCCAGTGACTGAGCCAATAAAGTCAAGCCAACAAATTATTTTGGCCTGACATGAATGCCGTCTAATTATTGGGAACATCAAGCACTCCTATGTATCCATTGAAAGGATGTGCAGCTGGACAAATCCTGGTCCATGTTGTCTGAAAGGCCATTTGTTCACTCTTGTGTCACATACTGCCCCAAACTCAAATGTGTTTCTCTTCTTTTGTTGTCCATTTTCTCCATCTTGGTGTCCAAAGTAAACACGCTGATACAAAAGCGGCTTGTGAATTTCTTCACTTGCAGGTCATCGTCTTCCAATTCCTAATCTGTCATTAGTTTAACTCCCACAGTTGGTATCAAATCTGAACCATTAAATTCAATAATATTCATTGTGAACTTTAATTTGAAAGTGAATATTTATCAGTTAGTTTAATGAGCTCATTATTAAAAGTCATGGTCTGAGACGGGTGTGACTGAGTCACATTTATGCAATTAAAACACAGACTGACGGCACAAATGCCTGTCAATATTAGACAAGACCACTACCCCTATACTCCATACTGTATGTGTATGTGTGTGTGTCCGCACGCGGGTGAGTGTGCTTGTTTGCTTGCATGGATTGATAGGTCATTAGTGCTTGCTTGCTCCCTCTGGGTGAAATCACTTGTAGAATGAGCTTATTATCAAACAAGAACCAATGCAGTCACAGACTGCAACATCCCTCGACACCCCTGAATTCAAAATTTTACCCTGACCTACTTCTTCTCCTTTTGGCTTTTCCCTTCAGGGGGCGCTACAGCGAATCAGTTGTCTCCATCTAACCCTGTCTTCTACATCCTCTTCTCTCACACCAACTACCTTCATGTCCTCTGACCTACTTGCATAGGTCAAAGATCTAGGGTCTTACTCACACCGGCATTCTCCCTTGTCTTTCTATCCTATCTGGTTCCTGAGTGTACAAAAGTTGAAATTTGACTACGACCTACTTTTCTCAAGGTCAAGGTCATCATCTCACTTTCATCCCCTTTGCCGCCCGAGTAATGTGCTTTTTGTTTCATTTTTTTAATCTGCAACGGTTGCGAAGATATTTGGTGGACAAATCGCAATACATCACCACTTTGAAGTGGGATATAGTAACTTATCTCACTGAATGTATTCAGTGCCATCTTGAAAGAGTTTGATAAAGTAATATCCAGCTGCTGATGTTTTACCTGATACAGAACTTATTACTTTTTTTCATGATTTCTATTCCTGACATTTTAAATTTATTTTTTTGTCAATTGTTATCTGCATATATTTTGTAAGTTTGTATCTCCGTTTCTGTGATGCTGCCTGTCTTGAGCAGGATGCCCGTAAAAAGGATTTTTAAATGAATGAGACTCAACAGATAATGGTCAAATTAAATGAAAATAATACAATTTCTTGAAGACAAACCATCACTTGAGGGATAAGAGTAATGGTAGTAATACTCAACAGCAAGGGAGTTCTGATAGCCTGATTTTCAACATTGGCCTAGCAGCAAGCTCACCAGCATACTAGTATGATCCTAACTCCACCTGAGCTTTTATCACAGGATTTTATTAGCGTTGTGGTAGGATTTATATTCCATTTTATTTCTTGGATCTTAGTGCTTCTTTTTTTTTCTGTTCTTGCAATTGTTTCAGAGAATTTGGGTTAGAGTTTACCCAGACAGACACACTAACAGACCGATAGATATATACATACAGTAGATGTGGATCACAGCACCTTAACTATACAGAATAACAGGACATCAAATGAGACAAAAATAATGTGCATGTAAGATACTGTTAGTACAGAAACATGTAAAATCGTCTGCCAGCAGGTCTGTCATTATATGCTAAAAACACTGAGAAAAAGCCAGAAAACTGTCAACACAATAATATAAGAACATAACTGGTGGAACCAAAGGAGACTGTGACATGATGCTCCTACTTTGATGATGGAGAGAGATGTTCACATAACCTGGAGTAGAAATCAATAGATGCACCGGAGCATACAGATGACCCTTTATACTGGAACACAAGGAATCCCCAACTGAAATGAGTCGACCACTTCAAACCTTTTATATGACGACTGTTGCATTTCGACTCTCATGTTTTTCTGTGAATGGTGGCAACCTGAATCTGAAGACTGATTCAGGTCTTGATTGGTCGAAAGTCTATGCTGCTAAAGAATATTTTGATCCCTTTTTTCCACATAGTATTTTTGCATAGAGGAAGCTGTTCAGTATCTATGAAATTTATAATGAGATACATGGATTTTTATTCATAGACTTGTATATTTAGACAATACAGTGTCTGCTAAAAATAGTTTGACTATCATTTTTAACACTTATAAAACATTAATGACCTATTCATGGCTTGTGTTTGATACTGCTCTATGGTTTTTAGTTGTAAAGTCTGAAAAGACAGTTGACTACTAATGGTGTTCTTCAAAAAGTGAACATGTAGCAATGCTAAGTTTCTATGCAATAACCAGACTCCATCAAGGTTAAATCTTTGTGCAGATATAATGAAAACTTATAAACAATGCAATTCAAGACTTATCTTTGTACACTCAGAAACCTTTAAGTAATTATTATGTAACTCTCACCAAAGCAACCCTGAAATGAGGGAGAATCCTGTAAGGCAGCAAGCCTTCAACTTACAGTACCAGCATTGCTCTCGTAAAAGGATCTTAAGGTTACTTGCTGTAAGAACTCAAAACACACCGCGGCCTTTGCAAAAACCCATCGTAATAGACAATTAAGGGGCAAAAAAAACAAAAAAAACAAAAAGGAAGAGTCATCTTTTGTGGTCTGTCCTCATGCTATAAGAACAATAGAAGGACACAGATGTAAGACAAGGCACAAGAAAGTGTGTTGAGAAAATGGAACATTGTTTATATGGTCTCGGATTGTCTAAGCAACCTTGGGTACTGGTTTTCACACTGAGGGATTCATAACACTTTGAAAAGGAAGAGAACTCTTACACAAGCTGACAGATCCACAGCCTTGAAAAACACAATGAAGTTGTTAACATGGCAGCAAACACTGCCTATTTATGAATCCACAAACCAGGGATTGTTTTCATGTCTACAGCTGAAATATTCTGCATCTTCTTACTAACTTTCTATGTTCTAGTTTGGACTGTTCTTCCACTGAAAACAGCTACTTACTGCTGCTGTAATGAGCAAAAAAAAAAATCTGCATTCTAGTATTAATTATTTTTCTATAGCTTTAGCATCTACATCTAAAAGACATATTTGGTTAAAGTCTGCAACTTTATGGGACAACTGGTAGTAAATGTATTTGAAAATTCAAAGAACCTACTCATAATTTGGGGCGCACTCCAGGAAGCTGCTGCCCGTCACTCTGCCTCCCAATGTACAGCTTGATGTTGTGTTGTGTTGTGTTTGTATACTAACTGCATGATTACAGGCCCCTTTGTGTGCTGTGGTTGTTTCAGGGGCCTGTACATACATAGTGTGAAAAACTAACACAAAAAATGTAACAAACACCTGAGTGACAAATGTAATTTCCCCTAGGGGATCAATAAAGTGTATCTTCTTCTTCTTCTTCTTCTTCTTCTAATTCATACCCACATCATTCATTAATTTAAAGTGAAATAAAGCATAGGTGTGACAGACTAGCGGCGTGTCAGACGGAGTGACAGCATGTGACTGAGAAAGACAGAGAGATGGCAAGAGAGCATAACGAGAAAAAAAAAAAACTTCTGATGAGTCTGTTGGCCACTGTTGCCAGGCAGCTGTCTATCCCCGACAGGGATCCCATGACAGGGAGAGTGCACACGTGCACGCACACACACACACACACACACACACACACACACACACACACACACACACACACACACACACACACACACACACACACACACACACACACACACACACACACACAGTATCATCATAACAAGAGCATAAACATTTCTTCGGTTGTTAAGGCTAATTGCATTAGTCAGGAAAGACGAGAGTAGAATGAGTCTGTTATAAAAAAAATGCAAGAGAGACCGTTAATCCAATAATACTTAAAAATTATAAAACCGAATGTGCACTGTACAATACTACTACAAATATAACATACTGTAATAATTAATTACTCTGTCAAACTGGAAAAACAGAACCTGAAGTGAGGAAATGTACAGTTTGTACTGTACGTACTGCATGTAATTTTCCTTTTTATAATAATATGTCTTGACTTCATCTGAAGCTCTTGTAGGTCATGAAAAAGATGCTGACATTTGACGACCTGAACACTCTAAAAACCATAACGACAAGCAGATGAAGCATAACAGTATGGAACACATCATTGAGGTTTATGGCCCATGAATCCTGGACACTGCAATAAACAGGAACATCGGGTTTGTTAGAAACATTTTCTTTTGTCATTAGAAAAGAATTATTGTTCTACAGTGCCTTGGAAATGTTCCTGCGTTCCTGCCCACCTGTCATTATTTCTGCTTTCCTCTTCATCTCTTCCTTTCGGTTTTTATCCAGTTAAAAATAAAAATGCACAATGTACAAAATGCTAATTATATGAGAGAAAAGAGAGAGCCGAAAAAAAACTCTTCGATGCAATTTTCTTTTTTTTTCTGTGTCATTATCATCCGTTAAATTGAATGCTATTTTCAAAAGGAAAACAAAACACACAAACTCGGTATTTTAGACCTTTACACAGCTGAGATTTTTGTCAACGCTCATCTGGTCCAACTAGTCTTACCAACAGCTACTTGTCATCTCCTCACCAGCAATTAAATGGTTAAAAATTAAGTTGTGTATGACAGCTAGACTACAGCAGCTCTACAAAGTCATCATCGACTCTCAATAATGAATGTTTTATTGTATTGATCCATTACACAAAGTGAAAGAAAGTCTTCAGTTCTTCAGAAACCATACTGTCTGTTCCACCCCAACACACAGAACCCTCCAAAAATATTATATTCTATTTTATCTACAATGTAAACACCTGAAAGTATGTCTTTTTCTGATTTAAAAATATATTACATTATACTCTATTATATACTCTATATATACTCTATCTACAGACCCTATATATACATTATATATATATATATATATATATATATATATATATATATATATATATATATATATATATAAAATCATGTAAATAATTCTGTGAGTTTTATCTTTTGTTTCATTGATGCTATCTGCAACATATTGCAACGCACAAAATGACCAACATAAGGTTCCCTGAATGTGAACCACTTGCACGTTGTTTTCTTGTTCTGCTAATTGCAAATTGACTCAAGTGAGTAGAAATAAAAAACAAACTTCATTTCATATAAATACAGCTTCTGAGCAAACAGCTTTCCTTGATTACGTCCATTGGTGGCTGAGAAAAGAACAACGTCTGCTCAATTTTTTATGAGGCTAGGCTAATTATTTTCTGCATCATTGTGTTGGACTTCAACTCTGCTGCCTTTAAAAGAATGGAGAAGAATTTTTTTGAAAAAATGATTAATAAAAAACACAACGCTGGTTTAAATAATATAGCTCTCAGTGAGGAAAAAAGTTGTAAACCCCAAAGGTTTTCACAATGGATAGCCTGTAGAGAAATGCACAAAGCTCTGAAGAGGGAAAGATTTTTGTCAAATAATTAACTGCTGGGGTTTCTAATCTTTCCAAGCTTCACGAGATTCATACACTTGAAAAACGAAAATGAGCACCAAATCGAAAACAATGCAGCCTCCATGTCTCTCTTCCAATCTCTTTGACAGCTTGACAGAGAGAAGAATAAAGAATGAGGATGATAAAGGATGAGAATGAGCAATGGAACAGGGGAGATGACTAACAAATAATAAAGGAGGACAGCAGCACATTTGGTGAAATGCTCTCTCACTCAGATAGAATTGCATGTAACCCATTGGTCTCACTCTAGAGGGGACAACACTTTCTCTATCATCTGCATCAAAGCATTCTTGTGTCCTCTAAGAATCAACACAAACATATTCAACAGTTTAGGAAAAAAACGTAAGTCGAACTTGAAGAAGCTCAGAGACAATCAACAGCAGGACAGAGATAAGAGGAGCAAGGCTGCATGTTTGAACATCAGAAGAAATAAAATGTCCTTTGCTAATGATACCCAAGAGAACAATTGTACCATTTATGGCTGAAGGTGCACTTCCTGGAATTAACATACCAAATGGTCCCATCTTATATTTCAAAGTAAGTGACCAGATGTGTGTTGAAATAACAAGAAGTCTTGTGGGAAAACACTGGCAAGCTTAACAAACCAGCTTCCAAATTCCAAGAAAGAGCTACTTTCAGTAGGTTGCTAGTGCTGCCTTTCTTAGTGGCACAAACTTTATTGGACATCTTCCCAAATAAGAAATTTTGATCAAGAGGTAGCAAGGTTGCCAGGTCATCACAGAGCTAACAAATACAGAGAAACTACCATTCACTCTCACATATGTGGGCAATTTAGAGTCACTAATTCATCTGTATTGCTTATTCTGAGATGAGGGGGGAAAAAAAGTCAGAAAAAAACAGGAGAAAAGCAGTCACGCCAAATGATGGATTAAAAAGCCAAAACCTCCTTGTTTTTAAAAGTTAAATAATGCCTTATTTTACATTTTGCTACTCCGCGTATTAAAAAAAAACACTGTCATCCAGCTCACCATGTACCTAAAGTTAAACACTGTACAAAAACAAATAGAAAAGAAAACCAGCATCTAATGTCAAATGTGACCAGTTTTCTTTGACCATAAACACAGTTGCAATCACTTTCAACATGCAATTTTCATGCAATTATCCCCTTTTTTAATGGTATCCATTATGGCCATTGCGCTGGCATTCCTGATGTGTTAGACCGAATCAGTGCTGGTGCTTTATTTCTATATTTGCAACATAAAGTGTTTTTTTTTTTTAACAATATCCTTGAATGCAGACACAGCCTTCATATTTCCTCATACAACGCTGCCTTACTATGAAGTATTGCATGTGAACATAAAAAAAAAACCCTGAACAACATATTAAATATTACGTTCAAATCCTCTGATCGGGCACTCAAGGCCCGCTTCTACGAGCCGGTCAGCAATTATTTGGCTGTATTTGCAGGTCAAACATTTTGTATATTTTTTCCGTTTTTAGAACTTAAAATCAAAAATCCATGAATATTTTTATTTTTCTGATTAATGTTGACATATTAATCAGAACAAAACATCTAATTTAAATCCTTCCCTTGTTCACTTTGGATCAATTTCACTGGAAATTTCCAGAGATTAACACAGAGATTAGTGCATCATTTATTAACCTGACCATAGGCAAACTAAACTAGTAATAATGAACTAGTAAATAATGTTAACAAATCTATAAATGATTTAGAAATTTCTTACATGATTTTTGTTTCTATATGATTGATAAACAAATGCATGATTCTTCTTGGCATACATGGACCTTCTAAAATACTCCCATCTCAAAATCAGACACCAGTATTTCCCCCCCCCATTTCTACTCTTCAGGAATGAGCATGTGATGTATTTGTAATTCAAATCATGTTTTCTGTGTTTGTCTTTGATTGACTATATTGAGGAGTGCTTCTAAAGTACTTTGGCAGAAGAGAAAATCAATACAATATGTTCCTTGAACAGATGCCTGTATTAGCAGTGACAACATAATTTAAGCTTGCTGTTCAATGAGTAACATTTGGCTTGCTAGATCGACGTAAGAAGAAAAAAAAGGCAATTCATAGCAACCACATTCATATACCACACATCTGTTGAACCCAAAGGGTTAGATTTATTGATGTGTTTATCTTTTCTGATGGTTTTTTCAGCCTTTGGAAACAACAGGACATCTGAAAAATTGAATGATGGAAAACAAGAATTAAAAGATCCCTGAATCAAGAATCAGATTGAAAAGATGGACCAAGCACCAATGCATAAATCAAAAGGTAGAGGAAATTTTACACAAAACAAACAGATAAAGAAATTGCTGACAGACATTTAAAGACAGAAAGGAGATATTGTGTAACGTTGTGTAACTTTACCAGACATATTAGAGTTTGTGTTTGTGTCTATGATTAATTCCCTCATTCCCTTTTTTCATAGAATGAAACAAAACAAACTTGTGGAAACCTACTTGAACATGAGTAGATGTGCGTTTTTGCTCTGATTATTGTCTATTTTGGGACTGATTGATCCAACCACATTTTGGATTTAGTCTTAAGAAACAAACGCTTACATGTTATGGTAATATGCTTGTTAAGGAAACATGTTGATGGTCTTTTGTATACCTACACAGATTCATGTGCCATAAAACGTAGTAGTGAATTATTGGTTACCTGAGCAATGTCCATAATGCATGCAGTGTGGCAATTCATTCAAACTACTAATCTCACACCACTGGATGAAGTGTTTTATATTGTTGTCAAGAGTTAAAATAGCCAATAGAAACTAAGTGCTTTATCATGGCATCACTTATAAATGTTAAGTCGTGACTTTAACCTCATCACCGTTATGGTGTGCTTATTCAAACCTATTCAGGGTGTCTTATCGACAATATTCCGCAACAGGTTCTCCTTTTGTTTTTCTTTCCTCGGTATAAATCATTATGTCAAATCACCAAATATCATCAAGCTTAGCTGTACTCTGATGTGGGCTTAGTTGAACAACAGACGCTATGTATTCACATTCCTCTGATTAATCGCTTTTCTTGTCTCTCTCCTCTCCTTATAAAGAAGCATATGTTGGGATGGCAAATGCAGTTCAATGGACCTCTTCTCCAAACAGTAATTGTTCGATAATGAAAGTTGCATTCAGACACGGCAGACTTCCCAAGCTTTTTATTTCCTAACTGGTGAGACCTGAACTGAGAGAGATGCTCTGGACATAAAGAGGTTGGAAGGTGGATTTTTTTTTCTTGACATAAACATAGATAGATGATGATTTGATTAATCAGTGTTGACTTAATTGCTTTTATGCACTCTATAAATATTAAATCAGCCCATCAGCTGTATGCTATAACTCAGCCTTACCTCCAAGGCCAGCAGCATTTCTCAATCCAGTGCAGTATGTTAGGGGTAAAGATATAATGAATGAAGGGTTTCATTCAAGATATCTGTGTCAATTGTTGAGATCTCCATGGAGATACTCAGTTGTCAAAACCTTGTGAAGGTGAACAATTTTGTCAGTTACACCATCAATAATGAAACTCTAAGAAGAAAAAAAAAAGATCATTAGCTACCACCAACAGCTCACAAAGGACCAAGACATCAATCTCACCTTGCATTACCACCTCTACCCTGGGAAAGCCACACCAAGCAGCTACTGCCGCCCCAAACTCCACAAAGAAAGAGCACCACTAAGATGCATCATGAGCAGCATCGACTCTGCATATAATACTGCAAAGCCCTTGGCCACCTTTTTGGCTCTCCTGGTTGGAAAGACCATAAACAACATTAGAAACTCTCTGAACCTGCATCCCCATCATCCAGGACCAAATATGCACCCTACTAGAACTCTGGCTGTACACTGCCAATTTAGAATTGTCAGCTGGAAGTCCAAAGGACAATATTCAACACGGAGACAAACCTAACAATCATGTTACATGTGTTGTCCAATTGTATGGAAGCTGGTATAGGATTGTCTTTTTATAGAGTGTAGGCTAGCATTAGCATGTGCACAAGCTATTATTTGAAAAACGTAAGTCCAGATCAACACTAAACAAATTTACAAATCTTAAAACATTTCAGTAAAGTTCATAGTTTGCCTGTAAAAAACATTGTCGACTTTGTTAATAGTAAAACAATTGTAAATTATTCAAAGGGTTATGGTTACTCATCAAATTCTAGCACCACATCATCACTGCTCTCATCCAGCTTCAGTGTCTCCCAGTTAAGTCCCACATCCAGTACAAAATCCTCCCCACATGAAATCTGACAGCCCCTCTCCAATTCTACACTCATCCTGAAAGCTGCAGTCCTCAGACATGGCCTGGGTTTCCCGTCCTCAAATCAACCGGAAAACCCACGGTGACATGGCTTCTAGCTTGAGAAATGTGTCAATATTCTCATTTACTGCCAGTTGCTCTTTTGGGGCTCACATCATTACTGCAAGACTCAGTATTGCAGAAATGATATGAGACATTTTTTATTTAAATTACTCATTCTTTTTGATGAATGTAATTGCATGAAAGACTGAGTTACACAAATACTGGGAAAATTGGTCCATTGATAATAATAAATAATACTATACTGTATATGTACTCTTTTCTGTTCTTTTTTAAATTTTATTTTATCTTATCCGTCTCGTTTACATGGTTTGTTTGCCCAGAGGCAAGTGACAGATGCATTGAATTTGAAAACGATCCATGGAAATGTCATCTGAAATATACATTCAGTCTGTTGAATTTAGTGCTGCAAGGAAAGTACTATCACTGTAAACAAAAAGGGAAGCTGGGACTCATGGCTATGTTTAACAATGATGAGATTATTGCACTTTCTAGAGAATATTTTTCAAATATCTGTAATGATTATTTTAGATACTGCTTATCAGTATAATACCATTCTTTGATTGAGTGCTCATTATATTTCCTCATTTGTGTTTGTCTGATGATTTTTTTTCAAGGCTTTATTTCTCACATTATCCTGATTTTATTTTTCAATACCTCCAGCTTATAATTTGTAGTGTACATAAAAAATAGAAAATTTCCACATGTTTTGATTTAACAAAAGGTAAAATGTGTACTTTGTAGATATTAGTATTTAGTATTCTGACCAATTTTAGCTCTATCAACCTTTTGAAGGTGTAAACTGTTTGGAATGTATAAATGTTTGTTTAAATAAGCACGTTACCTGTTTTACCATTATATGGAATTATAAGAGCCAAAACTAAAAAGGAGCTTCAAATTGGAAACCAAATTATCACAAGCTATCAAAAGCCAAGCAATTCCCAATGGAATTGACACATGGCTGCCTGTCTGGATGATACACTACATGTCACTGAGGTAATCCACATAATTTTGCAAATTAACATTAAATGGCAAAATAATCACACAAGATTCCTTTTTTAAAAGTCATACTTCTAAAACATTTGGATTCTTTCCTTGTACTAGACACATTATAATCACCTCATTTTTCTCTTATTCTACTAATTGTGAGATGAACTGAAGGACTAATTTATTTCTCAAGATGTCATCCTTTCTCCAAAGCTCAAATGTTTCCATATCACTATTTCTTCACCTGATGATCGCTCCAATCTCAGTGAAGCTGCTCTTCAAGCTATACTCACTTTCAGTGTCCTAGCTTATGAATGGATTTAGTTGCTGTAATTCACTCTTCCTATTTTCTTCTCTTTTTTCATTGTTGCGATATTTAGCTTCTATGATAGATGTCACCGTGCCTGGGATATATGGAGATCCTCAAGCAAATGGTAATTTTATCAGTTAATTTTCTAATATCCTTTCCTATATGGTTGAGAAGTTGACAATACTGTTTTTACGAAGACCTCAACCTGCGCTATCCAAAAGTCACACTTCACTCAAAAAATATTTAATCAACTTGTGTCTCAGCTGGGTTAAAACTACCTATATTTCTTTAAAAATCCAACCTGGATTCAGAGCACTTCACCGTATAAAGAATTTTCTTCCTGAAAATAAATAAAGACTTCCACTCAACTGCTGACCAAGTCACGACTACATCCAGTTGATCCCATATCTAAATGCAACGTCTGACATAGTAGATCCCGCTATTATCATTCACAGATTGGGCAGAGCTCTCAGGTTGCTCCGTTAAGTGGTTTCTTCATTCGTAGCTATCTGTCTTCTGAATATCTCTAATTCAACTCTTCTCCCTCAGAATCCATCTCCTGTTCAACAAACATGGTTTCAACAACTGTCTTTACACAACAAATTCTAGATGGCTCTAGCACAGATTTTCATCAACATATTTTAACCTCATCTTGGTGTATGATCACATGTAATCCATTCAGGATTCATGTTTAATCAAGCTTTTACACTTTTATGTACTAACAGGGATGACAGTACCATATTACATCTCTTTCATGTAGGTTTCAATAAAATCTTACACAAAAATACTCCCTTGATAGTACCAATTTTGATATTCAGTATCATTTTACAACCTGTCTGTGGTTCAGGGTATATCAGCAGAAGACTGAAATTTAAAAAAATGCTATTTTTTAATAAATAGCCTCATCTCTTTTCACATCACATTTATCTATATAATGGTATGCATGAACAGAGTAAAACTGTAAAGATTGTGAAATTATAGCTGATGATTTATTCTCAAATAAATAATTACGAAGTCATTTTTAACTCAAGCTACCATTAAACATAAAAATCGGTTGTTCGATCTCAGGTCAGTGCAGCTTTCATGGCAAAGTGTCTTTGAGCAGGATGAAAAAGACCAAAGTGTTTCCAGTAAGTGTGTGTATGAATGATTTTTAGATGAATAGGAAAAAAAATGGCAGCCCAGTATTATTCAGGCTGACCAGATGAATCAGTGAATGAACGGGTGAATGTTGGCACTGGTAATGTACTTGTAATAGTCAGTCAAGCTAATAAAGTGCTGTATAAGTGCAGTCAATATCCATTTACCTGCTGCTGTGACTGTCCATCCAAGTACAGCTAACACAGTGTGGTGATGGATCACTATATGCTGTCAAGCTTTCATTCATTTGCTAAAATGTAGGATACAGTCTAGTGCTGGCTTATACGTTAAATGATCCATGGTGTTCCCATCAATAGATGCTCATCCAACAGTTAAACACGTTGAAAGAGACAGTTGGCAGCACTCGAGAATAATTTAAATCGCCAGCTATAGCACAATAAACTGTGTGGTTCCTGGAACGCATTAAATGCAAAGAACAAGGGTGCACTGTATAATATATATATATACAGTGCCTTGCAAAAGTATTGGCCCCCCAAGAACTTTTTGCTGCATTTCAGGCTTCAAACTTAAAGAAAAAAAAACTGAAAATATTTTTCAAGAATCAACAACATGTGAGTGGAAGTGGAACCACATTTACCCAACATTTTATATTGTGTTTAGAAATAAAAAACTGAAAAGTAGGACGTGCAAAAGTATTGGCCCCCTTTGAGTTAATACTGTGTACAACCTCCTTCTGTTGCGATCACAGCCACAGTCTTTTTGGGTCTATCTCTATAAGTTCTGCACATCTTGAGACAAATATTTGCCCATTCCTCCTTACCCAGCAGCTCAAGTTCCTTAGGGTTTGATGGAGATCGTTTGTGCACAGCAATTTTCAGATCTTTCCATAGATGCTCAATTGGATTGAGGTCTGGACTTTTGCTTGTCCATTCTAACACCTATATACGGTTAGTTTTAAACCATTCCATTGTAGATTTGAATTTATGTTTAGGATTATTGTCCTTTTGGAAGGTGAACCTCCGCCGTGAACTCCAACAGATTTCTGCCAGAATCGCCCTGTATTTGGCTCCATCCATCTTCCCATCAACTCTAACAATCTTCCCAGTCCCTGATGAAGTAAAGCAACCCCAGAGCACATGCTACCACCACCATGTTTGACGGTGGGGATGGTGTTTTCAGGGTGATGTGCAGTGCTACTCTTACGCCAAACATAATGTTTTACATTCAGCCCAAAAAGTTCTATTTTGGTCTCATCTGACCAGAGCACCTTGTTCCACATGTCATCTGTGTCTCCCATGTGGCTTCTTGAAAACTACAAACGGCCTTTTTATGGTTTCTTTCAGAAAGGGCTTTCTCCTGCCACTCTTCCATAAAGGCCAGATTTATGCAGAGTACGACTAATAGTTGTCTTATGGACAGATTGTCACACCTCAGCTGTGTATGTCTGCAGGTCATCCAGCTTGATCATGGGCCTCTTGGTTGCTTCTCTGCTTAGTTTCCACCTTGTTTGGGCTGCAAGTTTAGAGGGACGGCCAGATCTTGGTAGGTTTGCAGTGGCTTTATGCTCTCTTCATTTTGATATTATTGCTCGCACAGTGCTCCGGGAGACGTTTAAATATTGTGAAATCTTCTTGTATCCCATTCCTGCTTTGAACATTTCCACAACTTTATCTCGGACCTGCCTGGTGTGTTCTTTGGTTTTCATGATGCTTTTTCTTCTCCAGTGTTCGTTTCATAGACCTCTGAGACCATCACAGAGCAGGTGCATTTAAACTGAGACCAAATGATACATAGGTGCACTCTGTTTGTCATTGTTAGTTATTTAGGTCAACATTGGATCATTCAGAAGTCATCAGGGAACTTCTGAAGTCCGTTAGCTGAGCTGAGAGAACAGGGGGGCAATACTTTTGCACGTCCTACTTTTCAGTTTGTTATCTGTAAACACAATGTAAAATGTTGGGTAAATGTGGTTCCACTTCACGGTTGTGTCTCACATGTTGTTGATTCTTGAAAAATATTTTCAGTTATCTTTAAGTTCGAAGCCTGAAATGTAGCAAAATGTCAAAAAAGTTCTTGGGGGGCCAATACTTTCGCAAGACACGGTATATACATATACAGTATATACATATTTGGAATATACCAAGCCTATATTTTCTATAATAATTGTTATTTCGAAAGCAGTTGCTAATAATCTTTCTACGTTTTTTGGGATCTTTAGCTCTGCTCTGTCTCAAATGGAAAACAAGTCATATCCTGTCTTTTGAAATTGAAGTTTCATTTTCTGGAAACAATTATGTGTATTATGTGCAGGATTAGCATGTGCAATGTGTAAAATAAGAATCACAAGGCAAGGCAAAACACCAAGGATAGTTTTCCAACAGAACCCATAATTCAGATAATCCCAGAAAAATGTAACCCAGATTCCAAAGTAGCTGAGACACATAATAAAATTTTGATTAAAGAGTCAATAAAAACAACCAAGGCAGTCAGAGACTGCAACATCCCGCGACACCCCTGAATTCAAACTTTTTCCCTGACCTACTTGCATAGGTCAAAGATCAAAGCTAGTGTTCTGACCTACTATCATTGATCAAAGCACTAGCTTGATCTATGGTCTTACTCAGAGTGGCCTTATCCCTCGCATTTCTATCTTATCCGGTTCCTGAGTGTGCAAAAGTTTAAATTTGACCTTGACTTAGCTTTCTCAAGGTCACCATCTCATTTTCATCCTCTTTGCTGCCGAAGTAATCTGCTTTTTGTTTTATTTTTCTATCTGCAACGGCTGCGAAGATATTTGGTGGACATACTAACGGATAATAGATCAAAGCTAGTGTTTTGATCTACCTATGCACTAGCTTAGATCTATTGTCAAAGCTAGTGCATAGCTTTGACCTTTCAGGGTAGGTCAAAGGTATGCACTTGTACTACTTTCAGGGTACCTTGACATACCCTGGAAGTAGGTCAGGGTAAGTCACGGGATGTAGCAGTTTCTGACTGCGTTGTTCATTATGTCAACACTTATTTAGAATTAGGGTTGTGATATAGACAGATGAAGAAATCAGGACAGTAAAAGGAAGTCGGTAGGGTGCTGCAACAGAAAAATCATGTCGACTTTGGATTAGATGCCAAATAGCAGGCCTGTCACTGGTTTCAGTGGCAGTGTATTGTATGTGTATATATATAACAGTACTGTCTGTATGTGGCTTTGAGGTGACAGGTAATCGAGTGATGTGGGTATATGAAGGGAGGCTTGCCTGACAGAGGTCCTGCTCTACCTATCCTGATGCTCATCTCCTCGTCCAAGAACTGGAAGGATGGCTCTTCTGCCTTGTCTTTGGACAGCTTAGACTCTGGGGGTAAAGCCAAGGCGACGTGGGGGTCAGAACCTACACCCTGTGGATGCCAGAAAAAAACAGAAATATGAAAATAAATGTAAAAAAAATCACCATATTTACATAAGATCACAGCTAAAATTTGACTTCATGGATCTTCCTGTTTACACCAGCAGGGTGGCACATTTTTGTTGGTTTGTTTGTTTGTGAGTAGAACATAACTTCAAAACTAACTTATTTAAAATTTTCATGATCTTAAATCCCAATCCAAGCTCCAACACAGCATGAGTGCCATCAAGATGGTTTCCCTCAGGGTTCAGTGTCATGGTAGCAATGGTCATGTACTGTATGTCCTTCACTAAAGTGACCCCTGAACATGCCTCTGAAGTGTTATCGAAAATCAAGATCTCAGTAAAAATAGCAGGTAGGTAGGTAGGGAGGGAGGTAGGTAGGTAAGCAGGGAGGGAAGGAGGGAGGAACAGACAGACAGCCAGATAGAGATGCCAGTCAACTCATCTTTTTTCCGTGAACACAGCTTACTTTACTCTCTCGCTCCTGCTTAAATATGGTCTAATGAATTTCTAATCATTCCATAATTGTAGGTTTGCAGCTTGTGTTTTTGTCAGTAAATCTGGTGCCACTTTAATAACTTCAACATTTAGTGACAAGACACCTTCCAATCAAAATAAAACCACATTAAAGAGGAATGGCAACACAAAGGTTGACTATCTGACAAAAAGGCTCAAGGTTTCTGCACATATATCAAATATGGAAAGAGGAATATCTCAACTTGACATCTTTCAAAGCCCTTTCATTTACAAAGTATATATGATTTTGTGTTTTCATTTATAGATCAAGGATCCAATCAAGCGGTGATGTATTGTAATTGTCAGTGTTTGTGTGTTGGTCCGTTCGTTCATCCGTTAGTATGTCCAACAAATATCTGTTCAACAAAATGAGATGATGACCTTGAGAAAACTAGGTCAAGGTTAAATTTCAACTTTTGTACACTCAGGAACCGGTTAAGATGAAAGACGAGGGAGAAGGCCAGTGTGAGTAAGACCTTTGATCTACTGTATCTATGCACTAATTTTGATCTATGGTCAGAGTTAGTGCATAACTTTGACCTACCCTGAAAGGTCAAAGCTATGCACTTCTCAGGTTCTACTTACAGGGTACCCTGTCCTACCCTGGAAGTAGGTCGGGGTAGGTCACAGGATGTTGAAGTCTCTGACTGCCTTATTAATGTATTGCGTGTGAACTAAAAACGAAAAGGATACTCAGCGATCCTTTTAAGATTCCCTAACCTTCAATAAACATGGTTAGGTTCTGTATACAGTGGCTGGAATCACCATGTCTTGGTGCTGTAACATTTTTCCAGACCAAACTCAAAGAGACCAAGTTTGCAGTGTATCAGCACCGCTTTAAATTAGATTTAAGATTCTTTTCAATACTGGATCTCAAGATCAGGTAAAAAAAAAAACAAGACCCAGCTGAAAGTCTTTATATCAGTTGATTTGATTGGTAGCTTTGTAATAAGACCTACTAGCTCCACTAGCCCAGCGATAAGAGTAACAAGCAACTTCAAGTGGGAAATGAAAGGTGCCCTGATGTCAGTGAGGGAGGAAGAAATGCTATTCGACAACTGCACAAACTGAAAGAAACTCAACTGACTCAAGCCAGTTGATTAATAACTACAACACAATGAAAAGCAAATATTCAAAGTCAAAGTCAGCTTTATTGTCAAGTGTGCCATATATACACGACATACAGCACAGATGAAATTGCAGTCCTCTCTGACCTACGGTAAACAGGCAGTACAACAGGCAGTACAACACACAGACTGTACAACAGGCAGGGCAACACAGGTAGTACAACACAGGCAGGACAACACAGGCAGGACAACACAAGCAGTACAACACAGACAGTACAACACAGACAGTACAGCAGACAGTACAGCAAGAAGTATTGGACTAAACACAAGGGATGGTAAACATCTCTATACACTCTTTAATCCCATAGGGGAAGTGACGTGTGCATGGTCCCTGAGTTGATGGGGGGAGAGAGATAAAAGTAGTCAGGTGCTGTGGGGAGGGCAGGGCAGTGTGAGGGTAGAGTTCAAGGCTATAGCAGGGGGCAGAGCAGGGAGGGAGTTGAGCCTCCTGACCGCCTGGTGAAAGAAACTGTCCTTGAGCCTGCTGGTTCTGGCCGGCAGACTCTGCAGTCTCCTACCTGATGGCAGCAGGCTGAAAAGGCTGTGAGAGGGGTGGGTGGGATCACCTGCAATGCTGATGGCTTTGCGGGTGATGTGGGTGTGGGACGTTTGACGGCGCCGCTGTAATTCACCTTGATATTATAAATAGGGCTGTCACATTAACGCATTAGATTAATTACGCTGTAAATTAACGCGCTATAAAAATTAACGCAATTAATCTCGAGTGGCAAGTCAATGCGCAAGCATTTTAAATTTGGCCCATTGCGTGACCAGTAGGCTGCAGTAGCACGTCACTTCCTACCTGTACTGTAGACGCCTCCGTCAGTCTGCCCCAGGGCAGCTGTGGCTACACACGTAGCTTACCGTCACCAAGTACGAATGAGGAGTGAATGAATAATGGATCTAATGTGAAGCATCTTTGAGTGTCCAGAAATGTGCTATTTAAAATTTAATCCATTATTATTATTATTATTATTATTATTATTATTATTGCTATTTGTACCTTTTGAAAAAGAGAATTTTCATATCAGAATTTTCATAGCAGCTCCAGCCTAACGTATCATTTAAATGCAAAACATGTCGAGGACACAGAGTTGAACGTTAGCTTACCCTTTTAAAGGAGATGCCTGTTGGCATCTTGCTATTTAGTCGCCTTATTTAGAGGCACGTTATACTATTCATTTTGAATTGCTTGATTGAGTCCGCTTTAGTATTCATTTTGATTGAGAGTCTGCTTATGTGCCTATCTGAGACTCAGCCTTATTTAATTTCTGAATTTTATTTATTTTATTTAACTGTTTGTATTGCATTTTTGAGAAATGCACCTGGCCTAATTGGTTTGCTGATGTGCTTGGCCTTTTCTCTTTTGAATTTCATTGATAAAGGACACTTAACCAATAAAATGTGGATTTCAAATCTTCTCTTCTTGGTGCATTCTATTGATTAGTCATGCACTACAATTTTGTAATGTCCTAGAATTGAAATTCTTTATTTGGGGGCCTTTAGCAGGTATGAGATTAAAATGCGATTAGATTAATTAATTACAAATCCTGTAATTAGATTAATTTTTTAATCGCCTGACAGCACTAATTATAAAGCAAGTAGTCTAAAGATTTAAACGAGTGTCAGAGTGAATTTGTTTTTGTTTCAACATGAAATGTTTTTTTAGTGGGGGTTCTCTGAAATTTATATGTAAAAGCCTACTTTGGTGGCTTAAAATTCAAAAATAAATACGAAATTACATTTTCACTTGATTAGTAATGCACTACATTTTCTGGAACTGGCAAACTGACACACATTTGTGTGGAACAGAGAGGCACACTTATCTGAAATTGCTTGCAGAAACAGAACTTTCAATTAGCATCAGAGACTAATTCAGTCAACCTCTTTCTTTTTCCCTGAGCAGGAATGAATAAGCAGACAGAACAATGGTGCGCCCATCTGCCCCTTTTATTAGAGTGATAGAACAGTAATCAGTCATCTTAATAAGGCTGTTCATCACCTGCTATGTCATGCAAGCCCGAGGAACTTCAGTGAATTTGTGCAAATTGAATCACCAACAAGGCCAATGCTTGAGATTACCTTGGAAACAGAAGGCACTAATGGAGACATTGGTTTTGAGAAATAGAACTTTGTCAATATCCATAGACAATTTGAGATAACTTTACAAAAATATCAGCAGTTTCAGAAGAATGGAGTCAAGACAATTTTTTATTTAGGTAGTTTAGAATCTCATCTGTTCGGTTCAATACACTAAGCTATATCATGATATCCTACTTATAAAGGAAACATTTTACCTGAAAACAGGAGAAAGGGTGATTTTCAGGCATGGGTTCATGAGTAAGATGGTGCATGCATTAGGGGATGGTGTTCTCATTATGCAAAAACAGCCTGAGTAGTTGTAAGTGTGTGTGTGCTTGCATTAACTGTCGGAGCAGGAAAATGAAGTGCACCAAAAGCAGACAATATTTTGTCTTCCTGATACGAGTATATTTAAATTGATCGGATATGTGCTCACATACGAAGCCATCATTTTTTTAATATTCAAGTTTTCTCACTATTTTATTTTTTTACTTGAAAGCTGATTTTAAGGCATTTAAACAAAACAATATCCATCGTTCGCAGCAGTACATTGTTTTAAGATATACAATACCAGGAGGATTTATCATATTCAAAGGGCTCTTGTTCAAATCAACTCATACAAATTGTATTTCTATGAAACAAAGGAGAATGTAATATTAGACTACAAAAATCAGAAAATAAATTTGTTTTGGTGGATTCCTTAATTAACTTATTTGTGTGTCTGCCAGGTTCCATCCAAGTAATGCTAGTATAGGACATGCATGGTAGGGAATGCCTTAGTGAACCAAATTATGCATGGGAGGTCTGGTGGTCTGTAGTCCAAGTGGTGCTGCTCTACAGCAGCTCTTTAAAGTACATCCAACTATGGTGTTGGATATGATATTCAGTCCAATGTGAGTATGACTGTACTTATGATCTGTAGAAAAAAGGGGACAGATGTGTAAATTTCCAGACTTTCACTTGTCAGTAATATCCTTGGGAATGTAAGATGGTCGAATATCTCAGCCGAAATGGCATATGATGATATTTATAGACAATGCTAGCAAATGTATGCACAAGCGAACGCTCTTTTACAGAGGTTTAGTATGGGTTCCGATGGGTTACAAATTCAAGTTATATAATGATACCACAAGATTATATATATATATATATATAAATGAAAAATGTTTTGTCAGCAGGCGTAAATAAGTTTCAACAGTGATAACACATATCATGTACACATTTTTATTTTGTTTTACTAACCCAGTCTGAGAATGAAATTATTCTGCAGCTGTCTCACATCAGATTGAGCACTACACAGTACCAATCACAATCGTGGAGGCCCTGGTATAGTGTTTTATATGTAACTGAATGTGTATGTGCAGATGAATTTATGTGTACTAGGAAATGTTGATGTGTATCTGTATGTATGCATATCTAAATGTAGTGGTTCTTATTTTCTTTTATTGTGAACTTGAATCATACATTTATTTTGGTGTTTTATGGAATGTAATGTTTTGTTTGTTTTATATTAGTTTTATCTATAAGACACACAATAGAAATTTAGTTTTAGTGCTGTTGATTGCCTCATTGAGCTTTATTAGACTCTGTGTTGGCATGACCACCACCTACAGACCCTTAAGAACAGATGAGCTAACTGCTGCTCAACTGAAAGCCTGACTCAGTTTTTGCAGGGACTGGCTACTTTTAAGCATTTATTTGATCTATTGAGAGAGACACACTAACATTTAAGAACTGAACTGTTTGGAGGAGTCATTTATCTTCCAGGACTGGTCGTTAACTGCTTTGTCTTTGTCATAATGGTAGTTTAAGGCATGGTAAAAGGTCCCAGTTCTCAATTTTAAGTTTTATTGAACCATCTTTGATATAGTACTTTTGTGAGTGAAACCAAATGGGACACCACGGAGCTGACCACAGATAGTTTAAACATTTTTTTTCTATATGCTCATTTGATCCCCGAAGGGAAATTAAGAAGGCACACGTGAACTAATTGACGTTAGTAGTTCAAACACATGCATGCACATTAGTGAGTACAGGCCTCCAATTCCCCCAGGAATTAAACAGCCGATCTTAAATCATAGGACAATCCGCTTTACATCACACTCTACCACTGAGCCACTGCTGCCATGTTGTGGTTTTCTGACAGTCAAAAAAAAATGCTATTTATACTCCAGCTAGAACCATATACAGTGGTACCTCTACTTACGAACGTAATTGGTTCCGGAAGAAATTATGTAAGTAGAAAATGTCGTAAGTAGAGACGCGTTTTCCTTGCAAATGCCCTAATCCGTTCCAAGCCCCCAAAAATTCCGACATAAATGTTTTATAAAGCATAAAATGCATCAAAACATGTAACAAATACATGTTACGATTACATTATTACACAATAAATGCGAGTTGTGCATAATGTAAAAAACAAAGAATAAAGAATAAAAATGATGGTCATTTACCTTTTAACTGCTGTCATCATTGTTTTTTTTCCCTCTTTGGTTCATGCGCTCTTCCCTAACGATGCCAAACAACAGAGTGAATTCCAGTCTTCCTTTTGAACATCTCCAACCACCCACACGATGCCTTAAACTCCTTAAACTTTCTTTTGTTTTAATAATGTGGCGTTGTAGATGCATTACGGCAATATTCTTTGGCGAGATCAACCAGACAGATCCCTTTTTCATGCTTTTCTGTTATCTCTTGCTTTGTTTGTATGGACAAACAAAGCTTTTCTTTTCCTCTTTTCTCCGTCACTTTCTTGGGGTCCATAGCGAAGACTCTAAAAGTTAATATATTTACGTAAAAATATCAGAACACGTCATGGGTCGAGAGCCGAATGATGAGCACACTGCATAAACACCGATCTAGCTAAACACAGAGGTCCCTCTTAGCCAATGGGATGCTTGGAAGATATAAGGTAATAGCCAATGGCAGAGCAGCTATGAGAATGTTGCGTTCAGGAACCTGTGGGAGCTGCCCATACTGTATTTTTATCTTTCGTAAGTCGAAATATCTTTCGTAACAAGAGGAAATATAATATTTTCCGTAATATTCCGTAATATTTTCCGAAATTTCATAAGTAGAACATTTCATAAGTAGAGACATTCGTAAGTAGAGGTACCACTGTATTCACATACAGTATGTGCTAACTACCAGCATAGGATAATGGGGTGTTATGGGAAAAAGGCCTGCTGTCTCATTGTGTTCATGCGCTGATTTTTTCTAAATGTCAGATGTTCTGCAGAGTAGAGAAGGCCGCTGACCTGCTGTGCCTCCATTGCAAACATCATTGGCTAAAGTGTCCATCATTGAAGAGTGTGACAGGGTGACTGGTAATTTTAGAAGAAAGAAAATGCTATTGAACATTTATTCACATGCAAATAGCCTCATTAAAAAGGCAAATGGAAGGGGAGAATGCGTTACAGGGTTTTCCTCTTAATACACATATGACAGTGGCTCGCTTTGTGAATGGGGAATTTAATTTCTGTGATTATTGCAGTGTTTGGATTTTCATCTGATACCAGTGTGGATGACCTCTCAGGTGAAAAGTGGGATTTTGGATTGTCAGTGCTTTGTTTGGGCTGACATTTGGATTCAACACAAAAGTTTGCTGCAAAACACCACCAACACACTGACGGGCCATTTTTTGAAGTTGACAACGCAGCCAAAGTCAAATTAAGTTCAAAGTTTCCAAAAGTTTAGCAGTCTAAATTAGACAAAATGGTTTGTATTTTGTAAACTTTATATTACAAACATCACATTGCAGATCCTTAATGTATGTAAAGATGCAGAAAACAGGAAATTACATGGCTTAATTTTTAAAAAAAAGTATCTTTAACAACTATGCAACTATGGACAATCTTAGTTTTTAAAAATATTTTGTTTTACAGGTTAAAAAATGAGTATCACACTTGTGCAACAATTTTAATATAATAATAATTTTCTAGGACAGTTGTGTATTCCAGTTTTCATACAAACTGGATATTAGAAATATTACATCATGATCGGTGATGTCTGCACAGTATCATGGATGAACTAAGTTAAAGTTGAAAAAAAGGTGAGTGCTATTGGTAATTTTAATCACAAACATCTGCAGAGGAGCTGACATGAAAATTTATAAAATCACAACACATATTGCCAAACTGCAGCTGCAAGCTGGTGTCTTTTTCAGAATTTGATCAAGCCGGTCCAACTCACTAAATTATCAATAGGAAAGTTTTATTTAAGTTTAGTTCTCCTTGAGAAAGTTGGCCTCGATGATCAAACAGACTGCACCCAGTCAACATTTGAAATGGGGTGAGCAGGAATGTATAATTCAAGGGTAAAAGTCATATATACTGTAAAGTGTGTCAGTCTGTACTGTTTCACGTCTGTACATCGTGTGACAGTACGTTTTTGGGGTCAGTTGCCACTTTGACTTCTCTTCTGTTTGAACTGACTTCCTTACCAATCTGTGGCAGGTCCTCTGAGACATGTCTCATGTTGCACATCAAATAACTACAGCCCTTTCATATTCAGCCATGGTGGGGTAGAAAAGGATCTGCACTGTAGATACCAGCAGGTTCTTTCTTCATGAAGGACCAGAAGGATAAGAGCCAGTGGTGAGTGTATATTACATGATACATAGATTATTCAAAAACATTTACCTTTAATGTGCAAATTATCACAAACTAATCAATGTGCTTGTTTTCAGCAGGAATTCATTTTATACCATAGAATTAACACCATTCATACCAGTTATCATTCTTTTTAAATAAAGCTGAAAATGAAAATAAATTAACGTTAGTGCGTCTTCACAAGCAAGGAGGAGGAGGATGACGAAGACATACAGGATGGCTGTTAGGGTCAGACCATCAATGAAAAGGCAATAAGAAACTCAGAGGATGATGAGGCAAGTGTAGGAGGATGCAGTTTAATCAAGATAAAAGCACTATGATTGCTAGCTGTGTACCAGCCATAGCAGCTTGTGGCAAAAAGGTGTGACAGATAGCTACTTAATCGCGCCTTACAGTAGGTGTTGATGTGCATTAGTCATGAGCAAAGGTCACTGCAATTTAGCAGATAGCACAACCAATAATTAAGTGGATGCAAATGCTTCAGACTATGAGGGTACTGCAGCAGCGGAGAAATGAAGCAATGTGGCTTTTTCTCGTTTGATCAACCTTTGAGGACTCAAGTATTCGGCTCCAGTTTTTCTAAATTAACTGTGTCCTTTATGTGCAGTTAAAAAAAAAAGTAAGAAGTTGGAATATTTTCAATGCACTTGCTTTGTCTGAAGTCCAAAAAAACTTGAGGAAACTCAGTTGTTACACAGTTCATTGGTTAATGGTTCATAGAATATGTGTTCAGTTTAATTTATAAATTAAGAAAGTGTTTGGTAAATGAAAATGCTTTGTACTTATTTAATAATTTTATGTTATCTGTGTACGATTATGGAGAGACTAGATCAGGAGCTAAGGCAAGCTGCCAAATTAGCATGGCTTTTTGGGTTGAGGTGTCCTTGAGCTAGTTGGGAAGCACAGTTCAGTGATATGGAGAGTATTACATCATGAAGTGCATTTGGCCTAAAATGGCTATGCCAGAGTATGCAGATCAAACCGTTTCCCATGCCAGGTTGTGAAAACCACAGTGGTGTCACCAAGATGGAAATGAAGATGAACTCTGACAACCTCAAATGAGTAACAGCACAAAAGTTAATTAGATGATACCCTACTTTAACTGAAGTATGATGGATTTCTCAGGCAGGATTAAAATATACAAAAATTAAATTAAAATCCATATTAAATTTGGAGAATTATCTGAAGATTTCAGAATTATTTTTTCACTGTGTCATGTGTACCCCTCCATTCAGTGATTACATTAAATTTAAGCGGAAGAAACATTAGGACAACTGTGTTCCCTGTTTTTAATCCCATCAGTTAAGCATGATGTTCTCTCAATCTGGAGAAAATCCAAAATGGAAACAAAAAAAAGAAAAAAAAAACTGTTTCATGAGTTTAGTTTTTATGTTTTAATTTTTTTCCTGCAACTTTGGTTGGAAAGGAAATAAGGTTGGCAAACACTGGTGGATAATCAGTCAGTTTTTTAAGTCTCTGCAGGTCTGTTGTAAACCTACAGACATCTAAAAAAAAGCATCCGTGCTAAATTTTTAAGTAATAGCTTTGTGGTTCCTCTTCCCTTCATGGTGCTGTTTTTTTTTTTTCACTAATTCCTCTTTCTTCTTCACTGGGATACATTTTTATACTATTCATAAACAGTCATGTTTCTTTGTGACATTTGAAGTGGATTCATAGGAGCCTGCCAGTTTGATCTGCAGGTGTTAAAGTAGGCCAAGCCAAAGATTCTACAAGTGTAGTTGAAGCCAGAGAGAGAGGTGACTTTCAGTAATCATCAAAGCCAGACAACTGCTGGAAAACCATTGTTTATTGTGAGCTTTGACCAGATGACAATTTTGCATCATGGGTCATCACCAAAGATCATTGTGGGTTAATCATTTCAGATTAATACTAATTTAGATATACCCACACACTGTATATGGTTGCTGAAACAACTATATGTTTCTCTCTTTTACTAGAAAGTACTTCAAATATTACTTTAACATTAGCAATACAAGTTATTGTGGTAAGTTATGAAATACTTATATTGATTTTAAAGAATGTTTGCTCTGTTTTGATGGCTGAACTGTGAGACACACACAGACACACAAATGCAATGAAGCGACTCTTCTGAAAGTAGACATGTCATTATTGATCAACCCTGGTGGGATGATGACATGAAATTGTGTGTGTGTGTGTGTGTGTGTGTGCGTGCGTGCGTGCGTGCGTGTGCGTGCGTGTGTGTGTGTGTTGATCAGGATGTGCATGTGAGCTGACATCCTGCCAGATAAAATGATGAGTCCCGGTTTTGCACCTAGCTCCTAATTAATGAGTTATTAAGTTGTTGCAAGTATTAGTTTGGCATTAACAGCACCCAAGACACACGTTTCCGAAAGCAAGCATCAGCATGTGTGTAATAAGGTATGAATCCTGTTGACATCCGAGTGGGGATGGTGATGATAATGAAGAGGATGTCATTCTGTTAAGTTGGAGGCAAGATGAAAGCAACAAAATCAATTTCTGACTGGGATGTTCCTCAACATTTAGCAGAGATATATAAAAGGAGTTCTATAACATTTTGAGAAATATGCCTGTTATAAATCAGCAGTTAGAAGTTGCCAAGCCTGTCTTAGTTCTTCAGTGAAATCATTGACAGTCAGCCATTAAGTCCTCTGTCCGATGACTGACAACACCCACTGTTGCTTCTTGTGTCACCAAGTGATTTAAAACATATCTGCTGTGTTTTGCGTCTTATTGATGAGTGTATTCAAATCTCCACTGATATTCAGCTCATTACCAACAATTTGAATATTTTTGCAAGGGACTACATTCCATAGTGAGGTCTTGATATACTACCTATACACTACAGAATACCCCCCCCCCCCCCTTCCTACTCATGTTTTTACATGACTGGAAATATAATTGCTACAAAATATACTGTGCACTCAAATGTATCAGTCCTCCCATTAAGTTTTACAGTAAAGTCAAAAAAGAAACCAGACACTTTAAATTGTTGCAATTGTGAGTTGTACTTGTCAATGCCAAAATTCCCATCAATACTTGTGGTTGGGGAGCTGTAACAAGTACTTGAATACTTGAAACAATGAATTACTGTGTCATAATTTGGATTTCCATATCTTAAGGTAAACAAGTTTAGAACCTGTTATTGCGACTCACAAAGATGGGGCCAAAAGCCAGGTAAAACTCAGCTTACGTTGTTAGTTGGTTCCAGAAGACATGACCTAAGATGAAGAACAATGTAAGTCAAGTTAACTTGTCTCCAGGATAAACTGAAGAAAACCATTCATGACGCTGAATCGCACACTATTAAGATTTCACTTTTCAGCTCTTCTTCAAGAGCAGGAAGTGTCACAGTATGTCAAGGTAAGAACTTCTAAAGTGACTGTGGGTTTTGTGTTTTGGTATAAAGCAATGGCAAAATAATGGGCTTCATTAACCTGACAAAATATTTAGCAGTATGACATATGATGCTCATAACACCTAGCCTGAGTTGCGAAAGCTAAAGGTTGATTTCGTAAGACCTGCTGTTGTGATATGAGACATGGTGCTCGTCAAACCACAGAAACCCCTTTCCATAATTACGTCCTACTGTTGGAGACACTGCCAAGATGTACAGTCCTGGGAGATGCCATATTAGAATCAATGTGTTCAAGGTGTCTCCAACATTTCAGAACAAAGCTGCCTTCTATATTGTCCATCCAACCCCTTTGATGAAACCATTGTCCATTTTACCCAGCCTCTTGTGTGTGTGTGTGTGTGTGTGTGTGTGTGTGTGTGTGTGTGTGTGTGTGTGTGTGTGTGTGTGTGTGTGTGTGTGTGTGTGTGTGTGTGTGTGTGTGTGTGTGTGTGTGTGTGTGTTTATCCATCGTTAATGTAATTCTGTGTGAATATACACGATAAAAGAATCGGCACAGGAGCTAAGAAGCACCAGCTCTTCACAAGTCCGAGCCAAATTCACAACACTGCAGCCAAGCAAGCTGTGCCTGTTTAACAAATCATATATGCTCGCTGCCAGGAATCTATTATATATAAACACACACACACGCACACGCACACAAAGGTGTTGGTAAATAACAAGATTTTGATGTAAAAAAAGTTTGATCAAGATTTTGATGTAAAATTCAGTGGGGGGAAAATTATTAACCAGCAGAAATGCAGACAGCATAAAAAAATATATAAAGAAAAGCAAAAATTAAAGGTTGAGACATTCCTTTTCATATTAAATCTTTGTGAAGGATTTACATCTGATTAACATTATTTGAGAAAGGGTAAGAAATAGTTAAATAAAAGGAAGTACAGCTAATTAACAAAAACAAACAAATCTAATGCTACACAACAGGAACCAGGGTAACAGGGATAATTAGCGGAATGCCGGTTGCAATAATTAATGAGTCTAATGAGAATGGTGTTTTATAAGGCATAAAATCTTAAGCATTCAAACACCAAACAAATTATTTTTTACACATTGTGCTCTGCAGGTCCTATACCTTATAATTACACATTCAGCCAAAACAATTCTACTAATCTCTCCAAATGTATCACTTTCTCTCTGATTTGAATGATAGACTGATTTTTTTCCCCCCACTGCATCTCAAATTAATTATATTGACTTTTAAGTTGCATTTTAGATCAAATATGCCTGATTAAGTAATTCAAAGTCATGATCTTTTAAATTTCAGCCAAGCTAATTCATGCTCTTTTAATCAGGAAGTCAGTTATTAGAATTGGTTCACTTCTCTGATTCTACATCACTTATAAAATACTGTCCACCTGGTCAGAGAGATGCAAATATTAGGGTGTAAGGCAGGCATGCAATGGGAATCAAGGGTTTGTGATAGTAAAACATATGATTATGACTTTTAATTAAATTTAAAAGCAGTTTGCTTATGTAAAAAAAACACAACCAAAACCTTTTGTAACCGAGTTTAACTACCAGGCCCTTGATTACTTTATGATGAGAAAGACGAGAGAGGATTTCAGTAACGATGTGTTTTCATATATTCTCAGAAGAGAATATTTAAAAAAAACAACACAAAAAGCATGATTAAACACCACAATGATGCAAAACAGACGTTGAGACAAAGAAAGATCAAAAACCTGCAATAGATGCTTTTGCAAAGCATTCATGAATGTCTCTGCTTAATTTAATTCACCTGCATTTGAACAGTTTAATTTCCAAATACTGGAAGATGAGCAGACAGAAAACATGACTGATGGTGAACCTACAGCCGACATATACAGGTACATACCACATGCCATTTAGCTGCTGGCATTCATACCTACACACTGCTTCAAATGATAGGACTGAAAATGATGGATTCATTTGTACCTCAGAGACCTACAGACTAGTAATAAAAAATATTTTTTTAAAAACAGTGTGCATGTTAATGTTTTTAGACTGATGAGCGTTTTTGTTTCATTTGAAATCCCACCCAGGGAACAGGAGCACCCGGTTGGAAGAGAAGCCTGCACAAGAGGTGAAAAATGAGCTGTTGTGCAGAAGCGACAAAATATTAACAAAGTCGAACAAGAGTACAGTTGAATGACATGTTTAAATATTCAAACAACATTGTGGCTGCTATGTTTTATATCCTTGACATGTACTGTTCCATGTACACTATAGGTTGTATAGCTTGCTGTATAGACTGCATGCTTAACTACACGTCACAGTCGTGATTTTTCCTTCCCCATACAGGCAAAACTCATCTCAAGCACAAAGAGAGAATTGATGTGTAAGAAAATAAAATTGAGAGAAACGGATTTACCCACGCTGTCAGCTGCTTCTTCAGGAGTCAATGTTTGATGCGTGTGTGTGAGAATTCTAACATTCTGCCAATGCTTGGTGGTCAGGAACTGCACCTTGTTCATTCTTTGCCTCAAAGTCTACATCACAACAAATGTCTTTCTCATGAAATCATGCAATTTGTCACAGATATTTGCAGAGGGAAACACAGGTGACAACAGATATCCCAAGCCTTGTCATGAGATCATCCAAACACTCAGGCAACATCTGAATTCCATATCCTCTCAGCAATTTCGGTTTATTTGAATAGTAAAAGGCTGAGAACATTACTGTATGGGAAAATGTATACCAAGGCCCAGATATATATATATATATAAAAAAAAAAGATTCAGCTCAATTCTTTTTTCTTTCGGGGTCAAGGTTTCATACATCGTGTAACAACTACCGAGACAATAATGTGACACATGAGAATCCAATATGTTCTTGTTATCAGTTGTTGAAGACATTTCTTAACATCCTATTCCTGAAACACCTCCAGGGAAGGATTTTAGTTTAATTCATGTGTTGTAATCCTTCACTCCTTAATGACATGCAGAAATAGGCTGTGGAAAAAAAGCTTTTGCCTGATTCTATGCACGAGTCTTTCAGATACCAGTGAGACATGTCGGCTGTTTTTGTGTCCTTTGATTTGAAGGAGGGCCCGCTCTACACTACCAACAGTAATATGCTTTCTTCTATTTATTAATCTATGCTTAGCTTAGAGAGTATAACATAAACTTAAGGTACATAAATTCTGTGCAACAAATTACTATCACTGTTTATACTGTATATTACCATTAAGAATTGGAATACAGAACAAAGCCTTTGGGGAAAGCTAAAACTCCATTAAGAGTACATATTGATCTTTGCAGCCATTAGAAAGAATTTGCACCAACTGAGGAATAAATGCAAAAAAAAAGAAAACAAAACGCAGCTACTTACATAAAGACTTTTTTTTTCCATTTTCAATAAAGCTAAGATTTGAATGAGAAATTCATTTCCAAAGAAGTCTGTTTACTTCTATATTGTAATATATTTGGTATCTCAAATGAATATGTATTTTGGCAAGGGAAAAAACAAAGGTTGTGATTGATCTCGCCTATGTCACATAATTACTTTCTGAGATTATCTGATTCCACTGGGGCCCAGTCAACATTTCCTCTCCTATCATCATCAACAGCTCATCTACAGGTATTTTTGACTTCGAAAATATAAAAGGAGGATTATTTTAGTTCTGAGTAGCAGAAAAGTCTGATAAACCTTTATGTCACTGCAAACAGGAACTAACTTTTTTTGTCATCTAAACTGAACACAAATATCCACAAAAGATCCATCTAGTTCATCCTCTTATTAAATTTCACTGAATAAATTTGGCTACAACTTTCATATTCTGAAAGGTTTGTTCTACATCCTTCATAAAAGAGAAGATTTAAAACTATTTAACAATAAGGTCCTGAACATAAACGGTCTTCAGAATAATGCAAACAACGTCTGGGTATCATCACATATTATATTACTCTTTTTATCTTTTTCCTGTAATTCAGACATCTACCTTTGCTCATAGAGTCTGCTCTACTTGTTATATTGACATTTTCATTTCTCTCTTCACTCGTGAAGCTCAATTGATCTTTCTATATGAGAAACAAGTCATAACACAGTTCAATATATGGATTAACACAGAGATATGAAGGTCTTTTCATGTCTCTCAGGATTTGTGTGATGGATTAAGATCACACTCCGCCACACACTGTATACAATTGCAAAAAGCATAACTTCAGCATAAACAGGACAATATTCCCATCTGGAATATTCAAGGAATGTTGAATAAAGCAACATCCATAGTACAATTGTTTAATTTAAGAGGTTATAAAGGAAATATGTTTAGCATCATTTGGAATGGAAGATTGCATGAAAATGTAAATAACACAGCAAGTCAAGATACACAAGTACATTTGAATTATTATTTTTTTTACTGCTCCAAAAATAGTTTACACTCTAGACCAAAAGTAAGTTAAGTCGGTTTAATTCGTATAGTGCCAAATCACAACAAAAGTTATATTCAGGCATTCCAAGTAGAGGAGGACAGAGTCTCCTATTTATTCTAAAGAGAAATAAAAATCCCATCTTGAACAAGCACTTGACACCAGTAGCAAGGTCTGCAAGTAGCAGACTGATACTGATGATCAGTGTATCCATGCTTTAATAGAAGCCCCGGTGTATCTCTTGAGATTTTTGCTAGCGAGCAGGTCTCTGATCAGTCTTTCAGTGCCAAATGGTTTCACTTAGTTTGACCATATTTAACATTACAAGGCTGAGAAGATTGAATTAGGATTTAATTAAATCAAATGAACTTAAATGTTTGAAGGGCAGCATCCACTTCATCTCATTGGTTTCATTGTTTGGTGTTCAGTCTATCTACACCATATCTGTTTTATTCAGTCACTGCCAGTGCAAACTGAAATACAACGGATGCTGCTTGACATTTAATGACTTCAATGACAAAAACAGTGGGTGATTACGCAGCAGGGATGACTTTATTTTGCACTTTTCCTGAAGGGGTGAAAGATGGGTCTTTTATACAGCTTAGCATCAAATCATTTTTGGCATCAGTTCAACCAAATAAGATCGAGTGGAGGTTGGCACATTTAGATCTGGGTTGATAATAAATGATCTGCTAAACTGAAAAGGTGTGTAGTTACGCATGCTTGATGGTAGCACAGATGGTATAGGATCATCTTTGATGGCAAATAAATTTGATGTCACAATTTCACAAAGAAGTATGTAATTAAACTCAGAAAAAATGTGTCTGAGACCTTATCATGAATAGCATTGCTACTTTCTAAATCTTAGTTCAAAATAGCATCTTTTGTACCTGCATTAAGCCCTCTGTGAGTGTCTCTTGAGCCACTTTGCCCTGCTGGACATGCTGTCTGATTAGAGATAATGAGTTTCAGAGGAGGGCTTGAAGCAAGTATCCCCTAAAGCAGCACAGCTTTGATCTGATAATACCTACGATCAATGCACCGCTAAGAGCAGCTACTCCTTGTGGGGAGACTCTCTTCATGGGCAGACAAAAAACACTGGCAACCTCTGCCCTGTAGTGCTGCGTTAAGTCTTCTTAGAGGAATGCAATCTGGCTTCCAGAAATGTTAAGTCACACCAAATGTAACCACGTGAAAAGCACTGGTTGCTAAGAATTTATCACTGAATGGCACATCTTAGGATAAGTGGATGGCTTCAGGGGAGAAAACATTCCTGTCAAGACGTAACTATGTTTTAATCTTCCAAATGTCTGGAAGGAAAGAGTTCTGCATGAACAGGATAATAACTAATTAACAGGAAAAGTGCTCGTGTAATATCTGTGAAAGGAGGAGAACTGTCAAGCCGCAACATCTCAAACCCGGGGAAGCATTTAACGGACTTCGGTATTAATCACAAGCCCTAAGAAAGATGTCAGTTGGTATCATCCGAACAGCAAAGGGAAAAAAGAATGAACAAACTGAATTAAACTTGTATGAAAGAGTATGTTTTACTCTTTCATACAAGTTTACCTGGCGTCAAAATCAGTTTAGGAGAGAGATAACGATGGATACCTGCGGCAACATTTCATGATCAGAACCTTGAAAAGTTTAACTCACTGACTGCCGCTGACATCACTTGGGCTCCCTTCGCTGACTGCCATTGATGCCTAAATGTTAATTATGTCTTTCAGCACAGAGGGGGCTACTCTATCAATATCTGGGGGGCAGCAGTGGCTCAGTGGTAGAGCGTACAGTCGTCCTATGATTCAAGATCGGCGGTTCGATTCCAGCACCCGTCCAAAAACACCCGGAGTGTAAGCTGACAACGGGAGGTGTCAGCTCACCTCCAGTGCACTGCCGAGGAAGCATCAAGCAAGGCGCCGCCCCCTTTACAAATTGCTCATGAGGGGCGCACCATGAAGAGCTGCCTGCCACTCTACCTCCCCTTGCATGATACAGGCCCCCTTGTCTGAGTGTGTGTGTGTGCGTGTGCGTGTGTGTGTGCGTGTTACAGGGGCCTGTACTCACCAATATGTAAGCATGCGTTTGAACCACTAACTAGAGTGTGCGTTCTTATTTCTCTTCGGGGATCAAATCAGTATATAATACGCTGCTGCCTCACAACACGGCGGATCCAGGTTCCAGTCCCGCTCTGTGCGGAGTTCGCATGCTCTCCCCGTGTCTGCGTGGGTTCTCTCCGGGTTCTCCGGCTTCCTCCTACCTCCAAAAGAATGCGCTTCAGGTTGATTGGCCGTTCCAAATTGCCCGTAAGAATGAGTGTGTGTGTGCATGGTTGTAAGTCTTTGTGTGTGGCTCCGCGGTGCACTGGCGTCATGCCCGGTGTCCCCCGCCTCACGCCCTATGCCGCCAAGATAGGCTCCGGCTCCCCGTGACCCGCTGCGGCGGATATAGCGGTGGTAATCTGAAGATGACTGACTGACATACTTCTACGCTAGTGTAGTGACCAACTGATCCCCTGCAGGTGGCAGCAGTGTTGTTTTTTGGTTGAGGAGACAAGAGAGATAATAGCGAAACATTGGAAGTTAGCTTGCTCTAGGCAGCTCACAATCATATAGAGCAGCGTTCACCAACCTTTTTTGCACCACGGACCGTTTTCATCGAATACATTATTTTCACGGACCGCCCTTCATTTGCTCGATAATCGTTAATGACGCCATGACAGCTGTCATTCGCAGTGGTTTTATGTAAAACGCAGACAGAGTGAATTCCAGTCCTCCTTTTGAACTTCTCCAACAACCCACGCGATGCCTTAAACTCCTTAAACTTCCTTTTGTTTTAATAACGTGGCGATTGTAGATGCATTACGGCCATATTCTTTGGAAAGATCAACCAAACGGATCCCTTTTTCATGCTTTTCTATTATCTCTTGCTTTGTTTGTACAGACAAAAAAGCTATTTTCTTCTTCTTCTCTTTTCCTCTTTTCTCTGTCACTTTCTTGGGGTCCATGGCGAATACTCTAAAAGTTATATTTACGTAAAACTATCAAAACACCGCATGGGTCGAGGGCTGAATGACGAGGACGCTGCATAGACACCTATCTAGCTACACATAGAGGTCACTCTTAGCCAATGGGATGCCAGGAAGATACTAGGTAATAGCCAATGGCAGAGCAGCTGTAAAAATGTTGCGTTCAGGAACCTTTGGGAGCTGCGAGTAGCAGCCCATTCTGGATTTTCACCTTTCGTATGCTGAAATTTCTTTCGTAACAAGAGGCAATATTTTCCTGTGAGGCGTTTCGTAACTTGAAAATTGCATATGAAGAGACGTTCGTAAGTAGAGGTACCACTGTAAATCAAAGAAGAGACTTTACTTTTTCCTTTCTCTTGGTAGTTTTGATGTTTTGTCATAGTACATCATATTCTGTGGTAATTGAAACATCAGTCAAAATGCTCTACAACCGCTGGCAATGCAGGGATCTCTGCTCTTAAAAGGGATGCAGCCAGTGATTTAGTACCCAGATTTTAGCGTTGAAGTTTGCAATCCCTTTTTTCTTTTTATCTAGCCTCGTGAGAGGGTATTGCTGTAGAAATGCATTCTATTTCCCACCATACAACAAACTTTAATCCTCCTCAATATTCATAATGGAACATCACAGGCAACTAAATTTGAATACTGCCCGTAAGGAAAAATATGCAATGGAAATTGGCTTGAGTTTTGGTGGCCTATGACGCAATCACAGCAAAAAATAACACTTTAATTGTTATTAGTTGTTGTCATATAAAGGTGCACAAGCACAGCTCATTTATTTGTTGCTATGTGTGTTTGGAAATTGTGTTTGGTGTGATTAAATAAATTTATGCTTCATCCTACTCCTTTTCAGACATGTTTTGTGTATCATTATTATTATTGTTGTCTTGATTATTGTTGTTATTCTACACGTGTTCGAAATAAAGCATTCATTCATTCATTCAAATTGTGCTGGGCTTTTTTTCCCACAATTTTTCTGACAACTTAGTTACATCTTCACTCAGAAAAATAGAAGGCGAAGCCCTATGCTCTAATACAAACTGCTATAAAGTAATAATAATGCCAAAGCTCCTCAGTGACTCCGTTGTATACTTATACTGTACACTGTAATCATTTGCAGTTCTCAACCCCTGGCTCTTCATTCACTGCTCAACAATTGTTTTGGTCATGTCATACGTCGCTCTAGTTGATTATGTTTCTTGAAATAGCTGTTTTTCATTTTGTTTGCTCATCATCCTCCTCCTTCTGCTGAGGAATCACCCGATCAGTCATTCAGCTCTCAGGAGAGCTAAGCTGCAGTTCAATCAGTCAGTCTTTCAGCCCCTTTTCCTGATCTAGCTAAATAAATATCCACTGTTTGAACTTGTGCCCAGCCTCTGATTTTGGATTAAACAAACCACACAGAGAGACACAACAATTAAATGGAGATGGAGTCAGTAGGGATCAGAATGGTTCGATTGATGGACACATTATTTCTGCTTTTCAGCTTTATCCTCATTCAGTTTCAGGGCTTACAGTGTCAATCATTTGATTGTGATCTGTTAAACAAGAAAAAAAAAACTGCTCTGGTGATAAAGTGAAAAATGGAACCATTGGTCGTGAACCCAACAAAAACTCAAACACACTCACATTTAGTTTTTCTGTTTTGAAGATAAGCACTTATTACATACCAGAGGGAGAGACATCCCCCAGTATTAAAGCAATTCACAGCACAAATGTGCAACACAGAGAGAGAGAGTGGCTTTCACATGATGTTTCCATAGTGACATGGTCCTCTTCAGACAATACTCAGATAACAAGGGTTATGGACACTGAATCAACGTTCACACACACGAACACAAACATTCTCTCAAGAAGCTTGTGTCAATTTAATGTCTCAGTCAAGTGTTTTTAGCTCAGACAGGGGGATTTTTCTCTGTCTATCTGTCTCTCAAACACACATGCACGCTCACACACAATCAACAGCCACCCACCCTGTGATTCGTTTGGGGCCACTGGGTTTGGGAGGTGACATTTCAAAGGGAAATTATTATTCAAAGGTAATCCGGACAGGATCCAGTGCAGTAGGAAAAACACACACACACACACACACACACACACACACACACACACACACACAAACACACACACACACACACACACACACACACACACACTCTTTTGTCATGTGATATTCAGCATGGAGAATGAGCTCTGTGTCCATGTGGTGAATAAATGAGGTGAAGACTGCTGTTGGCTGCATGAATCATGGGGCTCCACAGGATCTTTGCTACCTGTAAAGCCTGTCAGGATCTAACGGTTGGGAAAACACTGACATGCACATGCATGCACGCACACAAATGCATGCACACACACACACACACACACACACACACACACACACACACACACACACACACACACACACACACACACACACACACACACACGCACACTCAACCACCAGGCTCGATCAGATCAAAGTCACATCGCAAGTCACACCAACTGATGTGAAGTAAAGTGAAGGTTTCATGCATGTTGCTTTTGCCTGCATTATTAAGGAGAGATGACACAAAAACATTTGCCGACAACAGAAGTGGAACGTATTACAGAAACATCACTGGAAATAAACATTTATCTACTTTTTTTCTTCCATAAATAAGAACCTGCATTTCATGTAATGCAATTCAATATCAACACAGTAAGCACATTTAATTAATTTCTATGTAACTGATGCATTTTCAGATGCATGCAGGAATAGCATTTTGTCATGACCACAGCTGTAAACCTATAACCTCACGTCTGAACTTGAATGTATTTTGACATGAAATCATGAGTCTTGCTTTGATTGAATTGTGTCATCCGTCATGGACGGTTGAATACTTCTACTAAATACAACTCATCCATGTAATCATGCAATGTCAACTTCATCCCATATGAACCAGGAACTGATACATCAAATCAAATACAGTATTTTCTATTTTTCATTGGGAAACAGATGTTTATTCAAACTTAACAGAAGATGGGTTTAATGCCTTATTAAAATGACAATTAGCTCAAATTAAATGTCTCTAATAACAATAATTTCCCCGTAAACAAACACAGGATACAGTCTGCTGTGTGGTTGACATCTAAGTAACATCGTGCTGAGAGACCCAGATAAATTTTCACATAATAATATAACACATCAGGCAGAACCTCCTGTTGTGCTTCTTTACACGTGCAATGACTGCACATCATAATTTAATAGTCATACAGTCAATAGTGTTGATTTTCTCCCGATGATGCAGTACCGTGACATTAAAAGTGCTAATTGCATTTAAAAGGAACAATGTTTCTCAATTAGCTCAATTTCATTCTGAGGACGTGGTCCAGTAATTTGTTGTTATTACAGGACGTATTGCATGTGGGGTCCTTTGGAGATATTCTAACCATACTTTAATGACAGACTTATGCTTCTACATCAGTAGAGTTACACTGAAAACTTCCTTATTCATTTGATATAAAATTGATGAGTAAGAAATGGAAAATTTCTTCAAAATAATTCACACCTTTTTAAAATATTCTGTTTTTTCAATGTATTTGCACACACACACGCGCACACTCACACACGCATACACATATATGTCGCTCACAGCAGGAGCAAGACGCCCTTATCTAATGACGTGAGCATCACTAAAGCATCGACTGGACCAGTCACTGCTGACGCACATTGTCACCCTGACAGCAGTTCTCTGCTTTCGGTAACAGAAGTGGCTTTAAGGGCGCACACACAGGACTCTGGGCTTGCGCTAGCCATTCGCCACGTCGCCATAGATGTGTAAATTCCAGATTGGCTACAAGGTCTTTAGCCTGTGTAGCCACAGTAGTGTTCTTTTTATTAGGAAAAAAAGGCTAAAACTTACAACTTTTTTGGACTCGAGAAAATCCCCGAGCAATAAAAAATTTTCTCTCTCGCTAGGGACTGCTATTTCCGTCGGCGCATATTATCATTACTTTTTAGTAGTCTTAGACTTTTAATCCCTATAACTGGCAGGAATAACCAGTGATTCATATAAATGTGTATTCACCTCAATTGCTATTTTTCATGCCTATTTAAATTAAAATGAAAAATCATGTTATCGAATTAAAAAAACTAAACTAAACTACTAAATGGTGTTGGTGGTGATGGTGGTAGTCAAAGTTAAAATGTCTTCTAGTCCAAGTAAAACTTACAAGTAAACATTGAGCAATATTTTGTATGACTGTATCTTCACATAGTGAATGCAAGTTTTCAATTGTTGAATCTCACATTTATACCTGCATAAAGTAGGACAGAAATAAAGATAGTTAAGCTCGAACTGTTGACTTTAGTGTATTTTTGTAGGTAAACTGAACAGAAGATTTTGCCCTCAGAATGCACCAGAATGCAGGAAAACCCCATTTTCTAAAAAATTCCCCGGGGGAGGCCCCCTGGACCCCCCCGTGGGTGGGTGTCCCCCCACGTCCCCTCGCGAAGAGTGTTGGTCGCCCATGTGCTGTGCCACTTTCTTGGACGCAGAGTGTGGCTTTTTGTGGCTTGCTCAATTCTTTCACAATGAGCCACAGTGGCTTCGTCATACTAGCTCCTAATGCAAGCCCAGGGACTAGTATTCACCTAGCTACCATTATCATTTTATTATAAAATCGAGAACCACACAGATAATGCAGTAGATTGTTCAGCTTCACACAACTTTTGAAGATCAAATTGTCACAAAAAAAATATTTTTTGCATTCAAAAATAATGTGCAATTGCTTCAGGTGCACTGAACAATATTGAAACTTTTATGTCCTTTTCATAGACTCATAATTATAAGGAAATTTAAATGAACTATATGTATGATTGTGTCGTCAGATTTGGGTTTTATGTAAGTGGAACTTCAAAATCTGAATACATTCAGCTGATAACAATAAATGACTCGTTCTTTTTTAATGGACTGAATAATTAATTAGCTATTTGCTATTAACTCCACTGACCTTCAATCTCAAACAAAAACGACTGTCAGATAGATTCTGAAAAAAACCTCTATTTTTAGCTTATGAGGAAAGAAAACCAGTATAGTCGAACCTCGAGATATGAGCTGCTCGGCATATGAGTTACTGGAGATAAGAGCCTTCGCGCTGTCCATAATTTTGTTCAACATACGAACAAACTTCAAAATATGAGCTGTACTTCTGGAAACCACGGCTAGTTGGCGGATGGATACAACATCAGCTGAAACCGGATCTCGGTTTCTTTCGCATAGTAAAGATGTAGTGCTTGTTTGCTCATGATTTTTGCTGCTAATTGCTTATGTAACATACTGTGTATATATATATGTGTGTGTGTGTGTGTGTGTGTGTGTGTGTGTGTGTGTGTGTGTGTGTCTGTGTGTGTGTGTGTGTGTATACTCAGCTCTTCGATCACTTAGGAGAGCTAAAGCTGCTTTCATTCACCAAAAAACACAATTGTTCTGAATTTGTAATTAATGTGTAAGTGGTTATGTGTTTGCTGTGATGCTGGGGATAGCCTCGGCCAGACAAGACCTGTGTGAAGCAACGCTAACTAGTTGGCCAAATGGTAGCTGACTTCGACAGCTTATGAGGAACTTTCAGTGTGTAGCTCTGAGCCAGGTCGTTATCACACTGGTACCGTAGCCTGATCACGAATTACAAACACACACACACACGCGCACACGCACACACACACCTACACGACTGGAGAGGGGCTAACTATTTAACAAATGCTATCTGATTCCAACAGTTTGTGAGGAACTTTCAGTGTGCAGCTCTGAGCCATGTCTTTACCACACACCGCTACCATAGCCTGAACGAACTCCCCCTCGGGGATGACCACGCCCATATCTGGTTGGACAATCAAATATGACTCAGCATAGGTCAATTACCAACCGATTTTAGGATTTGGTCAGGTTAGGGAGGACCACTAAGTAGAGAACCGAAAAAATGTGTTTTTCATAATCGGATCCCTATAAAATGATTTAGTTATTTTAAATGGGGAAATGTTGTTTGACTTACGATTTCAGTCACAAAACAAATAAAACTCATATCTCAAGGTACTACTGTAGCATATTTCACCAGCTAGGATTAAATCTTATTGCTGAATAAATATATCACAATAACAGACTCTTGAAACATAATTAAAGCCAAACAAAAACTAATCAACATGAAATACAAACTTCTCACAATGTGTGTGAAAAGGTTGTCTTTATGCGCAATAAGTGACAATTCAAATGTGGTCTTATGAAAACCAGTAAGGAAGTCTTCAGCAGGGAGACATCTCAGTGGCTTACGCAGACCCACCCATCATTTCATTCTTAATTGGAAGCTGCCACAGAAAATCTAATTGCAAGCAGGCTGGGGGAAAACTGCATACATTTTATTTTTTATATATTTTTTATATTCTTCGTGTAAATTTCCCAACAATGTACTAGGTGATGCATGTGAATGCACATGAATGTAATAAAATATTATACTTTCCACATGAAAGTTTTTAGGAGTTCTATATGTCTGCGAAAAGACGTAAAGCCTTAAATATCCTTGAGCAATATCCACTGAGTCTCCAACAGTTGACAACAATATGTGTGAAAAAGCTGTGGAGTTTGAAAGAGTACGCCTCTGTAGTGTTCTCCTTAATAACTGGTAGTGCCACATATCGAAATGATGACTTAACCGTCAGTCACAGAGATAAATTGTGGATATGGCACAGGTTTTAACAACAAAGACAAAAGCTTGAAGTGAAAAAAAGCAATATCTGACTCTTCTGCTCTGGTTATTGTCTATACTTATCAACTTTGAGCCTGAAGAAGCTGTAGGAAAGGTTGATAATGACTGATTCTGACTGCACGTTTAAATAACAAGACAATGCTGTGGTACAAATCTCTCTCGCTGCTCCTTCATATCCAGCGGAGGCATCTGTTTCAGATGCCTCCCTGGGGAGGTGTTCCGAGCATATCCGACTGGGAAGAGGCCTCGGGAAAGACCTGGGCATGCTGGAGAAGCTATGTCTCTCAGCTGGCCTTGGGATTCTGGGTAAGCGAATGTGTGTATATGTGTGTAACACGCAGAAACCTATATTATATATATGTATATATATACTGTATATACATACTGTGTGTATATATCGACATATTTATACATATACATATGTATATGCTTACACATATAAATACATATATACATACAGTATACATATATACATATACATTGTCTCACACTCCAATGAATCTGCCCTTTTGCGTTTTAATCACCACTGGTCATTATGACTCAACTGTCATCATTTTGCTTGATCTCACTGCTGTGTATTACACAGTGGACCATGAGATGAGTGTCTGCATCTTATTCCACTAATGAATCCCATTCTGTCAGCATAAGTGACTTCTCTTTCAGTCAGTCCTTCTGATTAGCGGTGCACCATTGAGGGTCCAAATCTGTTTTCTCAATACATTCGGCAATTTATATATATATATATAAACTTCTCAAAGAAGGATGTGAAACAGTGTAAAAAAACAAATTAACATTACACAAACACAACATTTCAAAAGAAACAAATTTGATGTCAACAATATGGTTCATAAAAGTTAGAATAGGGTCTTTTTGACTGTGTAGCATAACCTCTTATTTTAACAACACTGTAGGGATTCATAGAATAGTAAGTGTATTTGAAGCAAGGACACAAAATACTATTATTTTGAAAACATCTGCTCCAAATCTTGCCTGATGTAAGATTGCAGCTGCTCATGAGTTCAACTGTGTTTTGGATTGTTTACTGATAACAGTGACGATGCCTATCCTCTTTATCAGAGGATGCTGGGCCCAGCAGCTTACTGGGCCCAGCAGCTTTGCGTTGTGCCTTGGTGGTCGTCTCAGTTGCAGCTGCTAAACTTGGGAATGACCTCTCAATCCAGATGAGGTATAAAAAGTCACTATTGCCCGCTGGTGTTTCCAGTCTAGACCCAGTTTTTATCTTCCCTCTGTGTGTGTTGTCCATGATAGCTCCTGCAAGCTCCTTCGTCTAAATCTGTTTTAAGGGTATTTCTATTTGTTCAGAATATGTCTCAACTTGTTCTAATTCCTTAAATATTTCTTAATTTGTTTGCATGACTTGTAATTTGTTCTTATTTTATTTGCTTTAGGGTAATGCTGCATTTCCCTTAAAAAGTATTCAGAATAATTTTATTATAACCGTTATACTGTGTATCAATATGTATCATATGTGCAGGATGAAGGAAAAACAGGATGAGAAGATTAGCTTAAAATTATTCTAATCAGTCTTCAGTCATTCACTACTGTAGCAGAGAGCAGCCAATGTTATCTTCTGCATTACAGGTTGTGAAAAGATTATCAAATTGAGAGGTTATTTAATTCACATAACCACAATTCATACAACCTGTATACCAGGGGTGTCAAACTCATTTTCAACGAAGGCCACATCAGCACAATGCTGTCCTCAAAGGGCCAGATGTAACTAATACATGTAACTAAATGTAACTCAGTGTAATGTAAAATAAATGTAACTACTCCATAATGTTAATTAAACTCTAAATTTATTACTTATTCAAGTTACAAACATTACACTTGCGCTGAAAAAATATGATTGCTTTTTGCTCTGTTACAATATAAATCCTTCTAATTTATTAGGTTATGAAACCCACATAACTCCATCAATCAAGGATCCAAATATCAAAGTGAATAAAGAAAAAATAACATCAAGCACAAGTTAAGGCATTAACTTAGTTCACAACGTTTTTGTAAATGCTAAAATGGGCTTAATTACTGCATTGTGGGAAATATAGTTTTTGGTCAAAGCACACTTTTGACCTATTTTTTTTAAATACTCTGACCTTTTATGCTCTCGCGGGCCACATAAAATTATGTGGCAGGCCACATTTGGCCCCTGGGTGACTTGGTGAGTCATCTCTTCAATTTTTTTTAATAAAACGAATCCCTCTAACATTACTGTATCGATCAAACTCAAAATGGATATCCTGGCAGCTGCAATGAACATTGAGCATGAACATTGTGGTATGACTGTATATACAAAGACAAAGTAAATGGGTTTATTGTCTCATAAAGAATTTACTTTAGCTCTGACTGACCAACAAAAAAAATATCTGGTACAAAAAGCCAAATTCCTTTATATACATTATTTACCTCAGTTTTCTAAGTTATCATCACCAGACAAACCTGTCAAGAGACACCAGAGACAATTGAACATGAAAATCGGAAGCAGGCATCCAAACCTGTGGGGAACCACCTGTGATAGATGACACACAGGTGGTCATCCATCACAGGTGATCATCCACTGTCCTTTGTCCTTTGTCGGCCTTGCAACCAGAGAACAATCAAACCTTGACCTGTTCCCCTGCTGAAAGTATCTGAGATACTTTCAAAACATTGCACTGATGATGCAATGCTTTGAAAATGTCTCAGAAAAAATGTTGTTGTGGGGGTGAATAGTGAAGGTTGGCTGACATTCTATGTGGTTGTTCATGAGTTGGCACGTATGCCTCAAAACTAAGCTGCTAGTGCTTAACATTGTATTTTCATTTAATAATAAACTAACTTTTATCATGAGTGAACTTCACCTTTTGGGGTACATGTAGTTTTGTAAAAGCCATCTTAATATTCAATTGTAACCTCATCTATTCATGAATTTAGCATACATAGAATCAGCAGTAAATATGCATTTCCCCAACAAGCATTCATAAAATACCTCTAAACAGAGCTGTCTTAACACACATTCACCAACCAATGATAGAAAGTTACCACAATAAACACTTTCCCACATGATTTTTGTTTCCACTGGCATTTCTATACTGGAAAAGTCATGCTGAGACATGTCAGGGATGCTTTGACTTTAAATTACACTAACTGATTTCCACACGTCATCTTTGAAAGCAAAAAGAAGGTAGGGGGCATTACAATAACACATTCTTTCTATTGAGTAATAACAATAATCATCAACATCAACCTTCCTGGTGGACATGTTGACTAAATGATACTCCCTCAAAACGTATGTGTTTGAGGGCTTTAAAAGCTTCTGTGGAACATTTAGTATCATCCTGTATCTCGAAATACTGACAAGACAAAGCCAATGAAGTGTTTTTCCAGCATTAGATAGTAAAGTGTGCATACGACGAGGTCATGGCCAGGTGTCATGACCTAGCCAGGACACCTCAGATAGATCCTTACTTCACTTCTCACGCCAACATGAAGTTCATGAAGAAAAATAAACAGACTGAGCACAACACAGACAGATATGTGCTTTTCAACAGGTCACTCTACTGTGGTCGAAGTCGGAAGCTGGGAAACCAACAACAACTAAAATATTACATTTCAGAGATGCAAATGCTGGCACTTCTGGATGGTGAAAAACAGAGCAAAGGAGCACAACTAAAGCTAAATGTACAAGAGTACAATGACAATCAATTATTTCAATGCCAAAAACTTGATTAAAAAGCCAATTCATGAAAATGAAAAAAAATAAAAACAAAAGTCTGGAACATGAATTGGCAATTAGTGGCTTCAAGTCTGAAACAGGAGCATTCAGGATGTTTAGAAACTATTCAAATTGATTAGTTTGACTAATGGAATTTGTGTGTGTGTGTGTGTGTGTGTGTGTGTGTGTGTGTGTGTGTGTGTGTGTGTGTGTGTGTGTGTGTGTGTGTGTGTGTGTGTGTGTGTGTGTGTGTGTGTGTGTGAAAGCTATCAGACAGGAAAGCAGATGGGGACAATTCCCTCTAAGTGACAAATTTGGATTTCGAACATATACAGAAGTACATCATCCAACAAGAAAATGTGTGTCCAAAGCAGCCTCGTCTTTCAGAATCTCACTAGTTTCTGTTTCAGTGGCAGAGTTGGCTCAGTGTGTCTCAGTGTGTACAGGACAGCACTGATGCCGCAGGAAGTACAGATTTCACTCACACTGCGGATCAGTGACGTGCCGTGAGGTTCATGGCTGGTGAGGCACCGACTTCATCATAATTAGATTTACAAACATTTGAGCCTATAGTGTATCTTATTTTTACCATTTAATTAGCAACAGTGAGTGGGTTATGTTTAGAGTCTCATAAGGCTTCTGCATCCTCTTCTCTCACACCAACTACCTTCATGTCCTCCTTCACTACATCCATAACCTCCTCTTTGGTCTTCCTCTAGGCCTCCTGCCTGGCATTATATACATTAGCTAAACTATAGAAATTTAGTTCATATAGCAAACTTGTTTGAACATTTTAATAGCGAAATACAGAGAGATAACATAACAGTCTCACTGTTTAGCATGCAAGCACAGCTAGCCAAGTCATTGAGCAATCCATGGTGAGGCTCAGGTGAATGCTGCCTCACCACGGGTCTCTTATCAGTATTTCAGTGGTGACGTTAAATGGAAAATAACTTTAAAATAAACATCACTGGATAAATATAACCATTTAATGTATTTCTTTCATTTTCCTTTTTTTTTTCTTTCATGATAGCAGGTGAAGCATAGCCTCACCTGCCATCCCCTGACCACACGTCACTGCTTGGTGTCATATTGGTGTCATATTTGTATGCAAGAATAAATCCAGAACACAGGCCATGAAATCACATAGTATCAAGAATAGTTTGGTTTAATAAGTCATATATGTTATCCAATCAGGTAACAGTAGTGTATCTTTCCCTTATTCGTGACTGTGCAGGATTCCTAATATAAGCCACAAATCTAATTGGAGACTTGAGAGTTGAATGCAGGAGAACAAAATTGCTTCAAAGTGCATTAACTATCAATAGATAACTTTATTCAAGTCAGTTTTGTTGTTTCATTTCAAATGCATATTTCCAGTCTAACCTGACTTGTGATCTAGAGACTTCACATTACTTCTTCTAAATGTGAAAGCCAAAGTGATGCTTCCATCCGCCTAAATGGAAATGAACAACATTCCGTTCGATCAGTTGCCGTTCAATCACATAGAGTACACTGACACCAACATGTCTACATTTGATTTTATTGTGTTATGTGCAGTGGGTTTTATATGCTGTCTGAACACACACTCCATCAATCAAATGTTAAAAGGTTTAAATGAAGTCAGTTTTACAGATGTAACATGTAACCTTACCTCCCAGCTGAATTCAGCTGTATTGCGATTAGCAATATTTTCAGGGTCTTTAACTGATTTATTCTATTATGGCACAACAGCTCTCCTTCATGAGACGCTTCCTAAAGCTTTTACACACCTTCAGAATTCTGTGTTACAGACGTTGCCTTCTTTTTATGACAGAAGGAAAACATATTTATGTTATGATTTGGACTTAGGTCTCTTAATTCAACCTATGACAACTGAGGGCAAAATCAAAAGTGGTCAGTTCGGATTGTTGCTGACTCAATTGTGGAGAACTCTGTTCCACAGATTTGTTTTTATTTTTTAAATAATGACTCAATACCTTGAAACCTGAAGTCATACAGACTGACACAGAACAGTTTTGACAACCATCATCATGAATCAAGGGAACTCCAACTTTGGTGATGTCCATGAAATAACACATCACTTCAACTCTTCATGGATGTATGCTGAAGTTCTCAGATTACATAAATTGACTATCTGAGATAGGTGCTTGATTTGAGGTATTACTTTGCAAAGACTTGAAATACTGTCAGCTACCTTGAAACCACTGCTATCTGAAAAAATATAAATTTTACAATACTGAATGTTTGATTTACAGAAAAGAAAGTCTAAAGCTAAACTGATATATGCAAAGATGGATGGATGGAGCAACAGCTATATCCCAAATTTGGTGTTTAATTTTATTTTAACACTTTCAAGTTGGGCTTACAATACGCATATAAAAAATATTGGGGGGGGGGGGATTCAACTAAAATTAAATTGAAATTGATTTTTTTCCATTTTTAAAACCATAGACAGATGTGGTTTATAGGTTTTCATTTTATTGTTTGTGTTGAAACTCCTTCAAAAACAGGTGGCTACTTCACAATACTTTTTGTACTGGAACATTCTGAAGACCTTTACAGGACCCTCAGGGCATCCAGATTTGGAGCATGCTCTCAAAATCAATCAGAAATGTATGATGTTGAATTATTAAGAACCATATAAAGGGGTAAACAAATTTTAAAATCCACCCACGGTGACTCAAGCAGCCGGTGTAATGATGCTAAAACTGGAGCAATGTGATTGTTAAAACCATGATAAATTTTGCATGAGCTGCATCAACAGTAACATTTGGGTTTTCTTTCCTCAAGCGCCTTTCCTCACCCTCCCTCTCTCGCTCCCTCTAAATACCTCAACTTTCTCAAGGGGAGTCAATCTCTCCTGTTCACTACCCTCTCCATAATTTTGCAAGTTATCATGTCTCTCGCAGGAGGAGACTCCCACTGTGTACATGTTTGTTTCTCTACGTTCTACCTCTTGAATTCAGGTCTCTTCTGTCGGCAGGACGAGATATGGCTCAAGTTCCTCCCATATGACGTCATAGCTGCTCAGCATTCCTGGGTCCTCACTCAATTTTTGTTTTTAAACACCAATATTTTGATGTTGTCAAAATATGTGCATATTGAGATTCTTTTTGTTTTTGTTTCTGCTGATCTTTCTTTGTGCAGAGGGTCTTCAGATCATGTTCCACTCTGAAAACCTTGCAGCTTGCTCAGGGTTAAACTCAAGGCCCGGGGTCCAAATGTGGTCCGCCACATCATTTCATGTGGCCCGTGAGAGCATAAAAAGGTCAGAGTGTCTAAAAATAAATAGTTCAGAAACGACATTTGCCACATGCAGTAATTAAGCCCATTTTAACTCTGACAAAAATGTTTTGAAAAAACTTGTGTTTGATGTTATTTTTCTTTATTCATTGGATAGTTTGATCCTTGAATGAGGGAGTTATATGGATTTCATAACATGACAATAGGATGTATGTTATAACAGGGCAACAAGCAATTTTTTTTTTCTGGTAGGTAGGTAGATAACTTTATTAATCTCCTAAGGTGGTTCCTCCAGTGAAATTGCCATGCAACTGTCTGTGCAACCGTAATGTTTGTAACTTTGATAAGTAATACACTTAGAGTTAGTTAACATTAAGGAGTAGTTACATTTATTTATATTACATTTAGTTACATTTATAAGTTATATCTGGCCCTTTGAGGACAGTCATTATACTGAGGTGGCGCTCGGTGACACCCCTGATCCAGATCCACCTTTGACAGCTCATTGATTATAAATAACATGTGATTAAAAACTGATTGGGATCTTGTTCATTTCTTAACTCAAATCGAGTAAGGACAGAGGCATATTACAGTGTACAGATTGTAAATCTCTCAAAGACTGCTGGTTTGGGGCTATATAAAAAATTAAATCGACTTATTTGACCAACACACATCACAGTGGTCAAATTATTTAGAAATATTACAAATAATTTATGATAAGCAGATGCATTAAGACTATTTCAGCTTTTGAAACCATGATAAAATATTCTGGCACTGTAGTATCTAGAGAATCTCTGTTTAGTTTAATTGCCATCTGCATGGTTTCCACCAGTTTCACTGGTTCATAACTGAACCGAAGCAATAAAACTAGCCTTTTTTTGTGTGTAGTCTGTATGTTGTCCCTGTGTCTGAGTGGGCATCTTCCCACTTCCAAAAAACATGCAACGTAGAATTGGTCAGAATTGGTAGAATTGGTCAGTACAATTGTAGAATTGTAGAATTGGTCAGTCTGCATTGACAGTGGATGCTACTATGAACGTGAATTGGTTTCTGTCTTTGTACGTATCTGGCCTCCCGCCCTGTGTCAGCTGGGAAAGGCTCCAGCGTAAACCTCTGACCCGGATTTGGATAAGAGGCTGAATATGAGATAAACACTAATTTTCTTGTCATCAAGAAAACGAATGATTGAATAAATATCAAGGCGTCTTAGCTTATGCTATTATGATGCCTCTAATGGGCTCCTTACTTGTGATTGAATTACTGATGTCCATCTCAGTCCTTCAGTCCATAATGACTCAACAATCCAAGACATAATTAATTCCTCAAGCTTTTACTTGCTTGAGGAATTAATTATGCAAAATTTCCATCTGGCAGTGTTTCAATGAACATAATTTTTCGTGCACAATGGATGTAAATATCGATTAAACACAAAAAAATTAAAGTTTGTTTATACCAAATTTCCTGATGGTCTCTGATTAATGACCAGAGATTCAATACTTTTCAGAGACAGCACTCCTGGCTGTGTATAAAGAACAGTGTGGTTTTAGTTTTATTTATTACTTTCAAAATACAGCAAACAGTTCACTTTGGAAGTTTATTATAATTTGAATATTGTCTACATTTGTCTAATTTGAATTTAAAATATTTTGTTTAGTTTTACACTTAATACTTGAAGACAAACTTATGTTGACTTTTTTTACTGCAGTGAACAGCACTTCACATGCAACATTTTAAGATGCAATACACATTGTGCACAATCGTATTTTGAAAATGTAGTCACGTACATATCATTTGTTATCACCAAATGTTCCTGCAATTTTCTGATATTATTTTAGGGCAATATCACCTAACCCATAGGCAATGCAACCCCTATTCTGAACTATAAACAGAAAACCTCAGCAACTCACTCACAGACTTAAATTGCTCTCAATCAAAGCTCAGTGGATCAGCACCAGACTAAAATAATCAATCACAATCAAGACGGTTGAAAGAAAGAGGACCATCATTCTAAATCTCCCACCAACCCCAATCCATCATTATATAGTGACAGGAGTGCACAACGAACAACCAAACGGTTTATTTTCATTATGTCACATTATTCAAATTACATAATAAAGTAAGGTAAGCTCTTTTGTGTGGATGTTAATAAGTCATAAGACACTGTCAGAACAATAAAAGGCCTAGGACCCTCTGAGATAGAATAACCTTGCTTGACAGATGTGGGAAGAAAAGTACTGAACCATCATCTGTTAAGCACTCTCCTGTAATTTGTGTTTGATAGAAAATGAATCAACCCGTGTGCGATCATCAAGGCAGGCTTCCCAGATGGCAGCACTGTGTGCAGAAAGAGCTGAGCCTCATGTGGATGCTGTGGCGGTACTCAAATCAGAATTTTTAAATGCCATCCCAATTACTAAATCAGATGGCATCGCACTAAAGAGAAACTTAACATGATTATTTGCTGAGGAACTGCAACTTGCTCTTTCTGCAAGGAAGGAAAATAACAAGACCCATACCAATGGTTGGTATGGGTAACCATGACTAAAACTTCCAGTCAGTCATGACAGTGGGGCAGTCATTCACCGGGCACAGTAAAAAGTAAATTGTCACATGTTTACTGTGATCTGGTCATTTTTACTGCTGTCCATTTTGGCCAAAAGCCTCCTGAATGCTGCAGTCAACCCAAACCTGGTGACATACTGTAAAATTGTGCAACGCTCCCAGGCTGCCAGCTCTTCCTTTGCCTCTGCTAATTATTTGTTGGTATGGTGATAGCTAGTGGGAGGAGAGAGAGGATAGCACCCTGAGAAAGGGTACTTCAGTGCAAGTGCAGCCACCACGCTGTATCGTTAAAAAATAATTGGTGGAAAAGGAGCAGAGCCCCCATGTTACTTTGTGTCTGTCTTTTCATATTCTTCTTGACCCTCTATCTTCCCTTTCACTCCATTTTTCCAAGAGGTAGTACATGACTCTTTATTCCATCCAGCGATCATGCAATAGCTTGGCCCCTCATCATCTGTCCTCTCTGTGACTTCAACCAATGGAAAAATGAAAGCCGGAAAAGTAATCACAGAACTATGAGAAATCAGTGATGCAATTAATTGATTTTTTCCAACATAATTCCTCACAGTAAAAATGTCACTCTCTTAACTTTCTCTCCACAAGTCTTTGAGGTCAATATATTTAAGGGGCAAAAACTTGCATCAGCAAAATAAGTCATGCTATTTCTTGCTCTCCTGGAAATAATGGTGCTTCTTTGTGCAATGTCAAACTTGCTGTATGGGCATGAATGCTGTGCTAGACATTTGATTCTGTTGAAAGAAATCCCCAAAAACCAAAACATGACAGAATTAGAGATGGCTAAGGCACTATATCAACAATCTCATTATTTCATGGAGAAAATGAGTGTCAAACCTGCATTATTGCATGAATTTTTTTGGTCACAGAAGGCCACACAGCAGGTGTGAAAGAAATACCAACTTTTAAGTTCACATAGTGAAGCAGTTGGTAAGACAGTTCAATAATAAATTCATATTTCCAATCATTTGCTGAAGTTTGCCCAGCATTTACTCTTTTAGCTCTGATGGTCTGTATCTCTATCTTTAGATGTTAAATGCTCCATTGTCTTTTCTTGTTCTGTGGGTTTGGCACTGAGCAGGTAGAGAAAACAATGGTTTGAATGTTTTGGATTAGATTAGGTGGGGAAAATTCACTTAATTGCAGCAGCAGAGAGGAGCGGGGTTCATACATACATACATAGGATAAAAATAAATGAAAACTATGTCTTGTGACACAGCTTTAAAGAATGAGCTATAAACTATTGTCTATAAAACCAAGAGTAGTCATGCAAATATTTGATTTTCACTGATTTATCGGTCAACAAATAAAACTGTATAAAGTGAAGTATTTGAGTCAGTGGCATAATGTTGGCAGAAATGTGAGTGGGGAGAAGTAACGGTAGAATTTCTTGTAAATTACGAAGTACAAGGGAAAGTGTTGTGAAAAATGTGTCTCAAATTAATACGGACATGTTTTGTGTCAGAACAAATCATGGATACATGCTTATGATGTGCATTTGCTTTTTACAACTTCACATTACCACCAAGATATTACTCTGACAAGCTAAAAATTTCTAGCAACTTTTTAGGGAAGTCAACTGTAATTTACATGTAAAAAAAAACAGATGAACAATGTGAACTGTTAATATCTTAATACCCCGCCACACACACACACACACACACACACACACACACACACACACACACACACACACACTATAATCAACATGACTACTATACTTATCCATCCATCCATTTTCTAAACCCGTTTTCATCCAATGTCGCTGGAGCCTATCCCAGCCGACGCGGGGCATGAGGCAGGGGAGGCACTACACTAGTGCACCACGGTATTATAATTATATAATACAATTTCACATTTCTAGAAATGACCAGATCTATAGATTTATAGCTTTTTACATCCAAGCTCATTTTTACTTAACTTAACATTGTTTCAAAATTGTCTTTCAATTGTTTAAAACATGTTAAAATATTAATTTCATGTCTTTCAGATTCTTTTTCTATTACCATTGGACAATTTCTCGAAAACCTGTGTTCATTATCAAGATCAGCAGCACTTTCAGTACCCTACAGCCCATCCTGACCTGTGTCCTCTACCAATTCACTCCCATCCCACCTCTCCCCACCTCTCCCTCTCTGTCCATCTTACCCTTCCTCAATCGTTCTTCCCATTCAGTCCAAGTGTTTGTTGAGGAGCCACTAAAGGTGACACCAGCAGCTGTCCAAACACTGATGACTCCCTGCTGTGTTTAAGCGAGAAAGACCTCTCTGGATTCACTTTTGACTATGTGCCTCGCTATTGTCCCTGCCTGATGTCTCCCATAATGTCACCATGGCACCCAGAAAAGAAAGAGAGAAAGAAGGATAATGACAGAAACGAGGTGGGATATGTGGTGAAATGAAAAGAACAGAAAGCTAGAGGCATCTGGGGTTGAAGATAAGCCGAGTGATGCTGTGGAAATTTCAAAAGAGCAAAATTACATCTCAAATAAGATTGGGATGAAAGGTAAAGCTGTTTTATAACATCTGAATTTTATGCATATTAAACTCCTTTTCACATTCACGACATCTGCTCAGATCCTGTACACATTAACCTACAAAACCAGACGAGATGCTTTAATTTTCCCATAGCAAATAGAAAAGGTATCCAGCCATGGAAAATTAAGTTGTAATGGGATTACTTTTTTTTTTAAAAGAAAGACAGAAAAGCAATGTGCACGCATGCTGCTCAGCCACAAAGAGCCGGCACTCTGATTTAAATAAGTAAATAGCCGGGGATCTTCTGTTTCATACAGCGGGGAAAATAAGTATTTACAACACTGACTTTGCAAGTTTTCCCACTTAGTAAAGAATGGAATTGTCTGTAATTTTCAATCATAAGTACACTTAAATTGTGAGAGACTGAATCTAAAACAAATCTATAAAATTATGTGATTTTCAAATAATTTTCATTTTATTGGATGGAATAATAATAATAAGGGCGGCACGGTGGCGCAGTGGTTAGCGCTGCTGCCACACAACACGGCGGACCCGGGTTCGAGTCCCGCTCTGTGCGGAGTTCGCATGCTCTCCCCGTGTCTGCGTTGGCTCTCTCTGGGTTCTCCGGCTTCCTCCCACCTCCAAAAGCATGCGCTTCAGGTTGATTGGCTGGTCCCAAATTGACCATAGGAGTGAGTGTGTGTGTGCCTGCTTGTTTGTTTCTATGTGGCTCCGCGGTACACTGGCGTCGTGCCCAGAGTGTCCCCCGCCTCACGCCCTGAGACTGCCAGGATAGGCACTGGCTACCCCGCGACCTGCGTTAGCGGATTAAGCGGGTTGGAAGATGAATGAATGAATGAATGAATGAATGAATGGATGGAATAATTAGTTGATAAAATGGAGAAAAAAACACCTTAATATTTATTTACATTTAAAGAGGTCAAACTTTTCCTGTAGTTCTTGGCCAGATTTGGCCCCCACCTCCACACAGATCTTCTCCAGATCTTTCGGTTCTGGGGCTGTCGCTGGGCAACAGAGTTCCAACTCCATCCATAGATTTTCTATTGGTCTCCCGGCTTGAGGACTGGCTAGGCCACTCCAGTACCTTAAATGCTTTTTACAGAGCCACTCTTAAGTTGCCCTTGCTGCATGTTTTGGACCAAATTAGAATGTATTTCTGTAAGATACATTAAAAAATATCGTAATAGAATGGAAATGGAATAGTGGTGCACTGATGAATATATGCCCTTGTCATTTTCAACTTGGAGGATTAAAAATAATGCTGCACTGGCTAAGAGCAGTCCCTATTACTGTTGGACCTCAGTCTACTTCTCGTCTGCTAATATCTAAGAATGCCCAGAATATTTTATGAGCATGTATCCTCAATGAACCTCTAAAACCTTGCTTGTCAGACTCTTAAAACCAAAATATGTAAATGGCGGATTACCTGTCTTTATTAGCTGCAGTTTATTGTACTTTTCTCAGGAATAGTTATAGCTCTCTTGTGGGAGCCTAGGAGAACATTTTAAAGCCAAAATTATTTTCATTATTTTTAGCAGTATGTCTTTAGTTTCTGGCACGTCAATCTAGAACCAACTGATCAGGAAAAAAAACAATATCACTGGTTTTTTACCCCAATACATCCAATGTGAAATTGCAAAACAGAACATCTCAATGCTATGAGTCAGACCAGAACATTAATCTAGACACTCATCCGTAGATATTATCAACTGTCCTCAGTAGACTGTGCATTCATGTGTGTTATGTTTGTAGACAGGTGTCATCTTGTATGTCTGTGCACATCACATGTGTCATTGCTCCATTTTAAGTAAGTTATGTCAGCACTGCTGTCCTGGTGTGACTGCAGGAACTTAAAGCAACAGCTGTCCTCTGTTGCTACAGCTGTAGTGGCTGAATCACAGTTCTGTCTCTCCTAGCTCCTTCCTGTTACGCTCAGGTGAGAGGGAGGTTCCGCAATTAAATCATCACATAATGCTGATTTGGGCAAAATTGTGATGTAACTTTCCGTCTCTTTAAACCTCAAAAAATTACTTCATTTGCTGCACAAATTTCTTTTATGTAATTACATCATCAACTAATCATGAATCACTCTGATTCTAAGAAAGTCCACATCTGCAGGCAAACCTCTTCAAGCACCTGAAATTATGATGAATCGTGCTCTTCATACACAGTATGTTTAATGGAGCTCTACAGTAAAGTCAATCAGAAAGGCTAAACATATGCACAGCAGGGCTAAATTTTATTGTACTGCTACTAATAAAGGGACCCTTTCATTGTGTTGTTTTAAATATAGCTATTTTCGTCAAGTCATGATGCTGTTTGGTACATCCTCCATCATCCCATCAACCCCCTAATTCAGAGAGTCACCAATTCTAATGTGTGAGAGAGGAGTTCAAGGTAGACATGGGACTGATCAAGGGTCAGCTCTGAGCCCCTTCTTGTTTGTAATGGTAATGAATAGGCTGACAGATGAAGTCAGACTGGAATCCCCATTGACAACAATTGTGATCCGCAGTGAAAGCACTGAGCAGGTGGAGGAACGTCAAGAAAGGTGCCAGCATTGGAGAGGAAAGAAATGAAGATTAGCCGCAGGGTTGACAACCCAGTCCTGTAATAATATCCCTGTTGCAGAAACAGCTACGAAACAAATTAAAGTAGTCACAGTCACTGAAAGTAGATAGAATGGATCTGAGCTTTTTAGGCTGCGTTCAAATTGCAGGCATATCCGATACCAATCAGATTTCCTTCCATATCTGATCTGTAGGGCTGACTGTTTTGCTCTGTTCAGACTGGGCCACATTATCGGTTGATCTGACAGGTTGTCGTAGTTATGACATCGAGGCGGAGGCATTGTTCAGCGCATGTAATGTGTGACGTCATATAATTTTGACAGTGGCAACAAAAACAACGACGAACATGGAAGCTGGTTACTTTAGAGTATTGGTGGTATCACTGTCTGGTGGAGGTGGAGAAAATCTATGACACACCAGATATTGTCAACTTCTTCCAGTTTTTACTGCTACGTAATGCAAAACACTCTTCCTTCTGGAGTCTTGCTCTCGCGTCACGGATATTACGTCACGGACCGCCATATCCAATTGGTGTGTTTGGAGCTGTTCAGACTGAGACACATCTATCCATATCCGATATACTTCCTCCCAAACGTGGTTTCAATCCGTCCCACAAAAATAGAATTCCCTGTTGTACGTGACTATCAAGACTACAAATAAGATATCAAAATATCAATCTATATGGGCTAAAAATCGGCTATTGGTGACCAGTCTTAACAAGCCCTTAGAATTTCAGTATCGCCACCACAAAATAATGATCACTAGAAACATCTGCCCTTCGCTTAACCCTGTCATGACACAGTGAACGTCTCTGCGTTACATTAGTATCAGGTAATCCATGGTTTCTGTCTCTGCCATAAGATGAATACCAGCCCGTTTTTGTATCCTTGCGCAGAAAAAGGGTACCTCCAATTACAGGGTACAGATATCCAGTCTCTCTGTTCTTATCCATAACTCCACAGCCATGTTTTTCTAGTGCACTATCATAGACATAGTTATTTCCTCTAATTATGCATTCATAGCCCCATTATTATCTCCATGTTATGACCGAGTGTATTCTTAACCTCAGCTTGTAACTGCTCATAAAACACAGGTGAAACAGTGCTGTACTCAGGCAGAGATGATGGTCACAATGACGAAGAACTAACCATTATTCTACAGAAAAAAGTAGAGAGAAGTCTGATAGAGTGGAAACCGGTAAACAGCAGGCTAATGAAGATTAGGCTGAAAGGAAAACAGATCAACACTACCATTATACAGTGTTATATCCCTACAAATGGCAGTGAAGTAGAAAGTAAAGATGCATTTTATCAGCAGTTACAACCTGAGCTTCCACCCAGCCATAACATGTTAATAATGGAGTTATGAATGCATGACAATGGCTCAGTGGTAGAGCGCGCGGTAGAGCGGGTCGTCCTAGGATTCAAGATCGGCGTTTCGATTCCTGCTCCCGCCCAAAAACACTCAGATGCCCCCTTCACAAATTGCTCATTCGGGGCGCTCCACAAAGGGGCTGCCTGCCACTCTACCTCCCCTTGCATGCATACAGGCCCCCTTGTGTGTGTGTATGTGTGTGTGTGTGTGCGTGTGTGTGCGTGTGCGCGTGTGCATGTGCGTGTGTGTGTGTGTGCTACAGGGGCCTGTACTCACTAATATGTATGTATGCATTTAAACCACTAACTAGAGTGTGCTTTCTTAATTTCCCTTTGGGGATCAAATCCGATCATAAAATTTAAAAAAAAATTGAGGTGTTAATATGATAGGATAATTCTGTGTATTTCAATGAATTCTGATGAAGTCTGGATCAGGTAACATTCACACGATGCCAAGAGAGCAACACAGAAAAACGAAGCTGAGTTAAGAGAGAGAAAAAATAGTATAAGACAATCCAAGTCAATCACACAACACACACGTGTCATTTAAGAGTCTAAAACAAAAAACGTGAAAGGACTTAAAACTAAAGCTCATTTCTTCAAAATTCAAATTAAGTACTTTTTTTCAAGCAACTAATGTAATTCTTCAAAGATTGGTTGACCCATGGACTTTCTACGTCAATATGAGTCAAACACAAGTTGCTATTGTTCTCACAGACAGCTCTCAATAATTTCCAGTCGTTGATATGTGCCCAAATCCAATGTAGCCGCAAGAGGACACAAGCCAGTGTCTTATTGTGCCGGTCCCAAGCCCGGATAAATACAGAGGGTTGCGTCAGGAAGGGCATCCGGCGTAAAACTTCTGCCAAATCAAAGATGCGAATCAAACATATGACTTCCATACCGGATCGGTCGAGGCCCAGGTTAACAACGACCGCCATCGGTGCTGTTGACCTACAGGGCGCCGGTGGAAATTGGGTTACTGTTGGTCGAAGAAGGAGAGGAGGAAAGTGCGTTCGCTCGAAGAAAGAGAAGAGGAACACCAAGAGTATAGGACTAAGAGTAGGGACGTTGAATGTTGGAACTATGACAGGAAAAGGTAGAGAGTTGGTGGACATGATGCGGAGAAGGAAGGTAGACGTACTATGTGTACAGGAGACCAGGTGGAAAGGTAGCAAGGCTAGAAGTTTAGGAGCAGGGTTCAAGTTGTTCTATCATGGTATAGATGGGAAGAGAAATGGAGTAGGAGTTATCTTGAAGGAGGAGTTTGTTAGGAATGTCCTGGAGGTAAAAAGAGTGTCGGATAGAGTGATGAGTCTGAAGCTAGAAATAGAAGGTGTGATGTTCAATGTTGTTAGCGGGTATGCTCCACAGGTAGGATGTGAGCTGGAGGAGAAGGAGAAATTCTGGTCGGACTTTGATGAAGTGATGCAGAGCATGCCTAGAAGTGAGGGAATAGATAGATAGATAGATAGATAGATAGATAGATAGATAGATAGATAGATAGATAGATAGATAGATAGATAGATAGATAGATAGATACTTTATTAATCCCGGAGGAAATTGCATATATCCACTGCTCAGGCATTACATAACAAATAATACTGGATAAAAACCAGGAGAAAAGGAAACACTGACATCACAGGACATACCACAAGACATACATTACACTAACAGACAGGCAAATGCAGCACTAACAGGACTTATATACTAAACTATAACTAAAATATAAACAGTATAAAATTTAAAAATATTACAGTATTAAAATATAAACAGTATAAAATAAAATCTAAACAGTATAAAATTGAATTAAAATATAAAACAGTATAAAAAATAAATTATATATATATATATACAACAGTATAAAATTTAATTTAAATTAAATTAAAATAAATCCATATTCAACCCCGTGCTGACCTCGCCACCCCCCCCCCCCCGCTCCTCCTGAGAGAGTCATTGTACCCCCTGATGGCACGGGGCACGAAGGAGGACCTCAGCCTCTCTGTGGAGGCGCTGTGTGACAGCAGTCTGCCGCTAAAGGTGCTTCTCTGCTGGGAGAAGGTGGTGTGTAGGGGGTGCCTGGTGTTGTTCATGATGGCCTTAATTTTAGACATGGTCCTGCTCTCCAGAAGTATATCCACAGAGTCCAGGCTCAGCCCGACCACTGAGCCCGCTCTGCGGATGAGTCTGTTCAGACGGTCCATATCTCTTTTCCTGGCCCCCCCACCCCAACACACAATGACGTATGACAGCACACTGGAGACTACGGACTGATAGAACATGAGGAGGAGCTTAGGACAGATGTTGAAGGAGGCCAGCCTCCTCAGGAAGTACATCCTGCTCTGCCCCTTCTTGTACACACAGTCCGAGTTGAGTGACCAGTCCAGTCTGCTGTCTAGCTGCAGTCCCAGGTACTTATAGTTTTCTACCACCTCCACCTCACTGCCTTTGATGATCACCGGCTGTGGAGAGGGAGGTGCCCACCGGAAATCCAGAACCATCTCCTTTGTCTTGGAGACGTTGAGCTGGAGCTGGTTCTGTTGGCACCACTCCACGAAGTCAGCCACCAATGCCCTGTACCCCCCCTCATCACCCTCCCGGATACATGCCACTATCGCGGTGTCATCGGAGTACTTCTGTATGTGGCATGTATCCGAGTTGTGCTTGAAGTCTGATGTGTAGAGGGTGAAGAGAATGGGGGATAGAACGGTCCCCTGTGGCGCCCCCGTGCTGCTGGTCACCATAGAAGACAAACAGTCCCCCATACGGACGTACTGGGGTCTGTCCGTTAGGTAGTCCGTAATCCAGCTCACGAGGTAGGGGTCCACAGCCATGGAGGTCAGTTTATCCTGCAGGAGCTGGGGCTGGATGGTGTTGAAGGCACTCAAAAAGTCGAAGAAGAGCACTCTGACGGCACAGGTAGGAGAGTGTGCGGTGGAGGAGGTACATGACAGCATCGTCAACCCCAACCTTGGCCTGATAGGCAAACTGGAGAGGGTCCATAGCACCCTGCACCTGTGGACGCATGAGCTCCAGGACCAGTCGCTCTAGGGTCTTCATTACGTGGGAGGTAAGAGCGACCGGTCGGTGGTCGTTGAGCTCAGTAGGGCGTCCTTTCTTGGGTACAGGGACAATGCAGGAGGTCTTCCACAGTGACGGGACCCTCCCCAGCCGCAGACTGAGGTTGAACAATTGTTGCAGGGGGTCCCCTAGTTCCGAAGCACAGGCTCGGAGGAGTCTTGGGGAGACCTTATCTGGTCCAGCCGCCTTGTAGGGACGGAGCCTCCTCAGCGTTGTCGTCACCAGGTCTGCAGTGATGATGGTCTCGGTCGTGGTGGGAGCAGGAGGTTGTGGCGAGGTTGGAAGTCCAGTGGTTGAGGTGGGGCCGTTGAGCTTCGCAGTTCTTGGAGTGGGCTCGGGAGAAGTGGCAGGGGTGGAAGGAGAGGAAGCACAGGAGGAGGGAGCATCAGTGGAGCGGTCTGTAGGGCCAGGAGAGGCCTGTAGGCCAGGAGAGGTCTGTAGGCCAGGAGAGGCCTGGGACGAGGAGCCGGGAGTGGTGGGGGAGCTGAACCGATTGAAAAAGCTGTTAAGTTCATTCGCTCGTTCAATATTCCCCTCCACAGTGCTGCGCCCTTTCCCGTGTCCGGTGATGGTTCTCATCCCATTCCAGACCTCCCGCACTTGGTTGCGCCCCAGCTGCTTCTCCAGCTTCCTCCTGTACGCCTCCTTGGCCTCCCTCAATCAGAGTCTCACTTCCTTCTGGGCCTTCCTCATCTCCTCCTCGTTCTTGCTCCTGAACGCCCGCTTCTTCCTGTTCAGGACAGCCTCGACTTCCTTGGTTACCCATGGTTTGTTGTTGGGGTAACACCTGATTGTCCTGACAGGGGCCACGGTGTCCACACAGAAGTTCATGTAGTCTGTAAAACACTGAGCTGCCCCCTCAATGTCTTCCCCATGTGAGCCCACGATAACATCCCAGTCGGTGGTCTGGAAGCAGTTCCTCAGCATCTCCTCTGCTTCCGGGGACCACCTCCTGACCTGTCGTGTTGTTGCTGGCAGCCGTTTCACCAGCGGGATGTAGGTGGGCTGTAGGTGCACTAGGTTATGGTCTGATTTACCTAGTGGAGGGAGGGGGGTGGCGGTGTATGCCTCCTTAGCATTAGCGTAGAACAGATCGATGGTTCTGTTCTTCCGTGTGGGACAGTCTACACACTGGACCATAGTGGGGAGAGATGAGTCCAGGGTGACGTGGTTAAAGTCACCGGTGATGATGACGAGCGCCTCCGGGTGCCGGGTCCGAAGAGCAGAGGTGGTCCCACAGATGGTCTCTCGTGCCGTCTCTGGGTCCGCCCGTGGAGGGATGTAGACGGCGAGGACAATGACGTGTGAGAATTCACGCGCCAGGTAGTAGGGTCTGATGCTAACAGCTGTTAGCTCCAGATCGCGGTTACACAGTGTTGATTTCACCGTCACATGTCCCGGATGGCACCATCTATCGTTGGTATAGATGATTAATCCACCTCCTTTCTCCTTACCGGCGGTGTTCGTGTCCCGGTCCGCTCGTACGGAGGAGAAGCCGGTTAGTCCGACGTTAGCGTCCGGCACGTCGCCAGTTAGCCACGTCTCTGAGAACACCAACAAGCAGGTCTCCCGGTAGCGATGATCAGTCCTGCACAGCGCCGTCAGTTCGTCCAACTTGTTGGGTAGAGAGTTCACGTTCCCCATGATGACGGAGGGGACGGAGGGCTTGACTCTCCTCCGGTTAGCGGCTCTAGCCGTTAGTCTAGTCCTTTCAACTCGACCCGCTCGGCACCCGCGATATCTCCGTCGGAGCTCAGCGGGGATGAGATCGCGTGTTGCGGGGTCTCCTTTGACCCTCAGACACATCAACTCCTCCCTGGAGTACACTAGCATATCACTATACATTATCTAAATTTACGCTAGAAAAATACACGCAGAAACATTAAAAAAAAAAACGCTAAATTATGCAAACAAACTCGCTCTGAGCAGAGGAAACTGCAGCCTGCTCGCGCATGCGCAGAAGATTTCTCCCTCCGTACTGTCTACTGCCTCCCTCTTTTTATTTCTCCCTCCGTACAGTAGAAGAATTGTCATTGGAGCAGACTTCAATGGACATGTTGGTGCAGGAAACAGAGGTGATGAGGATGTGATGGGCAGGTTTGGTATCCAGGAGAGGAACGCAGAAGGACAGATGGTAGTTGACTTTGCAAAAAGGATGGAAATGGCTGTAGTGAATACTTTCTTCCAGAAGAGGCAGGAACATAGAGTGACCTATAAGAGTGGAGGTAGGAGCGCACAGGTAGACTACATATACGGTGTAACCTGAAAGAGATCAGTGACTGCAAAGTAGTGGTAGGTCAGAGTGTAGCCAAACAGCATAGGATGGTGGTGTGTAAGGATGACTCTGGTGGTGAGGAAGATCAAGAGGGCAAAAGCAGAGCAGAAGACGAAATGGTGGAAGCTGAAAAAGGAAGAGTGTTGCATGACTTTTAGGAAGGAGTTAAGACAGGCTCTGGGTGGTCAGGAGGTGCTTCCAGATGACTGGACAACTACAGCTAATGTGATCAGGGAGACAGGTAGGAGAGTACTTGGTGTGTCATCTGGAAGGAAAGTAGATAAGGAGACTTGGTGGTGGAATGAGGAGGTACAGGAGTGTATACAGAGAAAGAGGTTAGCCAAGAGGAAGTGGGACACTGAGAGGACTGAGGAGAGTAGACAGGAGTACAGGGAGATGCAGTGTAATGTGAGGGTAGAGGTAGCAAAGGCCAAACAAGAAGCTTATGATGACTTGTATGCTAGGTTGGACAGTACGGAGGGAGAGACTGATCTATACCGGTTGGCAAGACAGAGACATAGAGATGGGAAGGACGTGCAGCAGGTTAGGGTGATTAAGGATAGGGATGGAAGTCTATTGACAGGTGCCAGTAGTGTGATGGGAAGATGGAAAGAGTACTTTGAAGAGTTGATGAACGTGGAAAATGAGAGAGAACAAAGACTAGAAGAGGTGACTGTTGTGGACCAGGATGTAGCAAAGATTAGTCAGGATGAAGTGAGGAGGGCATTGAAGAGGATGAAGAGTGGAAAGGCAGTCGGTCCTGTAGAGGTATGGAAGTGTCTAGGAGAGGTGGCAGTAGAGTTTCTGACTGGGTTGTTCAACAGGATCTTAGATAGTGAGAAGATGCCTGAGGAATGGAGGAGAAGTGTGCTGGTGCCCATTTTTAAGAACAAGGGAGATGTGCAGAGTTGTGGCAACTACAGAGGAATAAAGCTGATGAGCCACATAATGAAGTTATGGGAGAGAGTAGTGGAAGCTACACTAAGGGCAGAAGTGAGCATTTGTGAGCAGCAGTATGGTTTTATGCCAAAAAAGAGTACTATAGATGCAGTATTTGCTTTGAGGATGTTGATAGAGAAGTATAGAGAAGGCCAGAGGGAGCTGCATTGTGTTTTTGTAGATCTGGAGAAAGCTTATGACAGGGTGCCCAGAGAGGAACTGTGGTATTGTATGAGGAAGTCTGGAGTGGCAGAGAAGTATGTTAGAGCGGTGCAGGACATGTATGAGGACTGTAAGACAGTGGTGAGGTGTGCTGTAGGTGTGACAGAGGAGTTCAAGGTGGAGGTGGGACTGCATCAGGGATCAGCTCTGAGCCCCTTCTTGTTCGCTATGGTGATGGACAGGCTGACAGACGAGGTTAGACAGGAATCTCCATGGACTATGATGTTTGCAGATGACATTGTGATCTGTAGTGGGAGCAGGGAACAGGTGGAGGAGAAGCTAGAGAGGTGGAGGTTTGTCCTGGAAAGGAGAGGAATGAAGGTTAGCCACAGTAAGACAGAGTACATGTGTGTGAATGAGAGGGACCCAAGTGGAAGAGTGAGGTTACAGGGAGAAGAGATCATGAAGGTGGAGCATTTTAAGTATTTAGGGTCAACAGTCCAGAGCAATGGAGAGTGTGGAAAAGAGGTGAAGAAGCGTGTACAGGCAAGATGGAACGGGTAGAGGAAAGTGTCAGGTGTGATGTGTAATAGAAGAGTTTCAGCTAAAATGAAGGGAAAGGTGTACAAAACTGTGGTGAGACCAGCGATGTTGTTTGGTCTAGAGACAGTGTCACTGAGGAAAAGACAGGAGACAGAGCAGGAGGTAGCAGAGATGAAGATGCTGAGGTTCTCTCTGGGAGTGACCAGGAAGGATAGGATCAGGAATGAGAGGGACAGCACATGTTAGAGGTTTTGGAGATAAAGTCAGAGAGGCCAGACTGAGATGGTTTGGACATGTCCAGAGGAGAGATAGTGAATATATTGGTAGAAGGATGCTGAGTTTTGAACTGCCAGGCAGGAGGCCTAGAGGAAGACCAAGGAGGTTTATGGATATAATGAAGGAAGACTTGAAGGTAGTTGGTGTGGGAGAAGAGGATTCAAAGGACAGGGCTAGATGGAGGAAATTGATTCGCTGTGGCGACCCCTGAAGGGAAAAGCCGAAAGCAAAAGAAGAAGAAGAAGATATGTGCCCAAATCCCTGACTTCCCCATATTTTGACTGACAGTAACTTCTATAGAAGTTGTTTCAAATGGATCGTGCAATTTCAAAACAAACACAGCAATACACATGGAACAATAACAAACTTTAAATAATGTTTCCACTATGAGTTGTTATTAAAAATCATGAATAATACAGCGGCTCGATGGAAAAAATATGGAGGTCATTTTGATGTGTCGAAGTCCCTAGTTATGATTACATATATACATGATTACATGTATTGAAAGATTGTTATGATCTTTGGTGGTCATGACTGTCTAATGGCATTCAGTGAAAAATGTTCCTGCAGGTTTGTCCTTACATGATATCAACAAGGAAATCCTTTTTATGATCCTCTGTAACAGAAACTGGATGAGGGTGAAATGTTATTATTGCCTGTCTCTACAAGATAAGTACTATAAGGTGATAACATCATGTCCATAACCTTTAAGTGTGGAACATAGTATTGTTGACAAGTTTAGAACATAATACACTGTGTGCAACTGGACTGTGTCTGTTCTCCTCAGGTTCTTACCAGCAGGGGCATCGCCAGATCAGCAAAGAAAACAAATGCTGCACCAAGCGTGAATCCTACAGCCACAGGCAGGAATGCAAATGAGCCGTACTTTCCCGAATCCTCTGCCATATCAATCGCTGGTGCCAACAACGACCAATAGGAAGCAGCCAACATTACCTGAGAGACAAGATAAGGAAGAAGTTAAGTCGCAAAGACATTTGTTACAAAATGGATTCAAAAGTTACAACAAACACTGCACCATCACCTAGATTTTTTTTCTTTCCAGGCATGTTATTACAGCAGACATCACTTTCATCAGTTTTGGAGCATCAACAGCAACATCCGAAAAGAAAAAAAAAGTGTTGATGGGTAGAAGCCACTGGCTTGTAAAATTCCCGGCCCCGGAATCAACAACATCTCTCTCATTGCAACACATTTACAACCTAATTCATAAATTGCATGTCACATTTAAGTATTTTATTTTGGTACATTGTTGTTTCATAACATCTTGCATGTATTGACTACTAATCTGACCTTCAGCGTCTCAGTTGCTGCACTACGGTCAAAGTGATTTTTTCACAGGCATGACACATGTAGTTTAATAAGCCATAGCAGTGTAAGACTTTAACCATCATTTGAGTCAGAACTATAACCTTGCAAACTCAAGTATTTAAAAGCTTCAGTAATTACTTAATCATACTTAACATCTTCCCTTTACTCCTGTGTTTGCAGCATGTGCTGCTCTGAAAGCATGTTGCTTGTAGATGTTTTTTTCTGATATCTAATTGGATGGAACACTGTTTGATAATGGATGAAAAATGAACTATAGTTGCTCCTGTCCAATACGTAATGCTGGTCTGTCTGACCAACTCTTGTGGAAACCAACAAAAATTTTGAAAAATGAAAAAAAACAAAAATGCCTAGAGTTGTTAAAATATCATGCAGACCTTTGAGCGTACCTACAAAGCACATGCCAAAATTCATTGAATTATTTCAAGTAGTTTTGGAGGAAATGAGGACAGACCACACAATTAATTTAAAAATTGACATTTAAATTATTTTGCCAACTTAATCTTGGCCATGCCAGATAAAACTTCCTCCCTTGGGTGTATTGTAAGCCCAAAAATCTCATTAAATGTTTTTTTTTTTCTCCAAAATTACAATGCCCAACATATTCAAGTAACATCAGGAGGAAGTAAGTGCTGAAAGCAATTATTTCAAAACCACAATGACACAAACTTTTCAAAAACAACAATTTCCCAGGACTTAATAATTTAATATAACATTAACATAATATTGCATACAGAACCAGTGAACTTTGCAGGCAATGTAAAAACAAAAATTCACTCATTCTTCATTATTACTTAATCATTAAACCATACAGTTTGATATAATCAAGATTATTTTTTGAAGTCATAATTGTCCATTCATGGACTATGGCCTAATTGTAACAACAACAAAAAACATGTCTGAAATTTCATCAAATTGCATCAAGGAGGAAATGATACGGACGGACAAGGCATGACTGCAAAAAAAAGTCTGAATAAAAATTTAGCAAAAGTGAAATATTTTTGCATAATGTATTGTTTCCTACATTTGACTGCTGCGAAGCAAAGGATGATGGATCCGAAAAAATAGCAAAGGATGATGGACCCAAAAAAGTCTGATATAATAATTAAAATTCTTAAAATTGCTGCTGATGAACATTAAAGTTTAGTACACTCAATGCAAAATACATGGGCAGAGACATCAGTGCAAGAATTTGATGGCACAGAGGAAAACAGATCGAACCAAAACACACGGGCTGTGTCAAACTAAACTACTCTGGAGAAAACAAAATTCACAAAGAGAACATGGGGAGTAACACATAAGCTCGATGGGAGGTGTTCCAGGGAACCACCGGGATGTGGAGAAAGCAGATGAGTTGAAACAACAAAGGAAGACTGACAAACTGACAAAGAAGAGTGCTTTACACAGTTTACACTTTACACTCTTTACACAGAAGAGAATCACACATGAAGGTGAGACCAGACCGAATAACGAGGGACAAGTACACAGGAGATGTATAACAGAAAAACCAAAACACATTTAAACCAGAACATAAAGGTTTTTAACTTTTCCAAGGTTACGTAGACAATAGTCTATATTAATTGTCAAATTCCAAATAAAGAACGGACATGTATGCGTGTCTAAAATACACCTGGTATCCTGAAGCTTCAATACCACTGGAAGCTCATAGAACAAGTCTGAATTCAATCTTGCCAATCAAAAGTAATGAATGCTCATGGCTGAACTGTAGACAGCTCAAACCTAACTTTGTCACTCAGACACGTTTATAACAATAGCAAATTGATTGCAACATGTTTGGCTAAATATAGAACTCAAAGATTTGAAAAGCTGCACCAAATTCCCGCCATGATTGCAGAGAAGAAAATTATCTATTCATTACTTTCCAAAATCATTCCATCCTGCTTTATATCTCTCTTCAAGTCACTGGCTTTAATGAGGTCTCATTTTGCTTACATGATGATAATCAAAAACAATCAGTATTTTCTTTTACGGTTTACATGATGGAGATAACACATTCTTAGCAAGATGCATGTACTGTATATCCCTGTGGAACCCTGCACATTCAAATCCGAATCAAGTTGGCCACCCTATCAGTCAAAGAAAACACTTGCAGCCCAAGTTTAAAAACAAAATAGTTCAGACCAAGTACATCATGGTTGAAATTAAAAAAAAAAGTTTAATCAACCCGATTGGATGACTCTGTAGTCGATAAGGCTGAAAGCAGCAATAGGCTATTTCAGATGCTGACAGCTTCAATGGGCAGTGATGGAGAACAGTCTGAAATGCTCGAACTCGTATCAACTTGGTTGATCTGTGGCATCAGAGGGCAGCAAGAAAAAGAATCAATATACCTGTAGGACTAAATTCTCTCAGAATTAGAATATTTTATTTATTTTAGGGGGAGAAGTTGCTTTTCATACAGTTACACTGCTCCAGGAAGTACAAGAGAAAGCTAGAACCAATGCAGTCAGACATCCCGCGACTTACCCTGACCTACAGTACTCTTAGCGTAGGTCAGGGTCAAGGCTTCAGGGTAGGTCAAAGCAATGCATTGGCTTTGACCATAGATAAAAGCTAGTACATAGGTAGATCAAAGCACTAGCTTTGATCTATGGTCTTATTCACACTTGCCTTCTCCCTTGTCTTTGTATCTTATCCGGCTCCTGAGTGTGCAAAAGTTGAAATTTGACATTGACCTAGTTTTCCCAAGGTCATCATCTCATTTTCATCCCCTCTGCTGCCGGAGTAATGTGCGATTTGTTTCATCTTTATATCTGCAACGGTTGAAAAGACATTTAGTGGACTAAGACGGATGGACAGACAAACACACAAACACTGACAATTACAATACATCAATGCTTTGAAGTGGGATGTAATAACACAACAAGAGAAATTATCATAATAAAGATTAAAAAAAATCAAAAGAAGAGAATAAGAATTTTAAAGTACAGTATGTACAGGATTCAGTGTCTGTTTTCATTCCTCATCCTCCTCACTGCCTGACTGAGATTGAGGAGTGGTATAGGCAGTTCACTTCCTGATCACTGCCCTTGTACTCTTGAACAAGGCACCATCACCCTTACAAGTCGCTCATTGGGCGCAACAGGCAGTCGCTGCCCGCCGCTCTGCTTCTCACTATATTTCCATGCTCACAAGCTGTCTGTGTGTTCCAGGTATATATTATATATACTGTATATACATATATATATATACATATATACATATATATATACATACATACATACACATTTACACACATATATTTATATCCACATATATACATATACAGTATAAATCTCATTTCCAGTGAAGATGGGGTGTTGTATGAAACGGAAATAAAAACAGAATATAATGAACTACAAGGTTTTTAATTTCAATAATATTAATAAGTTTTTAATTCCTTTCTTGTTCTAATTATCTAATTATCGCTGTCTGGAAAAACAGGAAGACAGATATAAAAGGTATGGCTTAATCAGTATATCAAAATGCTCTGATAATTAACAACTCTTTTCTCGACACTTCATAATAATGCCTGAGGATAATCATGCAGATGTACGTAATCATGTAATCAGCATTTACCCAACTGAGACGGAACTTTCCAGGTCAATTTAAGAATCAATGGACAACATTTTCATAAATACAGTCGTCTATACATATCACTTGTTCTATGAGTCAAAATACATTTGCTGTGATTGATTCAGTTGAAATGAAATGTACTTGAGCATCAGCTGTGTAGAACGCATACAGCATAACTGATTGTAAAAAAAACTGTACTTTAGAAATGAACATGGTCCTAACTGAAAAGTCTCTAAGTTGAGAGTTGAAACGTCGAGCTTTATTTCCAAGTCCAGGTGACTTGATTCAACAAAGATCTACCATAATACCATAATATCATGTAAATATGTTTGAGTAGTTATAAAACACTTTGGCCAAATAGGAAAATGGCATGGCAAAGTGATGACAGGTTGGGCAAAGATAGACAAAAAAGAGATTTTTCTTCAAGTGTCCCATTTCCTTCTGAATGCTTGAGTTCTTTCAGTTTCCAAAATTAGAACAGCATTTTTTTCTACAGCTGTGCCTCCATCAGCGTATCACGGCCTCTGGCAAGTGAAAAAAATTAGATGGACTGACAGGATGAGTGCCGAGAAAAGAATGGTATGACTGATACCTGCCCTACTCAAAAGTCCTAGTCACATAATGCTCATGAAGTGATTCTGTCAGGTGCTCAGTCAAGGCAAAAATGTCTTTCATCATTTCAGCCGATTTCATCATGCATGTCTTCAAGACCACTTCTCCCATCAAGCCTCAAAGTAATGGCTGAATTATCCTATTAATATGTGCCTTTTGTCAATGCAGTCCTTTTTAATGGTTGAAGTTCTTTGTCAATCTAAAATTCCCCACCAGAGAGATGTCTCCATTCACATTCACCTTCTGGTCAATCCATCTTCCTTCCTGACATGACTTCCATTACATCCATCATGTCCCTGTCCATCTTGAAAATAACGTTTAAGGCTGTACACCGCCTCCTAAATTCACCAAGATTCATCAATCCTATTTCTTGGTTCCTGCATCACTCTGTGTCTGTTCAAAAATCTTTTTCTGTAATTTGGTCTCTATCTATTTTAAGCATCCTGAATTCCCCTGTGTGCTTCCTAAAATGTCTCACTAGAAGTTGAGGTGGGGAAAAAATTGTAAATCAATGTTTTGTGTGTAACTAAAAAAAAGTAACAAAATCTCATGATTTTTTACTCCAGTTTTCAAATAGGCCTCCATACAAAAATGTCTGGCTTTTTAATATAAAATAATTTCATAGTAAATATACAGCATTCTCACTGGTGGCCTCTAAACAAAAGAACTCCACACCACAGGGTTCAGTTATAGTGGGAACAGTCAGGAAAACAGCTGAAGCTAATGTAGGCCCAGGACAGGGAAATAGATGAAAACATGAGTAAACCTTGATGGGTGACTGAAGAGGTGAAATAAATCTGTCTATACTTGACTTTGCTCCATTACCCCAATAACAAGTATAGAACAGTTGCTAATTTTAGTTTTCTCACCAAAATAATAATATAAATAAATAAATAAATAAATCTACAGAGAGAGCAAATCTGTGTTAGTTTAAAGCAAAGCTTATATTACAGTATATCATCACCATTCACCCTGCAAAATACAGGCCTTTAAAAAAAAAAAAAAACCTCTTAGTACGAATATTAAGTGTTCTTTCATGTGCTTCCAAAACAAAATCACATATTTCACATTATGTTTCTTCAGCCTGGACTGAGTTGGACAAACCAACAGCATGATCAGAAACATAAATTACATAAAGATCTATTACACATGTTCTACCTGACTGACAATAGTGGTAGAAAATAACAAGAAAATAATAACATCATTATGCAACCGTTGCTGTCAAAAAAGTGCATGTTATACATCTTGACAAATAACTATGGAAACTGTAATAAGTTAACAGCAATATTTGATCAACATGGATGCAATTAAGGTATATTGTAGCAAAAATATATCTTATTTTTTTCCCAGTATTCTCATTCAGTTTTAACCAATAAACATTTTTTGCATCCAATTTGTTATTTTTGTCAATTTGTTAAATACTATGCAAATTAAGGCTAAATAAAAACAAATGCTAATAGGCTAAATAAAGTTCTTTTCATTCCATTGTTTGCTGCTAACATAACAAACTAACTGATAAGACTAGTGGCAATCCAATTCAAGTAAATGCTTTCCTCCACTGCCACTCATAACTATTTTAAGGGTCAAGTCAAAAAGGGGTGGGGGTGGGGTGGTTAAAGAGCGATTGGGATTGGCCCTTATTCATTTTTGGTGAAAACAAAATTGGAATACATGTGATGTACATAAATCAGAATGGAATTTGTCGAGAAAATGTTGAGTCTCAGTCGAAGTTTGAGATCCCCAAACACACTTGTTAATCTTGTTACTAATACAGTGCGCCCTCGGTCTTTGCTGTTAATGCGTTCCAGGAACCGCACGCGATTGAGGAATCCGTGATCGAGATCGCAATTTATCTTATTATTTACGGTAATTTACGTTTTTGAACCCACCCCATGCTGTTATTAAACCACCTTCTATCTGTATTACTTTTTTCCACATGCTGATAGACTGTTTGAAGCACTTTTGTGTCTCACGAAAGTCTGAGACTGATGGAACAGACCGCACTTCCAGATGCCGTCAGCCAATAGAATGCGCATACGGTATCACGTGACTGCCTGCCAATAATCTGCGATGAGGTGGAGTCGCAAGCGTTGATGCATGCACTGTATATCGTATTACACTATATCACATGCTATACAAAATGTACACTTGCGTATACACCATGGTCTTTAGGGACTTTTTGACAATGTAATTCGATTCATGCAAGACTCATGTTGCCTTGCAATTTCTTATTGGCCAGCTCCACCATAACTTTGTGGGAAGCCATCAACGAATGACAAAAAATAAAGGTTGAATTCATGTCATCCACAACAGATATTTAATCTAGTATCTCAGCCTGTGGCCTGCTGCATAAATACTGAAACAACTATGCACAGGGATCAAGAAAGTCCACAGCTACGGCTTAAAATACAACAAAAATTAAAAAAACGTAGGCATTAACTGTTGGTGGAGAATGGTACATAATCGGTTTATGTAGTTCTGACTTTACAATGAATTAAAAACTGTGTAGTTACTCAACCTGTGGTTCCATACCTAGACTTCCAGATCGTGTGATCAACAAGCATTGATTGAAATTTATCAATTGAGCTATGAACTAATCATTAGTTGCAGTCCTTTGACATAACATCTGGCAGGAGGTAAAAATTACAAAAAAAAGTAATTTTTTCTATCAGACATATCACAACATTCACTTGTTAAAAATTGAAATGTATGTCTCTTATCTGTATTCATGAGAAAGTTTTACCTGTAATTTTACAGTACTCGGAAATAAATGCATCAAAGCCATCAATACATTTCACAGGTAAATTAGAATATCATTGAAGTCACTGAAAATATGCCAGAACTAATAGAAAAATAGTGTCTGGTACTAATGGACTTTTGATGTCGCATTAATTTTCAGGAGTATGCCAATTATGCAAGCCACAATAAAATAAAATTATTATTCAAAGGAAATGGTCGGGAAATAACAAGTGCATGTTTTGAATTGCCATACTTAAAACTGGTCGATGAGCATACAGGATGTGTCCAATTGGAAAGGGTACTAAAATTCCATTTTAAACATTCAGCTAATAAGCATCATGCGGCAGCTGACAGCCGTTTAGTTTAAGTGAGAATTAGTGGATCAAAATGTAAATACAATGAAGTGATGTTACATGACCCCTGACTGGCTGATCCCCTCTTACAGCACATATGTGGGAGCTCGTGCACCCAGCTCAGATGAACTACGGTAAAGAATTCCTTTTATCACGGGATATAAATGTCCTTTCAAATCTGCTTCTGGAGACTTACACTACATACACTTGCAATCTCTCCAGTAAATTTGTCGTCTGTAATATGTCTCAAAACATTTCAGAGGAATTTGTTTTTTATTAATCTGTCTTCGGGTGCATCTTCAGGCCAAGGAAGTGTTGATTAAACTCCAAAAAAGTTGAGGCTGTGTATTCTGCATATGTGCATTCTTTTCTATGCGTACATCAATTACATCAAAATCTTTCAGTTAAAAACTCGTGAATTACTAATATTAAACATCGAGGTTCTAACATCGAGGACTGAAACGATAGCACCAATTTTGCAAGAGGTAGATCCTTGCAAAGCAACATAATCAATGAAACATTGAAGAGGATTCCTGGTTGTTCAGCTATTAGTAACAATTAGCTGAGGTAGCACTGGTTTGTTATGCTTGTAGACTATATAGTGAGGTTTAACATGTACAACTTTTAATATTTTTATTATTTTAGGCTGATGTAATTTCTAGCAGGTTCTGAATCACACTTGGTGTCACAAAGTTGACATTTTCTGAGGGGAACACAAAGTTGCTCCCAACTTTCTTATAGTAAATGCTCCAATAGTGGGTGAGAAATATATATAGTATACCAGGTCAATGACACCTTCGAAATTAGAATAAATAAAAGTATTTAACTGATATTGATCAGCCGAAAATGTTCTTTTATAATTTAACACAACATATCGAAATTAACCAAAACTGATAGAACTAATGCAGTCCATTTTAATCTTTGAAAGTTGGATATCTTTTCAGCTACACAAATTAACTGTGTCCAACATTTCACATGTTTAAACCACCAACCCCCCAAAAAAACTGTTCAGGACAATCCTGTTAGTAATCAAGTATCTCCCCAGGTGCACCTAGTGATTAAATGCCTCTCTAAAAGGGCCTTTTCCAAGACGGATGAGTGGACAGAGATGGTCTCTCAATCTTTGTGTCAAGATTTTCCAGACCTTCAGCCACGTAATTATTACTTAACCTTTATGCCTGGGAGAAAAGCAGGGTGATCACTACAGAGTGTAAAGGGTTAGCCTGACACAAAAGCATTGAAAAGAGCTTAATGAGAAAATTCCACAAATGATCATTCTCACGATGCTGTATTCTTTCTATGAAATTAATTTATTACATATAACATTCGGTATCTCTGAATAGTGATCAGGTTAGTGGCTGTGAGACAATTTCTTTAAAATCACAGGTTGATTTATTTGGCTGCAAGAAACATACAGCTTTGCATCATCCAATGACAAAGTAATGTCTGACAACAAACTAACACCAACATGTACACATGATAACTGGGACAATATTTATGTTCATTGTGTCACTTCTGTTGGTTTCATTTTTCCATGGAGTAAATCCTACAAGGAATGAGCATGGTTCGGTTAGTTTGTCCTGCGCACAATTGTGAAAAGACAAATATGTTAATGCAGGTTACAATAAATAAAACATGCTTTACACAAATACACTGTTTTCTGTCATTCTGACTGAAATAATACTTCATGTCTGTCAATTACAAGCTTTTTGGAAAAGTGGCAATTGATAAAACCAAGACTTAAGAGGTAACTTCACTGTGAAGACCACCTACAAAGGTAGACCTACAAAAGCAGACAAATGCATCTTTTGCCATGTAAGATCATGAATCTCCCTTTCTTTGTATTTTTGCAAATTAGATATCATAAATGTTCAACAAAAAAGGGATCAGTATAATAGAGGAAGACTGGTTGACATTAAACATTGGTTGCGCAGAGACAAATAAAACGGTTTCTGCAAAAACAGCCCCACAAAGGATTCCACCCAGATGTCATCATTACATCACTGCTGATCATGGATCAATAAGACCAATCTGTTAGTCTACAGGATATCTCAATCATCTGTAGTGAAGTTTTTATCCTATGGCAAAGATGGTAAGAATCCATGTACCGTCTTGATATGCTTTGTGCGAGTAATGGTGCTCATGTACTGTAGAGGTGTACTAAACCAGGTTAAAAAAAAACCTTCAATATCTACTCATTTTGTAATAATTTCTACACATTTGTCTGTTCATTTTCTACTGTAATATATTTTTTCAGTTGTCAATAGACTGAATGGACACCATGTGTTTTCAAACTGCTGTATACTGTTGCTGCTTTAGTTAATATTGTACAGTGGTATGAAAAAGTTTGGGTACCCCGATCATTTTCAGATTTTCCTTTATAAATCATTGGTTGTTCAGATCAGCAATTTCAGTTAAATACATCGTATAGCAGACAAACACAGTGATGCTTGAGAAGTGAAATGACATTTATAGTATTAACAGAAAGTGTACAGTAATTATTTACATCAGAATTTAGTAGATTATACTTTTGCAGCAATATCAGCCTCTTAAAACTTCCTATAGCTTCCAATGAGGGTCTGGATTCTGGTTGAAGGTATTTTTGACCATTCTTCTTCACAAGACTTCTCCAGTTCAGGAAGGATTGATGGTTTTTGAGCATAGACAGCTCGCTTTAAATCACACCATCGATTTTCAATAATATTCAGGTCTGGGGACTGAGATGACCATTCCAGAATGTTGTTGTACTTCTTCTGCATGAACGCCTTAGTAGAGTTTGAGCAGTGTTTAGGGTCATTGTCGTGTTGAAGTATCCAGCCCCGGCGCAACTTTGTCACTGATTTTTGAACAATGTTCGCAAAAATCTGCTGATACTGACTGGAATCCATGTGACCTTCAACTTTAACAAGATTGCCAGTACCTTCACTGGCCACACAGCATGATGGAACCGCCACCAAATTTTACTGTCGTGTTTGTCTTGGAATGCTGTGTTGTTCTTCAGCCATGCATACCGTCCCTTGTCATGTCCAAATAACTCAATTTTACATTCATCAGTCCACAGAATGTAGCCGCAAGAGGGCACAAGCCAGTTTCTTTTTGTACTGGTTCCAAGCCCAGATAAATACACATTCATCAGTCCACAGCACCTTTTTCCAAAATGAAGCTGGCTTGTCAGAATGTGCTTTAGCATACCTCAAGCAACTCTGGCATGTGCATAGAAAAGGCTTCCGCCGCATTACTCTCCCATACAGCATCTCCTTGTGGAAAGTGCATTGAATAGTTGAAACGAAGCACAGTGAAACCATCTGCAGTAAGATCATGCTGTGTGTCTTTGGAGCTGGTCTGTGGGTTGAGTTTGACCGTTCTCACCATCCTTCGCCTCTGCTTATCAGAGATTTTTCTTGGCCTGCCACTCCGCTTCTTCCACTTCCTCACTATGTTCCTCAGAGATTTAAACTGACAGCTTAAATCTCTGAGGTAGCTTTTTGTATCCTTCCCCTAAACCATGATGTTGAACAATCTTTGTTTTCAGGTCATTTGAGAGTTGTTTTGAGGGTCCCACGTTGCCTATCTCCAGAAAAGATGCAAAAAGGAGAACAACTTGCAACTAGCCATCTGAAATACCCTTTCTCATGATTGGCTTCACCTATGTATGTATTGTAGGTCAAGGGTCAATGAGCTTACCAAACAAACTTTGTATTCCTATAATTAGTGCAGAAGGTACAGTATCTTCCACACTATAAGGCACACCTAAAAGCCTATAATTTTCTCATAATCCCGTAGTGCGCCTTATAATCCGAAGTGCCTTATATATGGATTAATATTAATATTAATATTGTTTAAAAACAAGATAGCTGAAAAAAAGCCGGCAGTCAGGCCACCCTACGCCACCAGAGAACACCATCACAAGACACTGTGGCTGGCCTACGCCCCCTAACAACGGTGGTCAAGGGGCGTCGCCTAAATCCCGGATCTCACTGACCTGCTGTCTGATGGCAGAGCAGCCTACGGAGAGCACAAATGCCTGACTACGATAACGTACCAGAACACTGGGAATTTTCAACAATTCTATTAATAAAGTTTGACTGACTAACTGATCTCAGTATTTCCCAACTACTGTGGCGCTGGAAATAACCCACTTTAAACTTAATTGGTCTAAAAAATGTCATTGTCGAGTGGCAGTGCTGTAGCCTGGAATCTAGTGACGGTCCATTCTATTAGTCTGCAGAAACACACGGAGAAACTGGCATAAAGGTGAATGAAGGACCCTCAAAGCTGAACTTCAAGCCTTTTCTGAAATTTTGAGAGTCACTGCTAGACAAAGGTGCCTGGTGTGCTGCAAATGATTTGTAAATGTAGTTGATACCTGTGGGAGGGTGGAGCAGCACAGTTTAGGCTTCTGTATTCTGTCTGGTAGCGACGTGCAGTGAGATTCACGGCGGTGAGACACCGACGTTAAAGTCAGTTCTATGAGTAAAACAGCGTCGCATTTGCCAGTAAATTAGCAGCCTAACATTACATACATAGTTAAAAAATTGTTTAGGACACACAGTGCAGCAGCAAATAGCTGCACCTCAGCTCCGACTGGACTACCAATCGATTGAAACAAGATTTAATTAATAGACGAAGACGAACCTGTGAGCTTAAATATCTGTTTCGAACTTCAGATCAGGAAATAATCTGCTCTGTTCGAACTGAGTGGTCCACTCTTAATGAATTTAACCAGTTTTTAATGTCAGGTTTTTTAATATGGCGTATTTTGCCAGACAGAGTGGCAAATACGCCACTTTGTAATTTGACTGTTTTTAGATAATTTTGTACTACAGTATTTTGTAGTACTTTTATCAGTAAATCTCAACAGCTAAGGGAAAAACCCATGCGTCTTGACTTTCTAAGATGGCAAAGTGATCAAGTGATCAGGTTTCCTTGATGAGGCTCAAAGTGGCTTATAGCCATGAATGCTTCATCTAGTGGACGGATAGTGGACGGATAGTGGACGGATAGCGCAACCACAGCCACTAGTTGTTGTTTTTTATCTTTTTTTTAATATAATATATTATATTATATATTATAAATCCAGTGTGCCTTATATATGGAACAAATTATAAAACAAACAGTTCATTAAAGGTGCGCCTGATAATCCAGTGTGCCTTATAGTGCAGAAAATACTATACTCAAATCAATAAAACAATATGGGTGCCTAAATGTATGCACCTGCCCAATTATTCCACACTTTGTTAATCCTATAAACATCATTTCACATCTCAATCATCACTGTGTTTGTCTGCTATATGATATATTTTAAATGAAATTGCTGATCCAAACAACCTATGATTTATAAAGGAAAATCTTGAAAATGATCAGGGGTGCCTAAACTTTTTCATACCACTGTAAGCATCACAGCACAATCAAACATCCGTTCCTGATGAAATATTTACTCTTTGCACCTCTGTTTTGATGCTCAACTTGTCTTACGGCTTGAACTCTGGCCTTTGACAATGAAGTTGAATGAAATCTAATTTGATTGTCTAATCAAGCTGCTACAATCTTGAATGAGCAATCAAGGTCAACTGACAAAAAGAACCTTCACATCATTCAATTTCCAATTATGTTTTCAGCATCTTTTCTGGAATCTGCATTAATGCGCATTTATGCTATGACTTTCACTTCGTGGACATTTATCAATCATGTGGACTGACGTGCAACTCCAACATTGAGAATCATGTATAAACAACCGTGTGTGTGTGTGTGTGTGTGTGTGTGTGTGTGTGTGTGTGTGTGTGCAGACACTTAAAATTAATTGTGTCCTTTATGCTACACTGATTGACTATAAACGATTATTGAAACTAGAGATCGTAATTAATACTACTTGTAAGTAACCATAGAAGACACAAAAAGTAATTTCTTCATTACATGGCAGGAAAATAATTGGATTTTGTCTTTTACAGTTGTTTTGGGCAATAAACATGGACAGCCCACAGTTTCATCCCTAGATGTCCCTCAATGAACATTTTACCAAACTATGTAAAACCCATTTTCTGGGTATTGGGATGCTTTACTAAATTCTGGGGGAACCGTTAGTCTTAACCTTTGCTAGTAATACATACAGTATAATTGCAGTGAATATGCATGGAAAAATTTAATGCTAATTAAATTTGGAGCTTCTCTTTTTCCTGGAGAAAAAAATCAATGGAAAATAAAAAAAAACAGGAATGACCAGCAGTAACATAGCACGTTTAAATTGGATACATTTCAATCAGATTATGAACGCTGGCAACAATGTATTCAAATGCAGCAGGTAGTGTGACAGTAATGCACAACAGAAAAACAAACACTTAATTGTCCATTCAATGTTTATTCATGACTAAAACTTCAACTCACCATAATAAATCATTGATTAAGAAGATTATGTCGTGAGGACTGTACCCTGAAAAATGTCTTGAAATAATAACTCCAAGAAACTGAAGCCTTGCTTACAACATTGTCTGGGTTTATACAACCTTTTTTTTTTATCAGATTGAACATCATCTTTTCTACAAACTCACCAAGACAAGTAGGACTGGGTGACCAGCAGGTACATGGAGACGTATCGAAAAAAATTAAATCACCAGAAGTTGATGGCCTTTGCATGCAATATCATCTACAGCACAAGAGTGTTCTAAGTGTTCCCAGTGTGTGTGTGTGTGTGTGTGTGTGTGTGTGTGTGTGTGTGTGTGTGTGTGTGTGTGTGTGTGTGTGTGTGTGTGTGTGTGTGTGTGTGTGTGTGTGTGTGTGTGTGTGTGTGTGAGATGTGAAGCAAGGGAACAGGATGGCATCTGAATCATGTTCGTTAGTCCGTCAGTTAATATGTTCACCAAATATCTCCGCAACCGTTGCAGATAGAAAGATTTATTTTTTTAAAAAACACATTGCTCGGGGGATGAAAATGAGATGACCTTGGGAAAACTAGGTCAAGGTCAAATTTTAACTTTTGTACACTCAGGAACTGGATAAGATAGAAAGACGAGGTAGAAGGCCAGTGTAAGTGAGACCGTAGATCAAAGCTGTTGCTTTGATCTATGAAAGTAAGTCAGAGCACTAGCTTTGGTCTTTGACCTATGCAAGTAGGTCAGGGTAAAATTTTGAATTCAGGGGTGTCGCGGGATGTTCCAGTCTGACTACAATAGTTCTTGTTATATGATGTATTTTCATTTTGCAACATAGAACTATCTTTTACTGAGCCCTGGTGCAAACACACACTGTAAGGAAACAAGTGGAAGTCTTTTTAGAATCTTAATGTAACATGGTAAACCTGTGTCCGATACGCATTCTGATGTAGTCTACAACAATGTATCTTTGGTTGTACTAACAACAAAAAGAGGTTTGCTTTCTTGTCCTTTCAACTATTAAACTATACTGTACGTTGAGTCTTCATGAAAAAGAACAAGGGATGTCCATGCAGTAAAATTTTATTAATAAATTCCTTTCAAATGAAATTTCAGCTTCCTATTAAATCCTAAACTTGTTAAAATTGCATAAAGCAGAGCTGTGATATCAAACACAGTTGTGTGAAATGTCAGATTATGTAAACCGTGAGCCCTTATTTAAAAGTTATGTCTTATTGTTGAAGATTTGGTTGAATAAGTTTTGAGTGAGTGAAAAAGGTTCTAGAAGACAATGTTCTGCCACACTGACAGCTTTAGGATTCTCAGTCTTGGATAAATGTAACATATTTGATTTATTCAGTACTGAAAATTGGGACTAAAGTAATCACCATCTGACTGCGTCATTTAGGAGAGATATTCAATCGTTGAGGTTGTTAATTTTCTCAGCTGTCTTTCAGCTTCCATCTCCATCTCACTGTCCCACCAACCACCCGGACGTCCTCCCTCACCTCACCCACAAACATCCTCTTTGACTTTCCTCTTCTTATCTGGCGCTCCAGCTCCATTATTATTTTCCAGATCTACTCCTCATCCCTCCTCTGCACATGCCCACACCATCTCATCTTGTCACTCCACTTCTCTATAATACTGTTGATGATGAAGGCCTCTGGGTAACTGCTATGTTTTGCAATGTCAAAAATAAGTGAATACGGACCGAGTAAGCGTTGAAAAGGATGCTGAAACAAATTAGTCAAGACCAAAATAACAGCATTGCTTAATGCTGTTTTTCCCCTTCCTTCTTTTCTTAAACTTTCTCCTATTTGTTTGACTTTCATTTATTGTTTGTCTGCAAACAATACAGAAGAATCTCAAGTCTCGTCAAGAAAGACTTTTAAGCTGGTTTGAAGAGAGAACCAAACTGCACCCCTACTCCTTCCATCTCCACTCAGCTCCCTCAGGTACTTCGTTCAAAGAATGTGACGTGACCGCGAGGTTTCAAATCTTGCCACTTGGCATAGATGGATCTCAGGCGCTGTACCTAAGTAAGTGTGAAGGATTGTTCTTTTAAATCTTACATCAAGCACAGTTGCACAAAGCTGGCTACTTTAATCAACAGCACTTAGTCTCTCTCCAACCTTACACCCTGCACTAGCACTAGAGACAGTACTTTATCATGCACACACACAAAGTCATTATTTAACAAAAAGGACAAAGAAAAACATCCATGTACAAATTCAACTTTTATACATTCTGTTCATAGCTACAAATAACTTTGTATCAAGTTTGTAGAAGTCACACACTTAAAATTACTATGCAGACAAGAATATGAAAAACATGGAAATTGTAATAAATTACTGGAAAAGCAACTTATTGCCAACGAGAGACTAAAAAATTGACTCTGCAAATTATATCACTGATTGCTCGCATTCCAGTTAAGTGGCTATTAATCAATATAAGAGAAAACTCTCGGCTGAACATCCCTTAAAAAGTACCAGAACATCCACACAGCCTAGGAAATAATGGGAAAGTTACTAGAGCTAAAAGAGAAATCGGACATAACAGCTGACTGAAATCACATCTTATGTGAAACACAAAAACACATTACTGTATGTCTCTTCTGCCATTCTCTTCCCCTAAGAAGCAGGACAATCGCTATCAACAGTAAATTACCTCCATCCATTCACAATTCTATGAAAATAACCTTCAACAAACTCAGAACAACGATAACTGATCATACTGTAAATATGGCTTCAACAGTATCAAAGAAGGTGCATTCATTTCACAAGTACCTCATTTAAAAAGTTCCAACAGCACTGCACCTCACGCTTTTTAGATGGAGTACTTTATTAAGATGTTCATCGGTCCGTGTCTTAAATATAAATCGACCCCAGCTTTGAACAAGAGCTCTATGATAACCTTGAATGTCAGTGTTTAAGTATACTGCTTGAGGGTTCCTTCAACAAAATGAGATACAACACAATTTCCAACATTTAAAGCTGCACTAATCAAAATTTTCAAAAGAAAAACCTAATGACTTCAAGCAGTGTGGTCTAAATTGTTACCACAAACTTAAGATTTCTTCTGATTCTGCTGTTTATTTTAGCTCTATGGATCGTTTTAGCATCTTTCATTTAATTTTTTACATTTTACAGCTAACTGCTTTTTTTGCTTGAGTCCTACTTATAAATCTCATTTCCTGACAGCAGGGAGGGTGATAATGTCATAACTCAGAATCCCCTACTGCGGGTACATTTCATTGAAGAAAGATTGGAAGAAGTTGTTAAAGTCATCCTGACACTGCATCTCAGAAAAATTCCATTTGAAAATATGAAAAAAATGAATAACTTCAAATTCCCAGCATATCAAAACTAGCCCTCAAGTGGCTGGGAAGATAACCATTTGAACTGGATTTTTTTGGAAATTTCCATGAAACCCTGATCTGAGAGCGATCCCTCTGACAGAACACAAAGCGTAAACATCCCTTAACAACAAAAGGCTTTATCAGTCCTTGCATGAAAAGTATAGAAACTTTCATTGAAAACTGTCAAAGTTTTTGAGTCATGCTTTCGAAACAAAATGTTGACGGATTGACGGAACATACCACTGCCCCCCCATCCACACTTATGTTAATGGAAAGGTTTAATACAGCCACTTACAAAGCAGAGAAACTGTTAATGAATATTAAACACTAATTAAAGCCTTCAAACCTTACTGTGTACATCATGCAGCTCCTAAAAGATGAGTCACAGAGGGGCTCAGGTAACAGAAAACCTTCAAATGCTCAAAGAGCTTAAAGTAGTTTTAGATTTCCAAGAAACTTCACAATTCAGCACCAGTTTAGATTCACTCCTGACTTCTTATTCTAACATATTGATAAATATAGGATGTGAATTGTCAGAAAGCATAACTGTGTCGGATAATGGTGTTAAAAGCCATATGTTTCTACAAAAAAGGGATTCTTGACCTTATCTTGACTTATTCAGAAAAGATAAGATCAAGAATCCCTTCAGGAGAAAACTCATCACCAACTCGTATTAATTGGTGTGGCATATGGAAGCGTCAGTTTTTCAGTCTCTGTAAAAACTCAGCACCAGGGTGAAATGTCTACAATCCATTTCATCCGAGCATCGTGAGACCTGCACAATGTGTCTGTTTGTGTTTCCTTTCTAAAGAAATCTCACTTACCCCAGCTGCAAAACCCAAACTCCCATCCAAAATGCGTTTCTGAAAAGGGCAGCCAACATAACAAAGTTAAAATCTCATACTGTTGACTTAATTATCAAAAATCCAATATGTTCTAAGTTGTCACAATTCTAACATTTACAGATACAGTATTTCGGTCCAAAGGCTTCATGTGCTGAAGTACTATAACACTGGTAGAACATTTAAAAGCTGTTTTGTCATAAACATGCATGTGCTTAATTCAAACAGAACCTGATGATCAGTTGAGGTTGCATTTTAACAACTGCTCTGGGACTTTCTGCAGTCATCTTGCTTTATGCATACCCAGTTTCCCAATACAATGGTCCTTAAATATATGTTCCATATTATCCAACGGTTTATATAATATGTGTAACTCTAGCTGTATTTGTGAGTTCTGCTTTTAATACCTGCCGGCTGGAGAAGACAAACACCAGGCTTGCTCCAGCAGCCGTCAGACCCCAGGTGAACAGAGTCCCCAGCAGGGCCTGGGTAACAGGACTGTAGCCTTCCAGCATGGTGCCAGATCTGCAGACATACACTCAGACTCAGCCCACATTTAAATACTATTACTGAACAAAACTCAATACTGTCTCACTGCAGGAGAGATGCTGCAGGACAAATAAGACAAAACAGCAAACAGACCCAGTAAACTATCGTCTAACTAACCTGAACCACACCCACCGTGACTCAGTTTAGGTTTGCTCAACATTTTGAACATCCTGGACATTTCCATTGCCTCACCTGTTGAGTTGTCCTGTAATGTCTCCAAATTTACTTCACAAATACCTTGTATAACCATGATCCTCAAACTATATCATACAAACGGCAAAACAATTGAACTGTCGCAATTTTAGTGTGTGACTTGAATATAGAACAGTGGTAGACAAACCAACAACTAGATAATACTAAATGTTTGTTCAGAGTGCACGGAAAATAGCGGACATTACCTTCCACCAACTAGTAGTCACTAGTACCGTATTTAACATTTTATGGATTATGTGAGCTGAGTAAACAGGTTGTTATCATCTCATGACATTCTCGCTTGTACATAGTCATATTTTTTATTCTTTAACACTTGACAGATGCTGTATGGTATGAATGAACCGTCTGAATTTGGGTTATATGCAGTCGTCGTGTTTTTAAACGATGGACGTATATCGGCAGCTGTTAGCCACACAATCGCGATCAAACACAACATGTTTTACCTGGTGGATTATAATGTCAACAACAGCCAACCACAAAGTTTCTAGCTTACTCGCCTCGTGTTACAGAAAAACAATTAAATATGGTCGTTATTTAAATTATTCGTGACAATATGAAACAATTTGCATTCATTATGTAGAGTTTAATTACACCGTCACTTTGTTGCTGGTAATGCTGACCATTCGTTGCTGGTTTACTCACTTGTTTCCAGCGGCACCGCCAATCTCCAGTATCTACTTCCTGCTTCCGGTACACGTGTTGGTGACGAGTTAGACCCGCCCCCTCCTTGCAACCCATTGGTCAATTATTTTGACAGCTACGCTTCGAAAGGCGACGTCATTAAAATATTATGAAGGGATTTGGAAAACGAAGAACGTTCAGGAATTTTTATGTTTAAGAAACTCTGGACAACATGAAAAGGCGAGTTGAGTGTTTCATCAGGGTTAGCTCTCTGGATTTTTTTCTGAATGTTTTAGTCTTTTGTTTTTCTTTGAGAACCTGAAAACATCTTGAAAGCAAAAAAGACAGCAAAAAAACGCTGCATACCCTTGTTTCCAGTGATATGTGGAAGAATAGCGCATGTGCAGAATTTAAGATAGTTATTCAAACGTGTTTGTGTGTGTAACGAATTACTGTGCTTGAGTATGATGAACACTAACGATGGAATGTAAGTGATGCTATGAGCATTTTTGTACACCAACCACTTCAAAACACATTTGAGTTATTAGTGCATAGAAATACACGATTATGAACCTCATTAACATCTGCAGATGGATTCCATTAAATATGTTTTTTTCTACTCAATCATGATATCCTATATAAAATCAAAGCAAGATGTTGGAGATCTTCTACCAGTCTGTTGTGGCCAGCATACTTTTCTTTGCAGTGGTCTGCTGGGGGAGCAGCATCAGAGCCAGTGATACTAACCGACTTAATAAACCAATAAAGAAGGCTGGCTCTGTGATTGGCTGTAATCTGGACACTGTGGAGGCCGTGGTGGAGAGGAGGACTCTTTACAAACTTTTATCCATCATGGATAACCCCGCTCACCCTCTCCACCACACAATGGACAGACAGCGGAGCTCGTTCTCCAATAGACAGTAGACAGCTCCACTGTCCAACAGGAAGTCATTCCTGCCACAAGCCATCGCGCTGTACAACAGCTCGAAAATATCAGCTAGAGTCCCACTTCACTAGGTCCTGTGTATGGCCACAGAGTGCCAAACTTATTTATAACTAAACGCAAACCATGCATAGGTACTGTTGTTGTTGTTATTATTATTATTATTATTATTATTATTATTAGTGTTAATAGTGTTACTATTGTTAATATTTTTCAATGTTATTATAAATAGTATTACTATCTTTCCCTGTCTTATTTCTTCCTCATTGTATATTTTTCTGTAATAATTGTGTTCTGCTACTGTAACGTCTACATTTCCCAGTTTGGGATAAATAACGTCCGTCCGTCCGTCCATCCATCTCATTCCAAAGACCATAGTTGAAACCTACTTGGCTCCTCCACATTGGTTGATGGTTGTGCTAGGGGGGATCACCTTCACACCAACAATAATCAATACTATACTTTTGAGCAAATAATAATGAGTATATCTGATGACATGAAGGGGTAAGTACCACAGCTTTCTTTCCTCTGTGGCTCAGATTGTTTTTAGTCGACAACATGAAAAATGTGGAAAAGGACCCAATGAAATTGCGTTTTGACATCAATGCAAATATTACAGAGGATGAACTAATATTTTGCAAGCTACTCTTAAATGTGAAACTACAACTTTCATTACAAGTACTTCACAGTTGAAAGTATGTCCACAAATTATATTCATTTAATTCAATTACAAGCAAAGTAATGAGAGGAACATGCTGCCAAAGAAAAAAAAAATCAGCAAGCTAAAAAGTAATTGTTGAACCTACAAATCATGAGAGAACATAATATTTAATATGCCACCCTGGAGGGAGTCCATTCATCCACTGGATTTAGATTATGAAACACAGATGTTACAATACAGTTAGAATTATCCTTTTTCCCAAAAGGCCCTTAAGATGTCACATCACTGTGTTGCAATTGCAGGGGGCAGATTTACATTGGTCATGGGTGACTGGATTTGTGGTCAGCGTTGCTGGGAAACAAAGAGAAGAAAAAAATAAGCTGGGACAATGAACAACATATTAAGACCTGGGCTTTCCAGATTTCTTCTGTGGCTTCATTTCACTTCCAAGTATGATGAAAGAATTTGCTGCTGCATGCCATTCCATATGAGACTTCTTTCACTTAAAATTCCCTCTTGTGAAACGTTATTATGAGAGCAACGTAACATAAGACTCTAATACAGATTTTGATGGAATAATTATATTATTGCATACAAGTTGCAGATAGTCTGTAAACTGTGGTTAATTTATCCTTTAATTCATGCTACTGGTATGGATCTGGACTGGAAATGTAGATCTGTAGTTTGCCTTTAATCCGTGATGAAATATATCAATATATGTCAGACAGATTGTTGTGATATTTGGTACTGACGTTTCTGATTCATATTTCTGAATCCCTTAATATTTCCTTTGGTTTGAACAACAGTTTGAGTCCAGCTGTTTAACGTAAAACACCTGCATGGATTCCCATGATGTTTGCTGCAAATATGAACAGGAACACATAACTAAAATATTACTACATAAAACTCATATAACATAAGCATCACTTTCAGAAACCGCAAAATCCTCATATGAAAACTTGTATATGCATTACCTCGGGCAAAGAGGTAATATTTTCACAGGTGTGGGTGAAGCTGTTTGTTTGCTTGTTCAGCTTTTAGGAGGATTACACAAAAATTCTCATCAAACAACGTGGGAGGAGAAGAATGTGTGTGTGTGTGTGTGTGTGTGTGTGTGTGTGTGTGTGCGTGCGTGCGTGCGTGCGTGCGTGCGTGCGTGCATGTGTTTGTGTAAGCCACTAGATCAGCTTACCTGCAGAAGAAAAACGACATTCCCATCGAGGCTTTGTGTTAAGAAAAAAGTAACAAAATTCACTTCAGTGAAAGGAATAAAATCAAGAAAAACAGCCAAAACATCAAGTTCTAACATCATGTCATCATGTTAGCACTTAGCAGTTCCTGGAATGCCTTTACAATTACAGGTACATTTTAGTTTAATCCCATTATATTTGTTGACTTCTACAGTACAAAAGTGAGCTTATGTCTATACGATCATGACCAACAAAGCCTTGAAAACACCAGAGCTGTCTTACAGTGGGCAAAAGTCTTTTCTTGAGTCCTCCACATTGAACCTGTAAACGGTAAATGAGACCGGAAAACAGAGCAATCGAAGGCGTCTTTTCTGACCAACACTGAAGTAGCGTTTAGCCTTGGAATTGTCAGCGTGATAGATGCTGTCTGCTTCATTGCACATGGAGGAGCCATGCAGCACAGGCAGTTCCGCAGCACATCGGATTTTGATTCCAGCCTATCTGTTTGAACACTGCATTGAAATACTGAGCGTGAAATACAGACATGTCAGGCATCTCCAAATTTAGCACCTTCAAACAACAGTGATGTTTTTATGGGGGGGGGGGGGGGGCTGCAGTAAGGGGGAGGTTATGTGACTGCCAAATGAAGAGTTTAGACTACAAAGATATTTTTCTCAGTAACTGGAACCAGTTAAAAGTCAAGGTGAAGATAAGTCTTTAGAGATCTCAGAGGAAAACTGTGACATCTAATGAATGAGCTTTTGGATTTGACATTAAGGGCATTTTAAATTGAATCAAATGTCTGGAAGAGGCTGAATCAATAAGACAAATTTGTGATTGACTTGTGATGAATCTTTGGTTCCACTGTTGATGTGAACATGCTGGTGGTTTTCTGCGGAATGTTGCTAGGGTATTTAAACTATGCATGTCAGAGCGGCAACAGCATGGAGGTCATCGCTCACAGAGGGTCAATAATCTTCACCATTACTCCCCCACCTTCAAATTCACTCATCTCATTCTGTCTCCTCTTCATTTTTTCCACTTAATTCTCTTTTCCAATTTCCTGTCTCATGTCTTCCTTGTGTCAGATAGAGTAAAAAAAATAACATGGATGGGTTTGAGGAGGATGCGAGGAGAACCAAACATTGCGTCAAACTTGAAATGTTAAAAACCAAAGGTTTGAAAAAGCAAACCGTACAAAGGAGGGTGGCCAAAGTATCGTGATTGTGCTATCATCCGTCTGTCTGTATCTAGTTTGGTTGCCCCCCCCCCCCAACTGAACTGTGAAGCAGCACAGAAATACAGGAGTACAGGCGTGGAGTGTGGTAATATTGATTGTGTGGAAGGGGGGGAAGTAAACAGAAGTGAGGGGTACAGAGACAAGGGAGAGAAGACAGAGTGAGGAAAACATTCTGAAAACAGAAGTAATGTAGCAGATGGGGCCAGGATTTACCTTGGAAACAGCATTACGGCAAAGGAACTGAGGGAGGAGTGAGGGGAGAGTCAAGCTGGAGTTTATCACAATCTCTGGATAGTGATGGACAGGGGGCGGGATGGGGTGGGGGGTCCACACACTTTGGGAAGGAGGAAAGATATAAAAGGGTTCCTGTAGAGAAAAGCAGCCAAGCACCAGTCCAAGCAAGAGTGTGTTTATGTGTGTGAGACAGGGGGCACAGGGGGATGTGAGAGAAGCCTGCTGTCTTCACTCAGGGATCAAGTCTCTCAGGTTGTTGGTTTTCTTTTGGTCAACACCCCAACTCAGTAGCAGCTAAGTGGATGGGGGCAATTGAAGAGTTGCTGAGACCCTTTTCAAGCTGAAAAGGCCATTTGAACTTTGTTTGCATGTTTGAACAATTTTTAACTTCACTATGATGAGACAAGCGATTGCTCTTTAAGAATTAGAGAAGGAATTCAAACAAAGGCAGACTTTTTTTGTCTAATCAAGCAGTTTTGTTCTTTTTCTACTAATTGCTTGCACCAAAGCAGAATGGACACCTTACTTTTATCAGATGTGGACTACAATCACACCTACATGGATGAGCATCTGTACTTTGAGGACGGTATTGATGGCTTTGGTATCACAATGGCTGTACTTTACCTGGTGGTTTGCATCCTGGGACTTGCTGGGAACTCCCTAGTCATTGTTGCCATTTTGAAATTGGACAAAATGTCATCTTCTACAACAGTGTACATTTTTAATCTGGCATTGGCCGATGGACTCTTCATGGTTGGCCTTCCCTTCATAGCCAGCCAAAACTTCCAGAATTTTTGGTTATTTGGAGACATAGCGTGCAAAGTTGTCATGGTACTGGATGGCATCAACCAGTTCACTAGCGTCTTCTGCCTCACGGTGATGAGCATTGATCGGTACATGGCATTGGCCAACCCACTTCGGTTTGCTCGTTGGAGAACGCCGCACTGTGCCAAGATTGTTTCAGCATTCCTGTGGTTGTTCTCTCTCCTCACCATCCTTCCCATGGCACTTCACTTCTCAGTAAATCAAGACCTGTGCATACCAGACATTGTTTCGGAGACCTGGTGGCTTGGTATCTTGTCTTACACCTTCATCATGGGGTTTGCTCTGCCTTTCATGGTCATGACGATTTCCTACATTGCACTGCTGCTGACTATGAGGTCTCGGCGGCTCAAATCAACGTCTCCAAACCATGACTACAATCGGCTGGAGCAACAGGTCACCAGAATGATTGTGGCTGTGGTGGTAGTCTTTGGAATATGTTGGCTGCCGTTTTATACCTTCAACTTTTGGTCCTTATATCAAAGTGACCTGGTTCTCACTTTCTCAAGAGCTTTTGAGTTTGTGATCCTGGTGTCATACTCATGGAGCTGTGCTAACCCCATCCTCTATGCCTGCCTCTCCCACACCTTCAGGAGACACTTCCGCACCCTTCTCTGTCCTGCTGCCAAGTCATCTCCTAGCATGCAGTGCAACACTGAACGGTATGACTTAAATGAAACTGGAGTGCGGGATGTGACCGTTCTGTCATAGAAATGTGATACTTTCCCATATTTCCTGCTGTGATGCATTCTATGATACTTTTCTTCACTATTATTTGCTCATACATGGTTTCTAAGTACACAATAATTTCTGACTTTGTTTTATAATGACTTTTCGAAACATGGAATATACAAAGTTCTTACATTTGTCTTCAACAATGAATATATAATGATATTTTTATGATTGTCTAGTCTGAGGTGGTCATATTTGCTATCCATCTGACTGTAAATTGACTTTTGTGTTTACATTTGCATTTACATTAAACAATTATTTTACAAAAATTACAGCAAGTAGGGTTTTCAACCCACCTGTGGTGATCATATATTGATGTTTTTAAATACAGACCGTAAATCATTACACACAGTTGAAAAGTTTGAACATTTTTTTTACTCGATGAAAATACTTATCAAATCTCAGGAGGAAAATAAAAAAAAATAAAATAAACATCATCAAAAAGCAGAGATGAATCTGACTCATTTTACCACTCTTTTCACGTGATTAATTGCCGATTTCAACAAAGGACAGACCCACCCCCACGCTGGGTGACTCAAATTTATGTTTTGTTGACTCAGACAGATGAGCCGACCTCCTACATGTCCTCTTATACTGCATTTCACCAGAACTAATGAAATGAGGCACAAGAGGGCTCAAGTGTGGACAGATGGAGGGTAAACAGAATAACATGGGTCACATGCCTGAGGCCAAACACCAACACAGAGACACACACACACACCAACAGCTCTTCCACTTCTACAGCTGGATTATATCTTGGTGGCTTCAAGTGTACATGTGTCAAAGTGTGTTTGTGCCTGGGTAGCCATGTGCATGCCCCTACACACATGCAATACTGACTAACTATAAATGTTTCCTAACGATATGTTTCATGTAAATGACCAGGATGAACCCTGAGCTCATTTAATCAATTTATTTAGCAAAGTTGTACATTAAGCGTCAAATAAGAAATTCAGGCATGACAGAAATGTTGTTGTAATGGAAATTTTGTTGTAAAATCATGAAATTATACACTGTATGTTGTAATTCCAGCAAACAATTGTACTCACAGAAAAGGCAGTCATTTTTGCATAACTGGTTCTGCTTTCAGTGATCTCACTTTGGAAAATCATTTCACACAGATGTAAAGAAAATAAACAGAAAACCTACAGAGGAAACATGTTTCACAAGGTTGGATGGTAAGACCAGGTAATGGCTATTATAACCAGTGATGTAAATAAAACAGAAATGATGAAGTCTCCTGCAGAGGGAAACACCTGATGAACGTGATCAGAGATCAGTGCCTCATCATAAAGACAGTTTGAACATCATGACACTGGGACGTTGCTTACTATTGATCATTCTATCACTTTTTATATTAGCATTTCTCTGATTTTGTTACTGAGTGTAAATAAATACAGCTGCTTGTGTTTACCATTGCTTGTGTTTGCCTCATATTCTTGTGATTTCAGTGCAAAGGAATAAACAGAACCGTGTCATTTGGACTGTTTTCTTGTCCAGATGCTTGGAATTGTTTATTTCAACAGTTATAATGTCTATGATTTATTTAGAGCTAGAAATAACTTTGATATGTAATAGTAACCCTTGATGATTCAACCAGAACACAACTTTTCAAATATGCTTAAATGGCAACAGCAAAGACGTGTATGATGGGAAGAAGAAGAAGGAAAAAGATCAACAGCAGTGTCGGCCAAAACGCAAAACACAGTTATGATATACTACAGGGCCAAATTTAATTATTTTAAACTGAGGATTTGAAATTCTACAAAAATACTTCTTACTCTTCTAAAAAAATACATTCATACAGTATAAATAAAAAGCAATACAAAATGTATATACTGTCACCGTCTTAAAATAACTGGGCAATTTTTTTTTTGCCTAAATCATCTACAATATTAACAAATGGTTCCGTTATTTTTTTTGCATTTCCTTAAAAAGTCTGAAAACATGACTTTGGAGTTTATAGTTTTGCTTAATAAAAAAATCATGCATTTGGAGTGGAAACTGAATTAAACAAGGACAGCAGGACAGGATGTCTTGTTTGTGTAGTTCTGTGACATGTCAGTGACGAGGTTCTCAGGTTTACATGAGTGTCATTGAGTTCTCATGTTATCTGATTCTGAACTTCAGTGAAGAAGGTTGGGGTGTTGAGGTGATGGAGTTCAAGTCCAGGATAGTTTGGAACATGTTTGTTTTATGTGCACACAAACCTGTTGGCAGCAGAACAGCTGAATTTTAACCTTAATGACAAGTGGTGAGACACATGACCACCTGACATTGGATTATTTTCCATTAGGGAGAACTCAGCTTTATAGCTTAACTAACACAAGCTAAGCTAAGCTTAGCTAAACTAGCTTTGGTTTATTGTAGGTTAGCTTTTCTTGGTCTAGCTTATCTTAGCTTAGTTTAGCTTAGTTTATCATAGTTTAACTGAGTCTATTTTGGATTGCCTTTGGTTTAGTTTAGCTTGGTTTTGGGGGTAAGCAAAAGGAAAAAAAATCAATTACAGTAGTTGAACAATTTTTAACCACATATACAGACAAACATCAATTTCAGCAGCTTTCTCAAAATTGATTTCACTGACATTAAATTATTACAGTAGAAGTTTTAAATTTAAAAGTAAATATCCATGTTACATGATTTCATGTATTCCATAGACTAAAAGATTTGATGATCAATAGACACAGTTTTTAGAAAATTGAAATGGTCAGATTTGAATAAGAACACATGCTTTTAACATATTTTTGATACTCTTTTGGTAATTTATTAAATATTTCTTGCTTATTTTGAAACAAAGTTTGTCTTTTGTTGGCATTTCAGTTAGGACATAGAAGTTGCAACAACTTGAATACCATCAGTGCCCACAATGGTTCCATTTCCTTCATCGTCATTCTTATTATACCACAAATACTCCACCAGCTTCTCTGATGAGCAGCAGATGGGCTGGTGAAGTGATTTTTACATTCATTCAGAGCCAGGACAGCTTTCTTTCCAGTCATGACACTTTGCAAACATTAAGTGTGTGTGTGCGCGCGCGCGCGTGTGTGCGTGCGTACACGCGTACGTGCGTGTGTGTTAAATCTCTGGCAGACGGCAGTTATTTTCATTGGTCCTATTTGGTCTTGCCGTTCCAACCCTCATCCTCTTGGTATAATTAAGACCAGATGCAAACTGCCTGAGAAGTTTCTTTGTAAAGAGTATTGATGGGGCCCATGAGAGCGACTGTGTGTTTGTACGTGAATATGTGGATTTGTCCATGACATGACGGGAAAAACAAATCAATAACAATCAATGTTAATTTACATAATCCAGATCCCTCTATTTTATCCCTGTCCCCATCCTCTTCCATTCCTGTAATTCTCTTCCCCCATTTCCCAACAATGGAATTCTATTCTGATGTTATCACAGAAGTGACAAATGGAAAGTATTTGCATGTCTATCTCACAAACAAAACATTTCTGATGCAGGTTTGCAGAAGGATAACATGTTCCTGGAAATCACAAGAAGCTTACACGCAAACTGAGTTCATGGTTTCGGTGACGAGTTGCAAATATTTTAATTACTTTGACATCCGATCAAATCCAAATCCACAAATTAGCAATACAAATGTTTTCAATCTGGAAATCCACTGATTGACACCAAAGTCCAGTTTTATGATTTATCCTTTTGCTTCCAATTTGTTAAAGTTCATGTTTAAGTGAAAAATAGTTTTATCTGCAGTTCCGAAGCAACAGAATGCAACTGCTGCACCCTGAGGACTCATGATGGTGTCTGTTTTCAATTTTTGTCAATGTTTCCTCTTTTATTTTGGTACTCACCCTTGTCTCTCATTTCAGACACTCTACCTCCTGCCCCTGTGTAATTACCTGCCCCACCTTCATTTTCTTCACCTGTGCCTCTTTACCCTTGTTACTCTACCCATGTAGTGCATGTGCTGCTCCTTTGCTGCCTATGAGGACATATTTCTAAATTTCCCTCATTTTGTCTTGGATTAAGACCTTGGATTTACTTTTTAATCCTGCTTTTAGCTTACCCTTTAGGATACCGTTGCTTGTGTTTTGAATTCACTTTTTATGAACCAAAACTTGCTCTAAAACAGTGACGTGCGGTGAGGTTCATGGCTGGTGAGGCACTTATTTCATCACGAGTCTTGCATGAATCGAATTACATTGTCAGACACCTTTCAGCAAAGGGCCTCGAACCCCTTACTCCCGAAGCACTCCCCATCAGATACCACAAAGTAAAACAGAAAAAATAATATAGTAATATATAATAAATAATTTTTTCTAAAAAAAAAACTTAAGTGAAATCTTAAGTTAAATCCCTCCACCTATATATTTGAATAAGCTCACTTGAAAACCTCGCGCTGTCACCTTTTAACTCCGCCCACTACCTGTCAATTAAGCACCCAACCAATCACGGTGCCCAACCAACGGCACATCTGCCAGAAGGAATCATGTGAACAATGTGGCGTAAGGCATCAGGCACGGAGGCTTTTTGTTGTGGTTACGCCTTTCGTCTACGAAAACGCAGACATCCGGGACGAAAACAAAGTGTTTTGGAAATGCTGGGTATGTGCTGTCGTGTGGACGCTGTAATCGAAACTTTTTCTATCGGGGGGTCAGGGTTAGGGACGAATACCTCTGTGATGTTTGTGTGTGTGACCCGTGTCTACATGTACACACAGAAAGGACGGAGTTGAAACCACATTTTCTGACGTATAACAGCTCCAAATCAAAGACACGTTGATAAACATGCTTGAAAGTTAGATATTTGTTCGTCTGTTTCTTTCTTTAAGAGTCATAAAATTAATATATGTATTTATCCATTCCTTCATTCATTCACTTTCTTCACCGATACCAGTTCTGGGTCAGACTGGGATGTGCTGCCTGCTGGTGGGAGAACTCAATGATGAAAGTCGTCACACAGTTCTCCCCCTAAGCAGGCAACGCATCCCGGTCCCGTTCTCGGAGTTGTTATGCTTATAAACGTGTTGATCAATGCACATATGCTATTACGTGTGGACGTGGCCTGAGTCAGGTAGTGGTTCGGCTTGTGCTGCGAGTTTTGACAGCGATAAAGCGGGTGTTTTTAAATAAAAACCAATGATATGACCCAAGCACAATCATTGTCCATACCCCAACCCCAACCCCCCTCCTCTCACTGTGTACTACCATCACGAAATATACATGATTTGCATACTTCCTTGTTTTGCTGACATTTTTATTCACAGGCTTTCTGTAAAATGCCACACACCTCAAAGTCATGCCAACTGATATTTTACCATACAGTGGACGTCATACTAGAGCAAATGAAGCCTCATGAAGCTTCAAACCGCAGTGAACCTATTGGGATGAAACTCTTCAATGCTTCATGGGGCTTCATCTTCCCATACCTAACTATACATGGACTTCCCAGTTAACGTAATTTTACAGTGTCATAACGGTTCCAACAATTTTCATGTTTTTGAGCAGAAAGTCCAAACAGCAGGAACAACACAGAAACGGGCAACGATTTCTGAGTGAAACTAGCTGGCTAGTACAAATAGTCTGTCCAGCTATGGTTTTCGTTTGGGATGGGACAATCGATGTACAGTAGTTTCCAAAATGCTCCTCGGGCATCTGACAAAAACGGTCTTTAAGTAACTACAGTATTTTCCGCACTATAAGGCGCACTGGACTATAAGGCGCACCCTCAATAATTTGTTTGTTATTTCAATAATTTGTTATAAGTTATTTCATATATAAGGCACACCAGATTATAAGGCGCACACAATAAAAAATAAATAAAATTTATATGATAAACTGCAGCAGCTGCAGTTGCGCAATCCGTCCACTAGATGGAGCCACGCTGCTCAGGCAGTCATGATTGCATTCATGACTCCCTGACTACCTTTGAATGGCCCCTATTGTTATGTCAATAAAACATTCTGAGCCTCATCAAGGAAACCTGATCACTTGATCACTTTGCCATCTTAGAAAGAAGTCAACACGCATATTAAAAAACCTGACATTAAAAACTGGTTAAATTCATTACGAGTGCAGTCAGTGCGAACAGAGCGGATTATTTCCTGATCTGAGGTTCGAAGCAGATATTTAAGCTCCGACGTTCGTCTTCGTTTATTAATTAAATATTGTTTCAGTCAATCGGTAATCCAGTCGGAGGTGAGGTGCAGCTATTTGCTGCTGTGTGTCCTAAACAATGTTTTAACTCATATTTCCTGGCAAATATGACTTAAGTATTTACTGGCAAATGTGACGCTGTTTTACTCCTTGAACTGACTTTAACGTCAGCGTCTCACCGCCGTGAATCTCACAGCACGTCGCTGTAGACAGTACACAAGCCTGAATGCGCCCCCCGCCGCCCGCCCAGAGCTATCAACTACATTTGTAAATCAATTGCAATACAGTAGACACCTTTGTCTAGCAATGACTGCTCTTGAAATTTCAGAAAAGGCTGGAAGATCAGCTTTGAGGGTCTTTCAATCACCCTAATGCCAGTTTCTCCGTGTGTTTCCACAGACTAATAGAATGGACCATCACTAGATTCCAGATGACAGCACAATGGCATTTTTTAGACCAATTAAGTTTAAAGTGGGTTATTTCCGACGCCAAATAGTTAGTAAATACTGAGATCAGTCAGTCAGTCAAACTTTATTAATAGAATAGTTGAAAGTTCCTTATGTTTTGCTGCGTAATCACCGGTGCTCCTACAGTCTGTTCTACCGTCTGAGAGCAGCTCAGTCAGAGCCGGGACTTCGGTGACGCCCCTTGACTACCGTTGTTAGGGGTAGTTGTTGTTATATAAGACGACCGGATTATAAGGAGCACTACGGATTTATGGGAAAATTTTAGGCTTTTCGGTGCGCCTTATAGTCCGGAAAATACTGTACATACAGTTGTTTTCATGTAGTCAGCTAATAGAACGATCACTTCTCTAAAATTTCTTTTCCACTTGCTCTTTTGACAGGTGCCTTTTCTTTTAACGTTAGCTCCTTTCCCAATCTCACCATTAGTTACTTTCTTTCTCCAGTTAACCTGCTAACATTCACCTATGGCTTCACAATGCCCGCCCAACGCAATCCATGATTTACCAACACAAAGTCGATACGTCACCACGTATTATTTTGACTATGTTGGGTGCGCTTGGTTTATAATACCAATAGATTTGTTTGCATACGTTTGGTACGAAGCCTGATATTATTGTTATATCGTGGAATTTTCACGGGTTTCTGCTAGTTAGTATTTGAAAAAAATATCAACATTATATTCTGAGACATATATTAATGTCTGACATTTTCATGTTATGAGTGATTATCAACACAATTTTTGACCAAAATTATTTAGTTTTATTGACTAAATGTTATTTCTGTTGCTATTCTGATCAACGGCTCAAAGTGGTCTGTAGCTGGACTACTTTCATACATTTTTAGTGTATCCACGATAAAATCCAAAGTGATGAAGCATTTTTAAGAGTCCTATTATTGAGATCTTAAAGCTAACTTTAGGCTCATCAGTTCCCACATGAAATTGATCTAATTTAGAAGTAAACACCTCAGAGGAAAGTCAGTCAACAGAATTTTTATTTGCACATATACTGTATATGACTTAGGATATTTTTCCATGTCATTCTGCATCTTTCAAATGTCATCATTTTGCCTCTCAGAGGGGAAACAATATGAACAAACAGTACAATCTACATTCACATGGGAGAATATCCAGGATGATGCGAAAGGCAGTAAATAGGAGTAGATAAGACTCATTGATGAGTTATGTGTAGTGGGATCTGATGATAGACTGACTCTCACACTGATAAGAGACTTCTTTTTCTTGCTCTTCTTGGCTCAGTCTAAATACGTAAATAGCTGCAGTAAACATCAGTTTTGTTGCAGATAACCCACTGCTGCATCCCAAAAAATGGGATTCTACATCGCAGCAGTCTGATGATGCAGAGAATATTCAGATGATATGTACATGCTGTGGGAATTAATGGCTTTCCCCTGTTTTCATCATTCTTGTATTGTTGTCATTCTGTGGATGATGTTTAATGGCCCATAGCTTCTTCTGTTTAGTCAACTGGAAACTCAAATAATACAATCCGCTGCATACTACGGCATCTAGAGTCAATCTCATTCTGTGTGAATAATTCTATTTAATGTATTGAATGCAAACATGCCTCTGACAATGTGTCTGTCATCTTTAAAGATTACTGAAGTTGTTTCATGCATAGAGGAATCAATTTTCAACGTTATCTCAAAAAAGTACAAGACTTGATGAACAAATGAATTTCAGTTTTGGATGCAAATAATCACACTGTAGATTTGATTTTGACTTTGGTTTCTCTTGTTATTTCAGTGATTATTCAAAAATATTTGCCCATCCTTCAAATCAGGCCTTTTAAAAATCTCACATGTATATTAAAGTGTTTGAAAACTATGACACATTCGGATGCGATTTTGAACAAAACTGTCACACTTAATCCTTCATATCAAACACTAAATAAATGCATTGCAGTTGGATAATTAAAAAACACACATGGCCACAAAGACACAAACAGGTTAGATTTTTCATATCTTCATAGCAAATTAAATATTGGTTAACTTGGGTAAGAGACTTGGATTGCGCTGTGTTCCAAAGGCAGCCTGCACTGAGATTCAAAAAGATCTCTCATATCCAGACATCACTTGTCCAGACAGTTCCTGAGAAGACGTTTTCTAACACATTTGTGACACAACATTCCAAAAAAGCAATGGTTGATTGAAGAGATGTTGGAATACTTCTTGTTGGTATAGAGTCTAGGATATGAGAAGGGTTTGATTAATTTCAGTAAAGGTGAATGAAACACATTTGGTGGGATCACACCTGGTTTCTCATTGACAGTGTGACAGATTTCTATTCTTCACAGAGCAATAAATCTCATGCGAGCTGGACCACTTATCTTTAAGTATCATCTGTAATTGGCTGAATGATGGGAGTCAAACACCACAATAGTCTAGCTTCTGTCTCAAGAAGGATTATTTCATCAATATAAACTGCTGGTAATTCCTAACAAGGCTCACTTCCTTTTCAGATAAGCAACTCAACTCCATCAGTTCTCAGTTTTTTTAAGTCACTACCAGCTGGTGGGTACTAAAACCTAATGCATATTGAAGCACGGATGCATATTTGTAGTACAAATGTGAGTGCCTCCTGTATCCAATCTTCTTTTCGAGGAAACCTCACTTTTATTATTCTGCTTGTTGTTGTTTTTATCGTTTTTTTGGAACTCAACTCTTTCTTCAGATACAAACATATTCATCTCACTAGGGACATGTCATCTAAGATATTTGCACTGGTGGCCAACGACCCCTGTGCTGTTGGTATATATGCATCACAGAAACACCAGAAGTGACATCATAACAGTCCATGAGTACAAACAAAATAAGCGGCCAGATTTCCAAGTGTTTTCTTCCTGAAGATTAAAAATGCAAAAAAAAAAAGTTGAACAGGAAGAACCAGATGCAAAAATCTGAGGGTAAACCTGGGGCACTTCACAAAATGGACCACAAATAGTAAGATAACAAATTGTAGCAACCACAAGGTTAAGGGTCAAAACAGATGAGCAGTAAAAAGCACATGAGTGGATACAGGGGTGGCGCCAGAGGGGCACTGTCCCAAGCTGAAATCCGATTGGCCCCTGAAGTGCCTTGTCCTGTCAAACACATGTTGTAACAAAAATAGTGATTTCTGTATTTACGTCACGTGAGAGGGACGATAACAAGAGATTCCCACGTTTAATCCTGTCAATGTGACTTCAATGTAAATGGAATTTTTACTTATATGTGAGAACTGGTTATTCTGAAGTATCCTGAACAGGAGATGAGTTCTGATTTATTAGTGTTAACCTGTGATGTTGTTGACTTCTCAGTGAACTCCTGACTGCTCTGCCTAATGCTGCTGGCTAATGCATCTGTTGATTACAGTCATTAAAAACCTTCAAACTCTACCTCACCATCTGAAAGACTTGTCTTGTGACAAATTGCTTCAGTCAGGCCAAAAGCATCAACCAGTAAATTTGATTATTGCTTGAAAAAGTATGATGGAAGTGAATCCTGGCTTCCATTAATGATAATTCTCTCCTACTTACAAGAAAATCAAATAAATCTGAATTTGTTGCATGACTTCAAACAAAACGGCTCTTTTTCTCAAAGAAACACAAAGATGGTTCACATATTTTGGACATTTGTGTTTAAGTGAACTCAGTATCATGTTCAAGAAACCAGTTTGAGATGACTTGAGCTTTGTGACATGGTGTGTTGTCCTGCTGGAAGCAGCCTTCAGAAGATGGTTACACTGGTCATAAAGGGATGGAGATGCTCAGCAACAACACTCAGGTAAAATGTGGATCTTAAAAAAGGCTCAACTGGCACTAAGTGGTCCAAACTGTACCAAGAATCTATCCTCCACACCATTACACCACCACCAGACCGAACTGTTGCTACAAGGCAGGATGGATCCGTGCTTTCCTTTTGACTTCACCTTCTGACCCTCTCTTCTTCTGTTTCTTCTTTTTCTTAAAGTCCCAGGAGAGCCACATCTTTTTGAACAACCAACAACTGTGCCACGTTTTGAAGGTTTCATCATATGCTATATCACTATTCTTACCCATTCTGATGCTCGGTTTGAACTGCAGCTGGTCATGTTTCTGTCTTGTGATTGCAGAATTGGAAATTTGCACTAATGAGCAGTTGATCAGGCATAACTAATAAACTAGTAACTTTATTTCGGCATCTTCTACATAAGACTGTTTTGTAACACATTGGCTCATATTAGTGAGTAATTCCAACAGCTAGAAAAGGGAAATTGTTCTGCCACCGTGCCCTTAGTGTCCACATTGATGCACTGTCCTGCTGAGAGTCAAATGAAATTGAAAACAAAAGAAAAGGCAGCTGTGATAAACACAAAGACAAAAGATCAGAATGATATCTGCACCTTTTAAAAAAGGAGCTGAAAATGAAATGAGAAAAGCTCTGGCAATGTCGTGGCTTTAATCCATCCATCCATCCATCCATCCATCCATCCATCCATCGCCACTCAAACACCACGGTCTACTGTGTTTCACTTTGCTGCCTCAACATTCACCTCCCTTGTATTTCCAGTGTCCTCCTCTCTTCTCTGTGTATTAATCTTTCTGTTGGCATGGCCACCTTCGTTCTCTAAACCCTGCCACTGATGTGTCTCATCCAGTCATCACCCTACATTCTATTTGTACACTTTGTTCCTGGCTTACTTGTGTTGATTTGCTTGTGTTTGCCACTGATTGTCTTCTGAGTGCCACAGTCTTCTGACATAGACTATCCTGTGAGAGAAACTAGCTGCTGCTCCTGCCAAGTGTCTCATCACAATCTAATTGCCTACGTGTTTCTATGGCTATATTCACATTAGCAGGCTGAAGTGACTCTATAATTATTTTCTGCCTTAATGCAGCGCTTCTCAAATAGTGGGGCGTGCCCCCTTGGGTGGCCATGCCGGAAGGGGGCGTGTGACACTCGGGAGCATGCTAGAATGAAGTGTAATTGCACATCCACTAAACTAGTCAGCAGTGGCGCTCTCATTGTCAGGTGTGCACAGGGAGTATTAGCTCGAGGATCTATGAAGACGCGTCTGTAGCGCTGGACTTCACTGTGACTACAGTGGGAGACGAGGAGAGACCGGTATGTTTATAATGCAGCGGACAGCATGAAGCCTAATAAATTAAAATGCCACTTAAAGACATTACACCCCGAGCACATTGATCAGTCATTGGAGATTTTTCAACAAAAACGTGCAGAATATTGCTTTGTGAATGCTACTTCAGTAAACCAGCGAGCTTTGTTCGCATTCATATAAGGTGGCGTACCAAACTGCTCAGTGCAAAAAAAACCCCCCACCATAGCAGAGGAGCTGAAACATTGAGCAGGAGCTGAAAGTTCAGTATTATGCTTCAAACCTTGCTTTGAACAGCTATGTACTGCAGAACATGCTCATTGTAGCCGTTAATCCTGACTTCTTCATTTTGATTAAACAAAAAAGAAAGAAAACATCAGTAGAAATTGTTTTATTGTTTCATTTTTGTTTTTATTTTATTTTATTTTTCAGTATCAAATAGTGCAATAAGTTGGTCAAAAATGTTTACAGTTCAAACTAGTTTTTTTTTATTTCAAGCAAATTCATTCATTCATCTTCCAACCTGCTTAATCCACTAACACAGGTCGCGGGGTAGCCAGTGCCTATCCTGGCAGTCTCAGGGCGTGAGGCGGGGGACACTCCGGGCACGACGCCAGTGTACCGCGGAGCCACACAGAAACAAACAAGCATTCACACACACACTCACTCCTATGGTCAATATGGGACCGGCCAATCAACTTGAAGCGCATGCTTTTGGAGGTGGGAAGAAGCCGGAGAACCCGGAGAGAACCCACGCAGACACGGGGAGAGCATGCGAACTCCGCACAGAGCTGGACTCGAACCCGGATCCGCCGTGTTGTGAGGCAGCAGCGCTAACCACTGCGCCACCGTGCCGCCTGCAAATTGATTCATTTAAAACCTTTTTTATTATAGACTAGAAAATAATGCTAATATAATTATTTTTTGTTACAAATTGAACTTCATATTTTTTTCTTTATTGTTTCCTTTAATGTTAATAAGGACACAATGTTATGCGGAAGTGTACTTACAACAATTTTAAAGACAAATTTGAGACAATTTCCTTCTTGCTATGAGGGCGCAACAGAAAGTAATTCAGAAGCACTGCCTTAATGTGACATGAATCTGTTTTTTGGGGGGCAAAAAAAAACAGACAAATCTCTACAATCAGATTCGAGTTACTTTTATATGTGGTCTTTGATCAGACGAAGATCGTTTCATGATCATTTGACATGAATATGTGCACTTCTATTGGAAGGATTGTGGCTCTTTGCATGTGTGCACCGAGTGCTGTTATAATCATCCACCAGCAGCAGTGTGATAGAACAAAATAACCAAAGAGGAGAGATGACAAGAGTAATACTGGCAGTCATCTGTTCGCAAGCTGATTGTGAACGGAACTGTTGAGTACGTGTTTAACATCCACCAGGGCAAATTGTCACACATAGATTTGCTTCTACGACCTTCTTTTCAGCCTGAATACCACGAGTTGCCTCATAAATATTACATGTTTAGAAAGAAAGTCAACTTTATGTGAAAGTATCTTTACACTATTTACATGCATATATGTATCAGATCATGCATACAATACAATGTTGTGTACAGGCCCCTGAACAAACACAACACACTATGGGCCTGTAGGCATGCTATTAGTAGAAAAATAATTATATGGAGAGGCAGAGTGACGGGTCATGACTTTGGGGTGTGGCCCAAATGAGCAGCTTATGGGAATGGGGGCAGCTTGCTCAAGGGTACCTTGGCAGTGACCAGGAGGTGAGCTAACACCTATTCCAAGGATGGCTGGTGGGAGCGGGAATCGTACCGCCGATCTCTGATCATAAGGTGGCTGCTCTACCACTGAGCTACTGCTGCCCCCAGTCGTTGGCGATGCAAATAAATTGTTGGCTATGCAAATAACTGAAGTAAAAATGTATCGTGTGAACAGGCCTGCTTTTATAAGAGGACAGATTGCTGATAGAGCTAGAAACAGAAAAGGAATTGTCAAGATAGCGAAACAAAAGAAGAGAAACAGAAAAAAAACAGCACCGAAAACCTAATTCCCATTCAGGAATTCCCATTCCCAATCCAACCAATATCCTCGATTGACTGGAATAAATAAAATCTCAATCTAAGAAAAATTGCTCTCTGCTTCTGTGTCTAAAATAGAAAACCCCATCGGTTGGAGGAAACAATTTTTCATTCAACCATCAATTCCTTGCCACAAAGGCAGGGTATTATGATGGGCTACTTGACACCCATTTATTCTTGTTTTGGATCATGAGAGGCGCTGGCGTAGGCTTATTATTCAGCTAAGTGGTACTCTACATCAATGCAGGAATCATGTAGGCCCTTATGTGTCCGCTGACACTTTCGGATCTGTGCAACCGCAGTAATAACAACAGCATGTAACACACTTCATGCATGCCCTTCTCTTAGGAGTTCTAATTCCAGGAGACTGTTCTGTAGACCCTTGGAGGTTTAGGAAGGAAGCATATTTCAGCATTCGTGATAGCCATACAAGTTATGTGGCGGAGAGGGTGTTATTTGTGTAGCTCACATCTTGGTTGCTATTTCAGGAATAATCTCATCTACCAAATATCTGCACAGGATATGACTTGAGCAATAAAAGATGGCAATGATTTCTTTCTAAAAGGTTCCATAAAACATGTGCTGTGCCTTACCTTGACACTGTGCATCAAGCACTTAAATCCTTCAGTTTCTTTCTTTATTCTTGTTAATTCAAAAGTCTTGTATTTTGATGTAACCCAGATACAAAAACGTTTTTGGTGTCAGTGAAAGTAGTGATATTTACTTAACAAGTATCTAAGGAATGATGAAGATCGACACTGATGCTGTGATTCATTATGGTTTAGTTTACCCATGTCTGCACAACGATAGCTCCCAGAAATGATTTTGATTCTCTATGAGAAGGCATGTAGGCAAAAGGTGATGGGAAGCATCAGTATACTTGTTCTTGGTCCTAGGAGCATCACATGTGTTTGATATTATGTGTGGCAGCACTGCGCCGCTGCCGGGTGTCAAGGTGATAAACAGTATATAAATCATGTTTCACTAAATGCTTATGCTCTCCCCAGAATAGTTTCACAATGAGCATAGCATCAAGGATCTGCGTTCAGCTGTAGTGTTGGATGAGTGACACTTTAAAGACACGTTCATGCCTCAGGTTGCCAGGGGTCATAAAGCGTATGTGAAGCTGGATGAGACGGCGGCAAGAGAAAAGCTCACGTCATGATGAAAGGAAAGACATTTTGAGCCGGAAAAGACACAACATATTTGGGTCAATATTTATTTCTGGCTGATTAACTCTGTTCACACCTCATCTGCACAGTTAAGACTACATGTTAGAAAAAAAATACATAGACCCCGCCGAAAGTAAAGAAGGATTCTACACAGCCTCTGGGAGATTATACGATGTAATCATAATTATTTTTATAATTTATGTTAGGAGAACAAGAGGAACTGACCCGATCTCAGTTTTTTGATCTTATCTTTAACAGACCTTTTCCCTTCAAACTAGGCCTCGTATTAACTGCAGTGTCTAACACACTGGAAGGTTAATGGATGAGTTGCTGACCGATGACATTCAAGGTTGATGGGTTGTTGAGCAGAGAGAAAAGATATGGTCTGTGATTCATTAAAATGTGAAACATCGGTTCCAGATGAGAACTGTTAGAATCTCCCTCTCAGAGACAATTCCTACATGCTAAAAATTAATAGAACTTACCTTGGAGTTCAAGCAAATGCTTTAATGTAGAGTGGTCAAAGTTGAATACAGAATACGAGATCTCGGGTTCCTGCTCCGGTCACACTCCGACGCAATCACGAAGTGGGAACCCCGAACAAGAGATCAGGCTGTTGTCGCCAAATGGAATAGAGCTTTTTCCCTCAGAAAATCCCCATCTAACTCCATATTTAGTGTTTCCTACGCTAACTACATTATTGGCTAAGCAACTTCACACAATCTTGTAAAGACAAAACGCAGATAGTTGTACAAAGATGAATGGTTGATACTTCCCCCCGGAATTGAGGACTCACCGCAGGGGAGCTAGAGAATGCATTTGCATCCTTTTGTTTTAGGGTTAGGGTTAGGGTTAGGGTTAGGGTAACCCTAACCCTAACCCTTCATAACATGGTCCCACAAAAGGCAGAAAACCCCAAGTACCGACTTCTTTCAGGGGTTGACGAGGGGTTCCTGGCAGAGCTGAAAGGACTCCGGGCTTCGATGCCAGTACCCCAAACGGCCGAGTTGAAGCCTGCAGTGCACAATCTGGTGCCTGCAGAGGCTGTGTCACCAGCTGAAGGGTCGTCCTTGAGCCTCCGGCTGGATCTACCAACACCTGCTCCACGACGGGCCCGCAGCTCTCCCATAGACCCTCACAGGATGCACGTGAGTAGCAGAGACGAACTTTACAGACTTGAGGCGAGACCATACGGCGACCCCAAAATTCCCCCGTACATGGCTGGAGAGGATATCGAAAGCTACCTCCTGCGCTTTGAGCGCATGGCCAAGACGTGGGGATGGCCGCAGTCGGAGTGGGCGTGCCGCCTGGTGCCATTGCTCAGTGGAAAGGCGCTGGAGGCCTACACAGCAATGGACGAGGAGAGGGCCCACCAGTACCCCGACCTGAGGGAAGCGCTCCTGGCCAAGTTTGATGTTTCACCAGAGACATATCGGCAGCAGTTCCGGTCCAGTATGGTGCCTCAAGGAGAGAATCCAACGGAGACTTACCACCGCCTGAAGGGACTCTATCGGCGCTGGATTCGGCCTGAGCAGCACACGAAGGAGCAGATTGGTGAGCACATCATTCTGGAGCAGCTTCTGCGTGTCCTGCCGGCCGACATTCGCACCTGGGTGAAGGAGCATGAGCCTGCAGATGGGCTAGCAGCATCCAAGCTGGCGCTGCAATACATCAATGCCCGACGAGGAGGTCCAGCAGCACACCCAGGCGGTCCAGGTCGACAGTTCCAGGCGCAGCCCCGACCAGCAGGCAGAGGAAACTACCAGCCATCCTCGAACCCCAGCTCAGCAGCCAGTCAGCAAGGTACCGGTAAGGACCAAATCTGTTTTTATTGTCAGCAGCCAGGGCACAAAGCCTCTGTGCCCACTCAGAAAGGCGAAGCTTACTGGTGCTTGTTACACTCCGCGAGCTGAGGAGGTAAAAACTGCAGCACAACGGCAGCGTTTTAAGGACGTTGTCATTAATGGACAGCCTGTGAGTGCGCTTATTGACTCTGGTAGTTTTTTAACCCTGGTACGGAGAGACTTGGTGCCCACCGGGGTGATTGACTGTAGCTCACAGGAGGACATTATGTGTGTGCATGGCGACAGGCATTCCTACCCCACGGCAGAACTGACAATTGTGGTCGAAGAGCAGCCGTATTTGATGACTGTGGGGGTGGTGGAGAAGTTGCCTGTGGCTGCCATTTTGGGATGGGACCTACCGGTGCTGCTAGATGTACTGCGGGAAGAGGGGAATGAGGACATGGATGGTGTGAAGGCTCTGTCGGGACTCGTGATCACCCAAGCCCAGGCTAGGGCTGGGGTGACTGCTGAGCAAACCAGGGACCCTTGTTTGGACCCATTTCCCACCTTGGACAGTGACCTGTTTGAGGGAGGGAACAAGGGTCCACGGAAGTCTCGCCGGCAGCGGCGATTTGAAAAACGACTGAACTCGAGGGGGCCTGACTGTAAGGAGGGGCTTTTAAAGGACATGTGGGAGGTGCCAGAGAACATTGGGACTGTACAAAAGGAGGATGTGTCTCTGAAGCCATTGTTTGATAAGGTGGTTGCGGGGCTGGATGCGGAAAAGGGCAACAAACAGTGTTTAATTGTAGACAATGGTGTTTTGTATGCTGTGGCTGATGGTGTTAAGCGCCTAGTGGTGCCTGTGTCCTGCCGACAGATGATCCTGCACTTGGCACACACCTTGCCCTGGGCAGGTCATCTAGGTCGCAACAAGACCTTTTTACGCATGAGTTCCCGTTTCTATTGGCCCTCCATGTATGCGGATGTTCAAAAGTACTGCAAAACATGTCCCACATGTCAAAAGACAGCTTATGTGCGCCAGTCAGACCGTGCTTTCCTCCAACCAATGCCCATAATCTCCACCCCCTTTCGGCGCATAGCAATGGACATAGTTGGCCCATTGGTAAAGAGCAGTAGGGGGCACCAGTACATTTTAGTTGTGTCGGACTATGCCACGCGGTTCCCAGAGGCATTTCCCTTACAGACGGTCACTGCCCCTGCTGTGCTGCGCTGTCTCGTACAGTTGTTTTCCAGGGTCGGCATTCCCGAGGAGATCGTGACGGATCAGGGAACAAACTTCACCTCCCGCCTACTGCAGCTCTTCCACCGCCAGCTGGGAATCTCTCCAATCAAGACTACCCCGTACCATCCGCAGACGGACGGCTTGGTGGAGAGGTTCAACCAGACGCTGAAGAAGATGCTGCAGAAGTTCGTAGCAGACACTGGGCGGGACTGGGACCGATGGTTACCCTTCCTCTTGTTCGCATACAGGGAGGTTCCTCAAGCCTCCACCGGTTTCTCCCCGTTCGAGCTGTTGTATGGCTGGGACGTCCAGGGGCCATTGGATCTCCTGCGGAAGACGTGGGAGGCGCCTTCGTCTGCAGCCGGTGATCGGAGTGCGGTCCAGTTCGTGCTGGAGATGCGGGATCGGCTGGCAGAGTACCGGGAGGAGGCTGAGGTCAACCTGCGAGAGGCCCAGCAGTCCCAGAAGGCGTGGTACGACAGACAGGCCCGACACAGGGAGTTCCAGCCCGGCCAGAAGGTCCTGCTCCTACTGCCATCCTCCACCAGCAAGCTGCTTGCTAAGTGGCAGGGCCCTTACACCGTCCTCCGGAAGATGGGTCCTGTCACTTATGAGATCCACCAGCCACAGAAAAAAAAGGTAAGGCAGACGTACCACGTTAACCTGTTGAAGGAGTGGAAGGAGGCTCCTGTTCCGGTTCCTGTGGCGTCCCTGCTGGTGACGGAGGTGGACAGTGAGGGGGAGGAAGAATCGTCCCTGGCCAGCGTCAACCAGCCTGCCGAACCAGCTCTCGACCACCTGTCTGCGGTCCAGACCAACCAACTCGGCGAGGTGTTCCAGAGAGTCGCCAAGATGTTCGCCGCCAACCCGGGGAAGACTGCTCTGGTGGAGCACATCGTCCGCCTGAAGGAGAGGGGGCCAGTCCGGCAGCGGTCCTACAGGGTGCCACAGCATCTGGTGGAGAAGCTCCTGAGGGAAGTGGAGGAGATGCAGCGCCTGGGGGTGATCGAGCCATCGCAGTCCGAGTGGTGCAGTCCAGTGGTCATCGTGGTGAAAAAGGATGGCTCGCTCCGCATCTGCATCGACTTCCGGAAGCTCAACGCCATGTCGGAGTTTGATGCTTACCCGATGCCCCGGATCGACGATCTTCTGGAGAAGATTGGCCGAGCGAGGTTCATCACCACCCTCGACCTCTGCAAGGGCTACTGGCAGGTGCCCCTGGAAGAGTCCAGTCGTCCATACACGGCGTTCCGGACACCTGCTGGGCTCTTCCAGTTCACAGTCATGCCCTTCGGTCTGCATGGAGCTCCTGCCACTTTCCAGAGGCTGATGGACCGTGTCCTGCGGGGGTGTGAAGACTGCAGTGCTGCCTACCTGGATGATGTGGTCATCTTCAGCGCCACCTGGGAGGAGCACTTGCAGCACCTGGAACGAGTCCTGAGCAAGATCCAGCAGGCGGGCCTGACACTGAATCCGGCCAAGTGTCAGTGGGCCCAGGAAGAAGCGCGGTATCTCGGCTATCGGCTGGGACATGGAGAGGTCCGGCCGCAGATGGACAAGGTGGAGGCCATCCGCAGCAGTCCGCGGCCGTGCACCAAGAAGCAGGTGAGGTCTTTCTTGGGCCTGGCTGGCTGGTACAGGCGGTTTGTTCCCCAGTTCGCCACCATCGCTGCTCCGCTGACCGCCCTCACGGCGAAGGACCAGAGGAATCCGGTCACCTGGAGTGAGGACTGCGAGACCGCCTTCCAGACCCTGAAGACCTGCCTGTGTTCGTCACCTGTGCTGAGGAGCCCCGACTTCAGCCAGAGGTTTCTGGTCCAGACTGATGCGTCGGCCGTGGGACTGGGAGCTGTCCTGACCCAAGGTGCATCAGGAGAGGAGCAACCGGTTTTGTACCTGAGCCGTAAGCTGCTTCCACGATAGACCAGGTACTCCACTGTGGAGAAGGAGGGCCTGGCCATCAAGTGGGATCTGGAGAGCTTGCGGTACTACCTGCTGGGGAGGGAGTTTGACTTGGAGACTGACCATCGAGCGCTAACCTGGATTAACTCGATGAAAGAACACAACAGTCGTCTCACCCGCTGGTACCTGTCCCTGCAGCCGTTCCGGTTCCATGTCCGCCATCGGGTGGGCAAAACCAACGTTGTGGCGGATTATTTATCAAGGTTGCCGCACATCGTCAACCTCGGGGAGGAGGAGGATAATGTGATGGAGCGGTAGAGACCGCGCCGTCCATCACCGTTAATCTTCGCTCCGCGTGCCTCTCTCTCGCGCAGGAGAGCGGCTGCAGCGGAGCTGTCATTTTTTTCTGGCAGGACCGCAGGAGCGCGGTCCCGCTCAGACTGTTTTACCTATGGTACATTCGCGGGTGAGTTATCCACCAAACTGTCGCGGTGGTGCGTCGGGGGTGCACACCCGGCGCCCATGCGAGCTTCCTAAATACAAATGCTCACCTGTGGATGCGGTGTTGCTCCGCCTCTGGAGTGGGCCAAACCGAGGCTCTACGGAGGTGAGCCTTAAATAGCGCATTGTGGCGCGCTATTCAGACAGGACTGTACCAGTTGGTACGTTGTGGAACTGATTTGTATTTTGTCGACCTTTTGCTTTATGTAAACAGCCATATGAGGGGAATTTATGTTTTATTCTGTTCTGGTTTTATTTTGTAAGAGGTTTTTTTGTTTGTAGGTTATTATATTAGCTATTGTAAGAACAACCCCATTCAATTAATGTTGGTATGCTAGGGGAGGGGCATGGGGTTATTTAAGGGCTGCATTTTTGTTTCATAGGGGTGGTAGTTGGAGTCGGAATAGGGATTGGTAAGAGTCGGAGAGTTGCAAGGAGCGATAGTAGAGCGATTGGTAAATGGTTATTGTTGTGGATTTCCTCTGTAGATACTTCTTTTTGTTGCACTGGGTTTTTGGTTTGGGACATTTTATTTGCACTGTAAATATTTTTTCACGAGTTATTGTGGTGTGAATAAAAACCCCACCAAAAATTGAACTTTTGCGGCTGCGCCATCAAGTTATTTCTTACGGCATACATGAACCCGTCACACTCAGTGACACTGTCTCTAGGCCAAACAACATCGCTGGTCTCACCACAGTTTTGTACACCTTTCCTTTCATTTTAGCTGAAACTCTTCTATCACACATCACACCTGACACTTTCCTCCACCCGTTCCATCCTGCCAGTACACGCTTCTTCACCTCTTTTCCACACTCTCCATTGCTCTGGACTGTTGACCCTAAGGACTTAAGATCCTCCCCCTTCTTGATCTCTTCTCCCTGTAACCTCACTCTTCCACTTGGGTCCCTCTCATTCACACACATGTACTCTGTCTTACTGTGGCTAACCTTCATTCCTCTCCTTTAGAGGACAAACCTCCACCTCTCTAGCTTCTGCTCCACCTGTTCCCTGTTCTCATTACAGATCACAATGTCATCTGCAAACATCATAGTCCATGGAGATTCCTGTCTAACCTCGTCTGTCAGCCTGTCAATCACCATAGCGAACAAGAAGGGGTTCAGAGCTGATCCCTGATGCAGTCCCACCTCCACATGAACTCCTCTGTCACACCTACAGCACACCTCACCACTGTCTTACAGTCCTCATACATGTCCTACACCGTTCTAACATACTTCTCTGCCACTCCAGACTTCCTCATACAATACCACAGTTCCTCTCTGGGCACCCTGTCACAAGCTTTCTCCAGATCTACAAAAACACAATGCAGCTCCCTCTGGCCTCTCTGTACTTCTGTATCAACATCCTCAAAGCAAATACTGCATCTGTAGTACTCATTTTTGGCATGAAACCATACTGCTGCTCGCAAATGTTCACTTCTGCCCATAGTCTAGCTTCCACTACTCTTTCCCATAACTTCATTGTATGGCTCATCAGCTTTATTCCTCTGTAGTTGCCACAACTCTACACATCTCCCTTGTTCTTAAAAATGGGCACCAGCACACTTCTCCCCCATTCCTCAGGCATCTTCTCACTATCTAAGATCCTGTTGAACAGCCCAGTCAGAAACTCTACTGCCACCTCTCCTAGACACGTCCAAACCTCTACAGGTATATCATCAGGACCGACTACCTTTCCACTCTTCATCCTCTTCAGTGCCCTCCTCACTTCCTCCTGACTAATCTTTGCTACTTCCTGGTCCACAACAGTCACCTCTTCTAGTCTTTGCTCTCTCTCATTTTCCTCATTAATCAACTCTTCAAAGTACTCTTTCCATCTTCCCAACACACTACTGGCACCTGTCAATAGACTTCCGTCCCTGTGCTTAATCACCCTAACCTGCTGCACGTCCTTCCCATCTCTGTCTCTCTGTCTTGCCAACCGGTATAGATCAGTCTCTCCCTCCTTACTGTCCAACCTAGCATACAAGTCATCATAAGCCCCTTGTTTGGCCTTTGCTACCTCTACCTTCACCTTACGCTGCATCTCCCTGTACTCCTGTCTACTCTCCTCAGTCCTCTCAGTGTCCAACTTCCTCTTGGCTAACCTCTTTCTCTGTATACACTCATGTACCTCCTCATTCCACCACCAAGTCTCCTTATCTACTTTCCTTCCAGATGACATACCAAGTACTCTCCTACCTGTCTACCTGATCACATTAGCTGTAGTTGTCCAGTCATCTGGAAGCACCTCCTGACCACCCAGAGACTGTCTTAACCCCTTCCCAAAAGTCATCCAACACTCTTCCTTTTTCAGATTCCACCATTTCTTCTTCTGCTCTGTCTTTGTCCTCTTCATCTTTCTCACCACGAGTCATCCTACACACCACCATCCTATGCTGTTTGGCCTGTCATAGTTCCAGCATTCAACGTCCCTACTCTCAGTCCTATACTCTTGGCATTCCTCTTCTCTCTTTTTCTATGTCTGAAAATAAGAATTTGTGGCATTTTATATCCGACTTTTTTTTCTTCTTCTGGTTACCTCGTAACCTCTGTGTTCAAACAAAACATTTAGGTGAATTTTTCAAGAATAGCCAAACCAACAGAAGGACAGTTACCTTCAACTGTGAACATCAGGTGGTTCAAACTGATGTGAAGAAGAGTGAGTTGAGCAAAGTGACTACATTCTTCTTTATAGGAATACATAGTTGGTGTGGCGGTAGATCAGCCCACATGGACTTGGCTTGGGGATCCATACAGAGCGGGAAACACCTTGTTGTGGGGCGACAGTTTTAACAAATGTGCCACTGTGCAAGTCTTTGAAGCTGGGGAAAACTCCGGGCGTGACTCCAGTGTGCCGCGGAGCCACACAGAGAAACAAGCACACACACACACACACACTCACACCTACTGTCAATCCACTAGTTAATAATGTGGAAAATCATCTTCACTTCATAAAATTGAGTTAAGGGAAGCGGAAATCTTCCACATGCTCATTAGATGCAATTCCCACTATTTTTTTTCAAAGAGAATGTTTCATTCTTGACTAAGTTACCATCTATGATTGTTCTCTGTGACTGACAGTTTTACTCAATAAATCCTTATCTCCTCACCTATAAATTTGAATAAGCTCACTTGAAAACCTCACTCTGTCACATTTTTAACTCCACACACTACCTGTCAATCACAGCGTCCAACCAATCATGGCTCATTTGCCAGAAGGAATCACGTGAACAATATGGCGTAAGGCATCGGGCAGCGAGGCTTTGAGTTGCTCTTACGCCTTTCGTCCACACAAAAACGCAGATATCCGGGACGAAAACGCTGGGCGAAGTGAAGTTTTTTGAAAACGCCGGGTCTGCGTTGTCGTGTGGACGCTGTAACCGAAACTTTTTCCTTCTGGGGGGTGTCTCCTTGCGACGAAAACCTCTGTGACATCTTGTGTGTGTGACATGTGTTTACATGAACACACAGAATGGATGTAGTTAAAACCGGCTAATTTCTGATGTATAACAGCTCCACATCGAAGACACGTTGATAAACAAGCGTGACAGTCGGATATTTGTTCGTCTGTTTCTTTCTTTATGAGTCATAAAGTTGATATATTTATTTATTCATTCATTAATCATTCATTCACGTAAAATGTAAAAATCACTGTTCAGGTAGTAAAGTAATCTAGAAGGAATATGCGCTAGCATACATGACATCACCGTGTCTCACGTTGTGTTGCAGCAAAAGCTCGGCTAGCGTCAGCTGGCTATTGTTTAGCCGGAGATCTCCACTTTAGCAGTGTAGCGTTAGCTCCATAGAACAAGGTAGCTATTTATTTTTTTCATATGTTTGGTATAAAGTCTGATATTATTGTTTTATCACAGAATTTCCACGGGTTCCCGCTAGTTAAATATACAATTTAACTAAGAGAGACTTGTTTCTTCTCTGATCAGCCGTTTTAGACAAGTACCAACTCTCTCTCCCTGGAAATTAGATTATTTAATACCGTCTACAATACATCCATCCATCCATGCATCCATCCATCCATCCATCGATCCTGGTTCCAATGGATCACATCTGATCAATTCATGGCTTAAAACTGTTTGAGTTAGAATCTGGGAATTTGCACTGGTCCAGAGGGACAATTCCAAACTCGTTTCTAGACATTTTGAGAGATAGACACTACACACCTAAATCACAAAAAAAACTTTTCTGGTGTACTGCATTCATGGTCTTTTATTATTTATTGTTTATAATATTTAGAGTGGTGAAAGATTAATTCCTGTTTTCACCCAAGACAAACTACTTGAATTAGAACCAACCTTTCTGTGGAAGAAGCCAAAAACATGACTTATGATTTTGTCCAGTTTCTTACCTGGATTAATGCCATTTAGTTGTACCATTAAAAACAACAAATCATGTATTGGCTGCAGCTCCTTCAAAATGTATCAATCAGACTGTTAACAATCATATTGGTGCAGTTTTAGAATCATTACACTGGCTGCTGGCATCATTGAGAATTGATTTTAAAATTATTTCACTTTTTAACGCTGAAGCGCGCTATTGTGATTACTCATCTGAATGCCCACTTAGGCCTTTTAATGCTCTGCTGACTGCTCCAGAAATTAAAGTACAAAAAGTGAAGTCATGCAGATTTTTAGATTTATGCATCAAAGTTTTGGAACATACACCCACCATTAGACAAACCACATCAGTGGACCTTGCATACAGCCTGTTTTTATATGAATTTTGCTTAGTCAACTACTCTATCTATACTCAGTTGCTCAGTTTAGTTAGAGCAGAACTTTATGACCAATACTTCATGTATAAATTAAAGTTTATCATTATTATCTAATATGATAAAATGCTACAACTTCAACAATCTTCAACCCCTGCCATTCTAAAACTGACTCTAAACTGATGGAGATTTCTGCAGAGAACAAAAAGACATTCTTTAAGACAAGATGGCATCTGGTGGTAATCATTGCAGTATTTTATGTTACCATGTGAGCTTTGCAGTAATAGAGGAGGTGGAACAGCTCTCACACCAGCTGCATGTGGATTAGTCCTTCAATAAAATGGAAGAAAAGCTGCTTCAAAACTTGAGTGTCATGTGTATGCAATGCCTGAATAACACTTCACATAATTGGAGTGGAAGCTGATAAAAAAAAAGGCCCTCTGGTTGCAGTGTCACTGTCTGGAGTTTAGGGTTCATTTCCCCATTTTCGAAGAGGAGTTAATCTGTTTAATTTAGGTATACACTGTGTGCAACATATGGTACTTACAGTTTTTAAAATATTCACATTCCTACAGTGGCGGTGCAGTGGGTAGCGCTGTCGACGCACAGCAAGGTGGTTCCGAGTTCGCGTCCCGCTCTGTGCGGAGTTTGCATGTTCTCCCCGTGTCTGCGTGGGTTCCCTCTGGGTTCTCGGGTTTCCTCCCACCTCCAAAAACATGCATTTCAGGTTAATGGCCAGGTCCCAAATTGACCGTAGTTGTGTGTGCGTGTGTTTGTCTGCGTCTCTGTGTGGCTCCGCGGTGCGCTGGCGTCTCACGCCCTCAGCCAGCTGGGATAGGCTCCAGCTCCCCGCGACCCTCCACAACGGATGAAGCGATAGAAAATGAATGAATGAATATTCATACAATATACAGTATATTAAACATGATTTAGACTTATTCTAAAGCAGACTTAGTCTAAAGCATCAGAGGGATCCCAAAATGATCCAACTGAAGCCATCTGAGTCGATCCGCATTACACCGACGCACATCTGTGGATGCGTGCCTTCTCTCTCTCTCTCTCTCTCTCTCTCTCTCTCTCTCTCTCTCTCTCTCTCTCTCTCTCTCTCTCTCTCTCTCTCTCTCTCTCTCTCCCTCTCTCTCCCTCTCTCTCTTTCTCCCCCCAGTTCTCAGTCTAGTGCGGACTTGTAACCGAATACTCTTTGCAACCAGAGCTTGGAGAAGCGCGCACCGCAGCGGGTTTGCACGTATTCTGCCAACATTTAGGTTAAAAAACGCGGAATATTCCTGGGGAGGTAAGATGCCCTGACAAACGCAGTGTAACCAGCAGTTTTGGCGAAGGTGACAAGTGGCCAGTGCCGTGCGTAACACGGGGGTAGCAGGTGGATGGAGAGGCTGGCGGGATGCAGCTTTCCAGCAGGTCCGCTCTGCTTAGGAGCAGCATGGACTTTTATCCTTCACTGACGGACGTCACACCATAATGGACATGATATGAGGATGAACTTTTCTATTTAAAAGTAAGTGATGCTGCAAGAAGAAGAAACTGGCTCAGAATTATTTGCGGATTTTTAGGTATTTGTCTCCAACCATAGGCATGCTTGTCCTTTTTGCGCGCTGATATGAAATCTCTATACAGACAGTTTAATTTAGTTTGTTAAAAGTTGAATTTCCAATCATGGAGTAATAAATACCAAATAATTGCGCACCTGTTATTCAGTCATGGTTACGCATACTTTACACTCTGAGATACAGAGGGTATTTCTCTATCTCAACCCAGTTCATACGACGAAATCAGGTTTAACTCTAATCAAGAACCGCATAATCGGATGAGTTCTCATAAAATAACTGTATTAAAAACCCCCACAGATGTTTAAGTCAAAGGTTGGATGTCTGACGCAGATATTTTATGTCAAAGTGTCCTTCAGTGCTGAATGAGTTCACACTTGACGTGCACAGAAAAAAAAAGTCTCCTGTTGAGCTGGATGCTTATAATTACACTCTGTCTCACCAGTCTGGTGTGAGACTGCATGAGGCTGAAGCTGCTTCCCTGCCACCATTTAATCCCTTCACATATTCAAGTCGTCCTTTACAAGAGTTTTTATGAAGTGCTAAATCCATCTTTACACAATATAATACAATTACCCTTCTTTCTGATTAAATTAAAAGATGTTCCATGATAATACGGACACTCTGACGTTAGTTGACATCTCCAGCCGGCAAACATTATTGAATATCATTTCATTAATGGATGTATTATTGCTGTTTTGTGCAATATCCCCTCTAGCAATCTCACATACTGATACCAACACACACAGACACACACACACATACACATACACACACACACACACACACACACACACACACACACAAAGAAAAAACACTAATGTCTGTGGAGGAGCTCTTGTCAACGATGGCAGAGAGGTTTTTGAAGATTTAGGAGTACTTGCCATTATAATCCTTGAGGTATTATAAAATCTTATTTTATGATAGGCTTTTTATCATCAGGAGTTTTTCAGCAGTAGCTATCCAATAATATTACATTCAGTACATATAGTGGTTTTACATTCTTACCGGCGGTGCCCAATATTCCATTTTTTATTCAATATGTCAAGGATGAGGAATAACTATAGATAATTTGTCTTGAGAAATTCTGCAGTGACTCTTGCATGATGACGCATTAGTTGCAGTTGGTTCGAACCTCACCATTAGCTTTAAGCAGGTTCCACTGCAGATTTGGCAATTTAAACCATTATAGCTGTTGGAGCTGAGTCAGAGAATAAAAGCTATTTACAGATTATCCAATTCAAATCATTGGAAATGGAAAAAACCCTATTGTTTGAGAGGTGAGTGACGACCAGAGGAATATGTAAAGCCTAATTACTGGCAATTATGTTAGGTGAATGATTGTTCTTCATTCTTTCTCTGTTGTGCACACAATTATCACTGCATTGTTCCTGATTGCCTCTGTTAATGAATTATGCGACCTAACTTTCACAATTCCGCTCATTATCTCAAAATGGGACTGCCTGTGATGTGTCATCAATTGCAAATCACATGTAATAGAGGTGAATTATGAAAACAAGTGGACTAATGTCCCCATGGAGCCAGCTGCTGTTACTGTAGGCGAGGAGTGAGTGATCCCGTCAGTGTCACAGATGTTTGTCCCTAAGATCAATTGAATAAACATTTGTCTTCAGCCCAGCGCCCTCGTCGTTCTCTCGCTCAGGCGTACCTTTGTGCATGTATGCATGCATGGGGGAGGCACACTCACAGGCATACGTACATGCACACACCCGACCAGAAGGACTGGACCCATTACATAGTACCGAGAAGGGAGATATGGGCTCCATCGAGTTAGTTAGTGACTAAAGAGCATAATGCCACTTCCTGACTGGAGGTGAAATGAAGTGGAGTTCCAGTTTTTTACAATATAGATGTGCGAAGCTGTGTGGCATGTCAGGGAAAAACGAAGCAATTGCTTTTGTAAAGTTGTATATACTTGCTTCATCTTCAACCTATTCAAAATCAAACTACGTCAACATTGACCCTCATGCCCTTGATGTGTTTTCCATTTCGGTCAACATGACCAATAAAACAACAGCAACACACAAAGAGTGCTAACGTCCGTTAAGACCATGACATTTGGAAAGGCTTGTAGAGGAAGTTTATCCTAATTTTTGAAAGACGTGCTTTAAAATGTTCATTAGTTATTAACCAAAATATGGAAACTGCCCAATCTCACAATGTTAAGGAATTGGGAAACATTTTTTTAGATATGCAAGGGTCCATCTTTGGTGAAATTTTCATACATATCTGTCTATTAGTTTTTACCTAATCCTGCTAAAAGTCACACAAACAGACAAAAAAACTGTACCAATCACGTAACCCCCATAGCAGCGTTGATAACGTGTGGGGTTAAGATGTAGCTTTTACGATCCACAAAACAGGAGCTGCTTTTAGTATAGCTGTAACCTTCCATCCACATAGCCCTTGGGCAGATAGGACGCAAGTTAGCACAGGGCAGAATTTCAGGTCCAGAATTCCTCTTAAACTCTTCAATCCAATCGAAAACTATTAGAATCTTTATGATGGTATTAATGCGTATCTTTGGTAGTTACAGGTTTTAGACTTTATTTGTTAATAAGATATGTTAACACCAGACATTTATTTTGGTCATGTTCACTCAGTGCCTCTGGTGTTTGTTACCCTTTCCCTTGTCACAGTTGCCAAATGCAGCAGATTAACTTTTAAAACTCTTTTCTTTCTTTCTTCTTTTTTTTAAAGTAGCTGAATCAGTACCATGGATTTTCCACAGACCTAATTCTTTTTAGTCACCAGTGCTATTCCAGCATTTATGACATTGTCAATGTTACTGGCTTGTACCTGTAGTGGGAGTTCAACTGGCTGACTACAACACTTTCTGGCGTTCACACAGCTGGCGATGGCCAAGTTTGATGGGTGTTGGCTCCGATCAGAGGCAGTATTGTCCAACCGGTTACCAACAACAGGCGCTCCATCCACCCGTGGAGCGCCTGGCTATTTGTCTCTGATGAGTGGCTGCTTCATTTTTGTGTATAACAGCATTCACTTCCCCATCCACAACAGCTGCGCTCATAATTGCACTCAAATAAATGAGTTAATTAAAAAAAGTACATCACTCGATATCACAAAGACATGCCAAGAATTTGCCAAAAAATTGTCAAAGACATCCTATGTCCTTGATGTGCTTCTCCTGTCATTCATTCATTTTCTGGGGTATGCCAAAGCCACATGTAAGACAAACAGCCAATCATACTCATATTCTTGGACAATTTAGAACCATATGTATGTTTTTAGTGGAATGAGAAAGGTGAACAGAGAACCTGCAGACACAGGGGAAAATGTGCAAACTCCACACAAAAAAAATTCCTGGAGGATTTGAACCCAGGACCTTGTTGTTTTGAGACAACATGGCCACCCACAGTGCTGTCGTGCCGCACCACTCATTTTATGTAATACTTTGGTGCATATTGGAAAGTGCTGTTAGACTAGACTAACTCAGGTCTGCACAGTCCTGCAATAAATAAAGAAAATGTGTGAATGTGTTGAATAATGTAAAGTGTGTTAATTCAATAACAAGTGAATAAGATCCAGTATTTTGAAAACAATGTCCAAAAATTAATTTGCAAATTCTGTAAACTTCGACTTGGGTGAATGTGATAATTTCTTATTGCTAAATGTTTGCACTGACAGTGCATATGAAGATGATCACAAAGAATGAAAAATGTTAAGGAAATAATCTCGAGATTTTTTCACAATATTTAGCATGTAGAGGTATTAAAGTGTGTATACTATTATTAAAACAACACTGCAATTTCTACCATGAAACTTAAAAGACTTATTTTTTGTCAGTGTTGCTCAACTTACTGCTCTTTCTCTGTTTCTTTCTCCCTAGATCTATCTTTCTCATTTAGAGTTATTCTTCAACTGGGATGTGATGCTTGTGGTTCTAAGGTCCTTGTCATTCATGTCTCCAGAAATATAAAACCCAAAGGAAACATCTCAGCCCCAGTACCCTGGCTTACCTTACAACTACCTGAAGAAAGTTTATTTTTAATAGCTGACTTTGCATTAGAAAATGCCGAACACAAAACTCAATATTTAACTTCTTTAAACTGTGTGATCTCACCTTTACCTAACCCATCACTCTCTTTATACACTTTGAGACATTTGATTCCCCAGACCCCTCACAGCCATCATGGCCTTGGATCCGTGGCCCTTTCTAACAACCCCTCCAAACATCTCTATGCTTGAACCCTTCATGTACGATGGCTACATCCAGGGCAACGAGTCTGACCTGGACCTGAACAGCTCTGAGACCACAAAGCCATACCAGGACAAAACCAGCTCAGTGGTCATCACCCTTATCTACTTCACGGTGTGCGCTGTGGGGCTGTGTGGTAACACCTTGGTCATATATGTAATCCTGCGCTATGCCAAAATGAAGACAGTGACCAACATCTACATACTCAACTTGGCAGTGGCAGATGTTCTGTGCATGATGAGCCTACCATTCATTGCTATGCAGCTGGCACTGGTGCACTGGCCGTTTGGAGAGATGTTTTGCAGGGTGATCATGAGTGTAGGTAGGTGTTGCACAGAAGTCTGACAGTGCAAGGTCAATGACCCTGAAATTATAATTTGTATTAGTTGTAATTTAAAGAAAACTGAAACTGAAGAAAACTTCAGCAGCTTTTCCAAAAGCATGTATACAAACATTTCCAGATCTTGGTTTTCTCTGCTGATTGAATAAAATGTGTTAAATGTTGTTTGAAAAGGATTTTCAGGGAGTTATTTATTTAAACTTTTTACCATCAGTACACTGCTGTTTTAAAACTTTCAATTTCAGTAGGTGTAGAACTTGTTGAGAGCTTGATGATTCTATTTTACTTTAAGCTAACTGTTTCCTGAATATAGTTTCAATTTATAGTACTATTATATGCTGGGGGTTTTTTTTTATGTAAATGATAAGAAATTTATCTGTATCATTTGTCATCCTAACAGTCTTGCACATGGCCTTTAATAATTCAGCTCCTGTTCAAATACAATGAACATCCAATTATCTAAGCATGCTGTTACTTACATATCCTTGTATTGTTTTCTCCATTGCTCGATTCTCTCTCCTCTATCCCCTCCCAGACTCTCTCAATCAGTTCACAAGCATCTTCTGTCTGATGGTGATGAGTATCGATCGATACTTAGCCGTGGTCCACCCAATTAAGTCCACAAAATGGCGAAAGCCCCGCGTAGCCAAGCTAATTAACCTAACAGTATGGGGTGTGTCTCTGTTAGTCATCCTACCAACCATGATCTTCAGTGGCCTGAACAAGGTGCCAGTATGTGGGATTCTTTGGCCAGAACCCCAAGATGTCTATTCCAAGGCCTTCATTTTTTACACCTTCTTCATTGGATTCTTCCTGCCATTGGCAGTCATATGTCTGTGCTACCTGCTCATTATAGTCAAGGTGAAAATTCTATTGATTGACTGATTGACTGATAGACAGACAGATAGATAGATAAAATGGATAGATGCTAACAGTGCTTTTCTTTGCCAGGTCAAGTCGTCAGGCATACGAGTGGGTTCCACCAAGCGAAAGCGCTCTGAGCGTAAGGTGACACGGATGGTTTCCATCGTGGTGGCGGTGTTTGTCCTCTGTTGGCTACCTTTCTACATCTTCAATGTCACCTCTGTCATCGGTTCAATCATCCCAACATCTGCCGTAAAGAGTACCTTTGATTTTGTAGTGGTGCTTGGATATGCCAACAGCTGCGCCAATCCCATCCTGTATGCCTTCCTGTCAGACAACTTCAAGAAGAGCTTTCAGAATGTTCTGTGCCTGAAAAAAGTGGCAGGGCTGGATGAGATAGAGCGCAGTGACAGCCGGGCGGACAGAAGCAGGATGGCTCATGATGCCGCAATCATCAACGCCAACTTGGAGACTCATAATACTGCCCTGCTCAATGGCGAGCTACAAACCAGCATCTAGTGGAATTCAGATCCAGGGAGGCCAAAGAGGCAAAGCAGTGGTGCTTGGGGCTTCTAGATTCATAGGCTGTCAAGGCACTGTCAATGACCTTTGTTTCCTGTGGGGGCAGGAGGATGATGTAATTGTTGCTGCTCACAGACATTGACACATGAACAAAGTCTAAATGAAAAATAAACAATTCCCAGAGGGTTTTGTGGGGTCAGGAAAAGCACACCGGCTCGACTGAAACCTCTGGATAAATGTGTGGTTGAGGCAGCTTCAGCTAATCTGTCCTGAAGCAGAGGAAAAGCGATATCTTGGTGGATATCTGGGGGGGGGGGGTAAACACCTTTCATGCCTCCTTGGTAAAGGTTGAATTTTGTTTTATGAGCATCAGCAGTGGTGTCTGAGAATTTTAAAATACTGCCAAAGGACTGGTCAGATATATCAGTGAAAAACCGTCAACTCTGAATCTATGGAGAGAAAACCCAAATTTCACCTGTGCTTCATTGCCATAGTTTCTTCATACCTCTTGGTTAGTTTGATCTTAAAAGCATCAAGAGAGCAAAAAAAAAAACAGCACAGTCCTGCTCTCGGGACATTTTGGTTTCTGAAGAAGAATTTTATTTAATCTCTATGACTGGCATCATAGCAGGAGGAGCACCAATGGTCCGTAAACTTTAAGTTTAACAAACTGGATTATAGAAAAGTGGAGAGAACACATCTACTCCAAGGAGACAGTCCTTGCTGTAAAATTCTGTGTACTGATAAATATGATGCATCAAAGACTACTCACAAACCAACTTTCTGAAATACGTTATATGTATTTTATAAGTCACTACATCCTGACTTAAACAGGAGTTGCTCCCTGTGACAGCTGTGACATTGTGAAGAACCCATTTCAACTTGCGAATTGCTGTCTTTTGACATTGTGCAATTAACTTCTCCTGAGTTAATGGTCACATTTGGTTCAGCCAGCATGTGTTTGCAAAAAAATGCCTACGTTTCGCAGAAGACATGATTATTTCTGCTAAAGACAGAGAGAGAAGGGGAGATAAGGAGCACCAGAGAGTAGGTGACAGAACAGAATGGTGCTTGTTAATCTATTGTGCCTGCTAAGAACACAAAGCTTTGGAGATTGTAGAGGGCTGACTAGGCACAAGTGTTAAGTGTAATTTTACCTTATTATACATCATTTAAAATTAGAAATCCAGTCCAATTATTCTTTTTATTTCACAAGGTTTGAGGATGTACAAGAGATTTTTGAAAGAATGGTCAAGCAGCAGATTCCACAATATTTTAAAATTGGTCAAGATTTGATTAACCAAATGGCCAATCCCATGATACTGAACACTCAGTAACTCAAAACCTCCATAAAACCCTCACTGATTTTTAGATGAACACGTACCCAATTGATGACATAGACTTCAAAACATGTCATCAGGGTTTATTTTACTGCGGAGCAGTGTTTCCAGACATAATTTGATGCTGTGTAAATGGCTGAGTACCTGACTTTGCAGAGTCAGTAGATAGCATTTTAATGTCTCAGCTGAGTTGAAGTACTCAACTAGAAAGACACTCCTCACCCTTGTATCAAATCACTAAACCTCAGTATTGAAAACCATAAATAAAAATGTCACCAAATCCACAATGTCACTCCGTTATGGAAACTTGTAGCATGTAGAATAGAACCCAAAGAATGGTGAACTTTGCCTGGGAAAGGCAAATCAATGAGAAATTGGTCCAAAGTCTCAGTGGTCCTGAAGTGGAAATCAGTCATCTAACCCCAGGTCTAGGGGCCAACGACAAATTAATCCCCCTGGTAGCTGGGTAGGTAAGTTCCCCTGAGGACAGGTAGGATTCTGACTCATGTGGTAAAGAAAGTGATGACGTATCACAGATGTACAGAGAGGCATCTGAAGGGGGCAGAAGTTGTCTCAACCTCTCACACTTTAAATGAGTTTGAGACCTGGCTGACTGGTAGGAGCAGGACATGCTCATAAATGATAATATTTATAAAACAAATCAGCCTTCCTGGCAGAGGTAAACATGTATGCTTGTTGACCGCGCTGTTGTAATTTTTACATCTTTCCAGTGTGTTGTACATTGAACCATGAAGAAGAAATATCTTCTATTTTTAAAACGAGTGAATCAATAGGCCTCGGGCTTGCTGAGACAACTGGGTAGGAACCATTTATGTTCACCCTTTCTTAGAGGAAGAGCCAAAGCAACTACAACAAAAACGCAACACGAAACCTGAATTCGGACATCTTATCACTCCATTGACGCTGACTGAATGAGCCTGTGTGCAAGATAGACATCGAGTTCTGTCGGGCTTTGTGCATCGGGACTATTCTAACAGGCTTCCATCGGGGAGCCTCAGCCAGTTGCTGGGAGATACGTCAAACAACTGCAAAGCCTCTCTAGAAATCAGGTCACCCACCATATGTTGTAGTCTCAGTTTCACTTCCTCCCAGGGTAGCATTTGAAGTCAAAAGCCGTCAATCAGTACAGTCACGGGTGATGATGATGATGATGATGATGATGATGATGATGATGATGATGATGATGATGATGATGATGATGATGATGGTGATGATGATGGCAGTGTCTCCTGGCTGTGAATGGACCATACACCTCGTAATTTGCCATGACCTCAATACCTGTATACGGTACCTGTGGTGGGGTCAATCTCACCTTCATTCATTGAGGTCAAAATGACATCCTCATGATGACAGGTAGAGATTCCTATGACCATTCAAAGCATTAAAAAAAAACATACTATCATGCTTCTCAAACAGACTCTTTGCACCCTTTTCAGAGTGGTGCTCAGGGTGATTGGTGGGATCACGCATCATAATGACTAATTGTATGTGTTATAACGTGACTAAGACCAAACATGTCAGTGATTCCCACAGCAGACGTTTGGTTGTGTGGAGTGTGATCGTGATATTGTATGAAACAATCTCAGTTGAGCTATCCTGAAGTGCAAAAACTAATCTCATCATCCCACTTTTTGCACTCTCTGTCTTTCCATCTATTCCTCACTGTCTTCTGCAAGCATCGCCCGGGAAGAATAATATGAGCTGATGTACATTTTGCACCCACCCAAACTGAACTGTGCTGAAATCCGATGAACCATATTGAAGGAAACACTATTCCTGTTCCGCCGAGGGCTGTTTGAGCATACTTAATGGACTTAATGGATGACTCTGATGTTTAATAGATGTTGATAGGACAGTTTGTGCCAAAACAGTCTTAATGTAGCGCTATGAGGACAGCTGAGGCAGTGTGGTCGCTGCCACCTTCATCATTTTGTGGAATCAAGACCTGAAAATGTCTCAAAAAGCAGGTCATGATCTGAGAAAAATCATGCAAATCTGGGTTGACATTGGGCTTGGCCTGTTCCTGCAAGTGTATAGTGCAAAGATAGAAGAGCAGTGTCTCACATATTGCTCCATAGTAGCACCAGTATTGCTCTTGTTTTTCCAAAGGAGAAACAAAGGAGCCGTGAAGAACACTGACTTGAGATCAGCAAAGTATCTCCCTTAAGTCTTATGTATAAGTCCCTCTAATTAGTTTGTCTCACCTGTGTCGTTTAGTGAATTTTAGGAGAAACATATGAGAAACATTTTAGACAAAACATAAACTAAAATGAGACTGAGGTGAGAATCTCACATTTTTCTCCTGAGCTACAGAAGAGCAAGCTTTGAGCAGTAAAGTCTGAAACAGAGGAATGTGAAACCTCTGCCTGCTTTTTTTGTCATCTTGAGACTTGATTTGTTAATTTGTGAAGGGCTAGAGCGTGTTATCCTGAGGATGCACTGTTTTTAAATTACAGTTTTACCTCTATGTAGTTGTCGTGTCCTCTGCTTTCTTTTGCATGGGGGGTGGAAGTGGGAGGGGTGGGGTGCATACCATCTGTGTCACACGCTCAGAGTAAAAGTGCATAGGTCTACCTGAATTTGGGTTCATGTCTATATTCATTCTTTTGGACAAAGATTTACTGTGGGTTTCCTACACCAGAGATTATAATCCAGAGTATACCTAATTTAGCCTATTCTTATTTTTGACAGTCTTGTACTCTGCGTTCTCATGTGTGAAGATGCTCTCATCTATGTGCCTTCGATCATGAAGTGATCAATGTACGCTGTAAAAAGTTTCACTGTAAATTTACAGTAGTTCACTGGTTGCCGATTTGTCTGCAAAACACAGTATTTAAAAAACAGTTTATTACCATATTTTAGAATCACACTGCGTTGTCTGGGATTAATATACTGTACAGTTGATTGCTGTAACCTGTAAATTTACAACACAATATTTCTTACAATTTTGACAGTAAATAACTATATAAACCAGAATTTTACCATTCATACAGTCAATAATAAATAATTACAAATAAATACCAGATGATAAAACAATGACTATTACACTTTTACAGGAGATGGTATGCACCTTCCTCACATTTTGATACTTTCAGACACGATAAAAGTGAAGACTTGTGTTACCCAGTGTCAGCTTCCTCATCATGGCATCTCTGGACATCTGTGAGCAGATTGCGTCCCTTCATTTTAGAATTTCTATTTCCTAGCTTCTCACTCAGCTTCCCATGATGTTCTGCTGTTTACTGTTAAGTTTACAGTACATTCCTGTAATTAATAGATAGTATTCTCTTAAACTGCCGTCGTCACATTTTTTCTCCAAAATTGCATTGCAGTTTACAGCACTGTAAATGTACACCATGAATATAATATTTACATCATATATAAATTGTTACTGTACACTGAAATATTGTAACCTGTTGTTCCCAAAAGCCAAACAACCAAAGGCCTGATATATAGTTAAAGAGACCTGTTGTATATCATTTTAGTACTATTTTCCCAGCTTGCATAGCTTTTGCTTGTGTGATATGATGTCAGAAGCAGATGTTTATTTGTAATTCTCTATTGTTGCATAGAATATAATGTGATCATTGATTGTAAATGGGCAGATCAATGTCCTCATCTCTGAAATTAAAATATAGGTCAGTTTCTGCACCCGTGGTAAAATCTGTGTGTTTCTTTGTCACTGTGTTAGTATGGACTCACTTGGATGAATGCACCCATGATGGACATTATTCTGTATGTAGTAGAAGATTTATGAAAATACAACTTGAGGATCCTTCTACTTTGTATGTCCTCTTTGAATACTTTTGTTGGAGAAATGCCAAGTTTGTCCTTGATCCCTGAGCACATCATACATAATTCATAATATTATATACAGATGGTACCCAGTGTGGATTCCAGCATTTCTCAAGGGGTTTGAAAGAACTCCCAAATGTGCAATCTCATCATTTATTCTGTCACAATGCAGTTTGAAGGATAAAGAAAGGAGACCACACGTGAGAAAATTTGCGTTAAGTTAAATTATGCTAAGAACACAAATTAAATATAGCATCCAGCCCAAATACCAGGTTTGTCTCTTGCCAGATGGACATATTTGCATGAGTTGGTCTAAAATAAAGGCAATTTATTAGATGTTTTTACTCTATGCTGAATGGTTTTAACATATACAATAGTTCCAATTTACTTTTTCAGAACCACATATTTTTTATCAGTATATTTTTTATACCTTGCTGAAACTCTGAATGACTATATTTATATTCAGTAATGCTGAACTGCTTTTTGTCACTTTGCCTTGCTTGCATTGTTGCTCATAGTGAATGGTGATTTTACTGTGCTAATGCTTTGCTGCTTTAATGCTCTGTATGAGTCCTTCACCGCGCTGAGGAAGCTTAGTTTTTGCTAATTTTATGGCATCTTGCTTTCTTCTGTCTGTAAATTTTCAAATTTACCTCATTGATTTCAAACCAACTGGCTAACAGGCTACAGATGACAGTCACCTAGTTACCGCTGACTAATAGTGTTGTGCTTAATCAGATATGAAGTTCGAACCAAAAGAATGAAAACGGAGTAGAATTGCTCACTGGGGAATTTCTGAAAACAATCTTTTCAATATCCTTTTCACTGTTTGCAATTACATGTATGATGTGACATGGCTGGCAGCTGGCTTACAAATCTCATTACAAGAACAACCGTTTGGCAGACATTTGTTTGCTCCTCTTTCAGGCTATTTGATTAGCAGGCTAACATTTCACACAGGTTTCAGATCTGTTAATGGGACCGGATGGTGGAGCATTGCTTCAAGTGTGCGTCACTAAATGTTCATTTTGTGCCAGCACTGTAGTTACTCTAAGATATGAGATGAGATGAGATGAATATATACGATACGATATGATACTACAGAATGAGCATTAAAGGGATCTGTGGGTGTAGACAAGCACAAATGTACATTCCATAATTATTGTGATTGTTTTTTGAATAAAAGCTAAAAGCACTCCTTCCTACTTTATGCAAGGAAGTATTTCAGCTCTTTTTCTTACTGCTCATGACCAATGAGAAGGTTGAATGAGAAGACTGATGTCATTCATTCATTCATTTTCTAACGGTTCATTTGGTGGGTGGCCGGGAGCTGGAGCCTATCCCAGCTGACTGAGGGCGTGAGGCGGGGGAAACTCCAAGCGTGATGCCAGTGAACTACAGGAACAGACTGAATGCAAAGATGAATTTTTCTATCCACCTCTGGCCGGGAACAGTAAATATCATTTTGGAAGAGTTGTACCTGAATGCCAACATGGGAAATGTCAGCAAACACAGTGTTTGTTCTGTTAACACAGTCAGGTCAGTGCTGTGGGAGAGAACTGTATAATCAAAACTCTGTTTAGCTGACCTTTATGATATCCAGGGGAAAAAAACAACCTGTCAAAATCATCAAACTCCCAAAAATATTTCGAAAAGTCACATTTTGATGTAGAATATGGGTTAAAAGTAGGTTACCGCAAATAGTCCAGTGCAGAATACATGTATGAAAGGTTATATAAAAAAAACTTTTTGAAAAAGCTGTTATAAAAGCTTTAGAGAAGTTTCAAAAGAAATCCATCAGCCAAGGAGAAGTCTGGTTATCAGTTTTACGACTATGTGTCCTGAAGGGTTGGATTTTCATCATGAAGCTCTTAGATCTTAGCAGAGAATACAGAATTTTGATTTTTCGCATTTTCCCTCTATTAGTCATTTTATTTGGAGGTGTCCATTTTTTCATTACAAAGGTTTAATTTTTTCCTGACAAATTCACAGAAGCACATACATGCTGTAAATACAATGTTGACATATTGAACCAATTCTGAACCAATTCTGTTGCAAGCCATTAAGCCACGTCATTATTTCTTGTTTACATCTGCTGACATGTTGGATCTAATGAGAGGGAACACGTGAGGCTTTAGTGATATTTAGTTGTACATTATACATTTTAATTTACATATATTGTAGTTAAATCTATGTTTGAAATTAGAAAGAAGAGGAAAGAAAGAAGATCCAAACAAACCGTGTTGTATGAATACATCATAACACCACAAGAGGTGATGGTTTTACATGCGGTGAACACAGACAGGTGCTCGCTTTCTCTTTCCCGACTGAAAGGAGGTGACTGTCTCATAGCACACGAGCATGGAGGAGAAACCAGGATACCCGCCATTACTGTACATACTGAGAGTTTGGCAGGGCTGTAGAAGTTCCTTTGTGTGAGGAGGAACTGGAGGACGACGGCCAGGGCCCTAAAAAATGACCTCCAGCAGCTTCTGGTGAGCGTGTTTCTGAAACAGACTCCTTGCAGCTGGAAGGGCATTCACCAGAGAACATCAGATTTAGCAGGTCTGCCATTGGTCGTCCATTCTGTCCCACAGAGATGAGGAAGATGTGTCAGACACAGGAGTCTGAAGATACCGTGGTGAGCCGTCTGCTTCCTGTGACCTCATCCAGAAGGTTTGGTGGTGCTGTTAGCTAACAGGATGAAGATCCTGATGCCACGGATGCCCCGATCCAGGAGAGACTGAGTGGACAAACCCATCATAAACCCGCCAGAGCAGTGTGTTTGTTTGAAGCAGTCATTACTGTTCCATTGACAAATTGTCATGTACTGTTGTTGAGTTTTATGGTGTAATCTGTTAACCTTACCCTCACACACAAGCATACACTCCCTCTTTCTCACAGTCAAGCTGTTTGTCCCTTTTATTTCCCATCTTCCACTGGTGCCAGCTTCAACCCCTGTCACCTATCTCTTCCATTCCACCTCAGATCATTTCTTATTTTACTTCTGTGCATTGTTATGGATGTGTTCGTATAAGATAAAGATGATATTCTGTATTGAAAATGTTGCCTGTTTTTATTGATCTGACAGGTATCAGGATTTGGTTGAAATTTGTTGTTGATCTGCACCAAATGGGTTTTGAAAAATTGCAGTATGTCTCCATCTACTGATCTGATACAGGTATTGGTTTGAAGTTTGTACGTTGTTTCTTTCAGTTTGGAGACATTTTTCTTCTCATTATATTTTTCATTCAAGTGAAGCGGTTTCCTTTTTTCTTTTCCTGTGTTGACCAGCCATCTGTAGTGAATTTTTTTCTGGTAGGTTTGTGACAGGTTGGCTGGTTAGAGGTGTGATCCAGGCTAAAATCCTTTTCTGCAGTATTTTAGAGCGGACTGTGTGTTTTTTCCTTCATTCTTTAACACTTTTTTAAATTCATAATGACAACAGACATAAATAATTTTTAATCTTATTGTTTTTTATATTCTGTTGAGTTTGTGATGAGGCAGCAGTAATTTAAATATTTTGTTACATGACAAATATATGTTTGCACTTCTTATTGATGGCATCAAAAAATGTAATTTGCCTGTCACATATTTTATAGAGTTTTATAGAGTACTGTAAATACGTATTCAATTAATCAATATATATTTATATAGCGCTTAATCACATCATCAGACATTTTAAAACACTTTAACACACAGAGATACCCAACAGAAAACCTCCAGAGCAAACATAAGCAACAGCGGTGGGGAAAAACTCCCTCATTGAGGAAGAAACTCCAGACAGGACCCAGACTCTGGAGGGCGGTTATCCACCTTGACCAGTTGGTGGGAAAGGAAATATACAGGGGATAGAAACAGGGAAAGGAAAAGAGGGAGAGAAAGAAAGAGAGTGGAAGGTAGAATTTCCAGTCCAAATTGTGCTGTAGTTGCTGAAGTGGGGGGTATTCATTTTTCTAATCTGTGCAGAACTAAACACATTGAAAACGAAAGAAATACGAAAATGAGATAACCTTTCCTGTCTAAAGCAGAACTGAATGAGTCAGTATTGTAACACAACTCACACCTTTTAATAATTTGTCATCTCAGAATTTCCAGACTTCACCAACAGCTGTGCTGTAAAACCTCATTGAAAAAAATCACTGCATCTTTTAGAACCAAAATCTTTTCATTAGAATGATTTTTATTCTCAGTTTTCTCCTGGTTTGATATGATCTGGTATTATTGACTTTCTTATTTATTGAACTTATATTTAAGTACTAACTGAAGTACTGTAATGATTTTAGATACTAAAATACAAATCTGATATGTGTTTCATATGTGTAATATTCTCAGGTACTGGTGGCCAGTTTACAAATACTCCTTTGCACTCTCTTGCACTCTAAAACCTTTACACACGTCAAGCCACGGTTTCTATGAGAACTGAAGCAAAAGCTGAAAACTGAAACTGAGTGCTCAGTGGAGAGTTTTCACACAGTGAGGAATTGCCCAACAGTTTCACACTGACTTTGAGAAAGTGAGTTTAGTCACATTCTTTACTAGCTGAGGGTCCAATCTTGGCTCAGGAAACATCACATTAAGTCTCTTGTTCTTTGCTTCATTTTATTTAAGTTACTTATTTCTGAATGAACCAACTTCTTTCAATATTTATTTCCTCATTTGTCTGTCATTAGTGAGTCACTGAGGTTGTTCTGACAGGAACTGTAGCTTAGCATGATGTATCAATCATTTTACCTTATTTAATCAATCTGAGAATAAATTAAAAACACTGTAAAAGAACACAGTGACCTTCCTGTATTGTATTTGCAAATGTCCCAGTGTCCTGTTAATGTAAACTTCCATGCACAACCGTATGATCTCAGAACAAGCACAGTGAATCATCATGCATCATGACGTTAAGGGAACATTTCAGACAAATTACACTTCAATTGCTTCCCGAATATTCATGAAAAAGTAAATGTTATCTGTGAGAGAATGATGGACGCCATCAAGAGATTAGAGGAGCTCCATGGTTTAATGGCTCCAGGCTGTGTGCTTCATCACTCCAAGTGCCAGCTAGTCCTACGGCAGCATCTGGAAGACATCATCATACCTGCTCTTCATTTGCACAACACAATCCGAACATGATGCTTCTGTTCACTCCCTGGGACAAGAATTTGGAGTCTCTAAGGAAGCAGAAGGTCAATGTGCAACGAAATAGAGATAAATCCTGCACAAAAATCTGTCACGTCAGATGACTTTTATTTATGCATTGTTTTGTTTGCATTGGAGAGGATTTACATTCTCAGCAATGACCTAACTTTAACAAAAATAAAATGTATTGTAAGCACAATGTGATGTGAGGCAAACATAGTATTTTCTTTATTACTGCATTTATCATATGACTTATTTCATTCATTCATTTATTTTCCTAGCCACTTCATCCGCTTGTGTGGGTCACAGGGAGCTGGAGCCTGCAGTTGGCATAAGGCATGAGGTGGGGAAAACTGTTAACCTGAAATGCATGGTTTTGGAGGTGGGAGAAAGCAGGAGAACCCACACAGACACAGGGAGAACATGCAAACTCCACACAGAGCGGGACTCGAACCTGCACCCGCCTTGTTGTGCGGCAACAGTGCTACCAACTGCACCACCGTGCTGTCCTGACTTATTTCATAGTAGTGTTATTTATTTATAGATACGGGTTTTAATGCAAAATCTAAAGCAACTATATACCCGGTATAAACAATATATAAATTCTGATATATAATTCTATGTTAAGCAGCGTGGAAATATATATATGTATATATATATATGTATATGTGTGTGTATATATATATATATATATATATATATATATATATATATATATATATATATATATATATATATATATACATATACATATATATATATATATATATATATATATATATATATATATATATATATATATATACATACATATATATACACAGTATATATAATTGTGGTGTGTGCTTAATGGGAGTGATGTGTGTTTTTTATTAATTGTTTTGGGGGTTTTTTGGGGGGCGGGTTGCATATATATAGAGGGAAGTCCCACATCAAGCAGGGAGCTCATATCCAAATCAGCCTCCATGCTGATGTTGTCTCATCTCTTTCTCATCACCACACTGAGAACTCTCCCATCACGTCTGCATCTCGCCAGGTGAGCGATCTTCCAAAATTATTTACAACTTCATAAAGTTAATGTTGAGAGTAATTATGGTTCCGGCTGAAATCAAACCCACCACTTCTGCCAGTGCCACGGGTTCTGATGGTGGGTTTCTTGTGATTTTGTGATTACCAGACAGGTTTCTACTTTGCTGTTCATTTCTCAGTTCTGTCTGCAGTTTAAACAAAATCCAAATAAGATTAAAGATGATAAATCTCTACTAAATTGTAACAAAAGTAACAATTAAAGAACAAAGAGGGACCAAAAATTTGCATGAAATGGACATATACTCAAAAAAGTAGATCAGGTTATGTGTGTGAGACCAATGGAGGGTGAAGAAGGTTCAGATCTGCGTGTCTGTCACAGTCAGGTGACTCCATGTTCAACGGAGCAAACACGACTGCGTTTCAGAACAAAGGATGAAAATTTACGTAGAGCAGTAGCAGCTGGGCGGGCGTGCGCCGATTACTCTGTGGATGGATCTGTTATATATGCTGATCTTGCGTGTTTCACATGGTTTGTCTAAAAATAGTTGGACACCAAAGGAAACAGAGAATCAACTTTGCTTTAGGAGCTGATGAAAAACTCTCACGGTGTATAAAGTCTCTTTCAAACATCAAAAATTAGATTTTTATTGTTGCATTCAGACTTGGTCTTCTTAAAGCTCACATTTGCATCTACAGCTTTGGCCATTTGAAGGGAGCAGTTATGGTTTGCTTGCAATATTTTAGTGCAGAAATGGGTGACAAGTGAGTGCAGCGGTCTCACTTTTGATGCCATACTGATGTTATTATCTTTCCATATGTGCCTGAGTTTTGCCTGGGCTGCAGTCATTTGAGCAATTCTGGCAAGGACTTCCTGCTTTGATCCTTCATCGGACACAATTGCCCTGAGGTACTTGAAGCTCGACACACAGTCTAGTGCCTGTCCATTGACTTCAATGTCAGAGAGAATGCCATTGTTGTTGTTGGTCATGATTTTGGTTTTGTCGGCATGGATCTCCATACCATATGCTCTGGAGGTGTTGTCAAGCCTTTGAACTAGGCTGCCAAGTTTGTTTCCTTCTCCAGCAAGCAAGTCGATGTCGTCAGCAAAACGAAGGTTTGTAATTGGTCTACCTCCTATGCTGACATTTCCTTCGTGATCCGCCAAGGCATCTGCCATAACACACTCAAGAAAGATGTTAAAGAGTATGGGAGAGAGAAGACATTCTTGGTGCACTCCAACTGTTGTCTTGAACCAGTCCCTGATGGCTCCGTTGTAGAGAACTGCACTTGTAGCTTTGCTGTACAGATGTTGTATGACTCTGACAAGGTTAGGGCTGATGTTGTATTTTCTCATGGTTGTCCACAGTGCTGCATGCCATACCCGGTCATACCTTGAAGTCTACAAACACGTGGTAGAGATGTTGTTGATGCTGCGGATATCTCTCGCTGATAATCCTTAGGTTGAATATTTGTTCTGTGGTGCTCCGCCCTGCCCTGAATCCAGCCTGTTCTTCAGCTATGATCAGTTCAGCTTGAGGTTTTAACCTATTCAAAGATCCTATCCTATTAAAATAAAAGAAAAGATGGGAAGATAACATCATAGAATGGACTCACTTGAAACTCAGTGAGGCAATGAGAGCTGCCGAAGACAGAGAAGGATGGAGAGAGCTGGTCAGCAGATCGTCTGTGGTGCCCCAACGACCCTCCGGGGTTACAGGATAGACAACGAGACGACGACGAATGGAGCTACCTCCACAAGACCCTGGTGGTTGGAGGACTGCAGGTGCAGTTCTCCATTCATCTTCCTGGTGAACATCAGCATGCAGCGATTCATGAACAACTACAACTGTAACGATATGGATCACCACGGATTGTTGTTTGGACCACATCCTACCCCTCCAAATAATTTTATTGAAAGCCAAATATATATTTTTTGTAATCTTGCTGACATACAGACAGAGCAAACCAACACCGGGAAACACAGACCTTCATTGGAGGAAATACTAAAATCAGACATAAATTGAATTAAAAAGCGATTAGCTCTTTTCTCAACACTTATCATTCTCGGCCATTGCTTGTGTTTGTCAGGGAGAGGTTCATCGGTGCTGATGGCTGCTGGGTGTCCCTCAGGTCTGTACTGGGATGCCTTAATCAAAAAATGCATGTCCTGTCACATGGAATGTCAACGACCACACGTCATCCCCCGTTGTACCTCTTTCTGTGGTAAGTACACGTATACACAGAGAAAAACAGAACCATGTAGCAAATAAAATTGCCCTCCTTTAATTGATGAAACCAGTTCTGGGCCAAGAAACGTCCTCCTACTAAGTTAAATGGTCATACAGTAGATTCAACAGTTGGTGCATTATCCTACTGATGGCTTTCACACTGTCACCCCGTGTTAGTGTCTGCTAAATGTAAGGCACTGCCTGGCCACTATTATGATGGGCTGTTGAAGAAATGTATGAGGTGTTCTGAGGTCTGTGGCAGACATCCAGCTGAGTGTTCCCAACACTGCCAGAGTGAGTACTGACTGACCACAGTGGCCTGGATTCATCCTTTCAGTCTTTCTATTACTTCTGTTTCCTACATAGATGTTACCAGAGTAGGATTACCTGAAACGTATACTGGGAGAGAAAGAATTGTTCAAAGTGTAAAAAAAATTCTGCCTTTCCAACTTTTTAGGAAGGTCAGCTAATAAATAACATGTTTTCAAAAGCTTAAATCATAGAACCATAAAGAACCATGTCTTGTTTACATACATAGAGGATTCTTAGTTCTGAACAGGGGTATCATTGGGTGGTCTTATATCAATATTACATAAATATGCTCCAGCCCACTGAGGGACCATTAATTATATTTGATTTCTGGTTGTGGTACACCACAGTATTCCTCTGATACACCGTGTTGTCTTGCGGCTCGTGTTCTGAAGCAGCTACAGCTTTTGTTTTCTATAGAAAGTCTTTTGTCCTCTCACCTTTCCCACGTGTCTCCCAAGCTCCAACCTCTCCCGTTCCTGCCGAAACCCATCCGGTTGATGCTACCTCACATGTGCCTTCCACCCAAGTGTCGACAAGCCTGGAAAGCTCCACTATCCTGCTGTATCACCTCCTGGCCCTCTGCCTGGTGCTGCTGTTTTCTAGCTTGTGTCTAGCCTTGGTTGTCTTTCAACGAGGAGCCAAGGCCAAAACCCCCAATTCAAGACCCAAGAAAGCCAACCATAACCAGAAGTGTGTGGTCCAGCATGGCCAAGAGGTTACCCAACTGTGTTGCCAGTTGGGACGGATCTCCAATGGTCAGTGCAGTATGAATACAGATGGAAAAGGGTCCTAGTTTAAGCTGTCAAGTGCTAATTTATAGATAAGACTATTTGAGCTCTTGGGATCTTTTGTTTTTAACATACAGTTGAATATTGGTGTTTTTTTTGTCTCTCCTCAGATTATGGGACAAAGTCAAACCATCCTGTAGACTGTGAGCCAATTGAAGACTCAAGCCCGACTGAGACATGTGTATGCATCCACTGTTTCCCTGAGATGAAAGTCTCAGGTCAGGAAAACGACAGGCTTCCAAAAGCACCATTTTCACTCTACCCGCAGGTCGTCCTCCATAAAGCCAATAACCCAGGACCAGTATGGACTGAGGGAAATGTCCTTGCCTCTGGACAGCAGGCCCAGCAAGAGGCTGCAGTGGGACGAGGATTGTTTGCTGTCTTAGGAGACAAAGAGGGAGAAGATTCCCAGTGTATCGGACCAGTCAGTCTGCAGACACAGAAGATTCTTAAATCATCTTTGAGTGAAGTTCTTCTACAACCCATACCAACGTCTCAACACCCGGGACACATCTGCTAGAATTAGAATTTAGAAACTCCTCTCTGTCAGAAGTGAACCATACATGTTTGAGAAGCTGTTTTATAGTTCATCCACGGCAACCATCAAACACTCCAATTTTACCTCCTGAATAAGACATTCTGATGAAGATGTTTGTACCACTTCATAACATAATTATAAAAAGTAAAAAAAAAAAAATTTAATCAAACCAAGTGGCACAAACATTTTAATAAAGACCAAATCAGCAAAATATTCACTGGTGATTGATTTGGTTTGTTTTCTGGAATATTAACTAGAAACTAAGATTTTTCTAACCTTCCTCAAAGCAGTTATTTTCCCCATAATTTAGCCCCAATTGCAATCTGTAATCAAATCAGTCCTGGTGTTAGAATTCTGCTCATCCATCCACCACCATCTGGCATCTCCACTGTGGGACATAACAGCATGTGTTTAGTTCTCAGAACCAGGAAAACTTGTCATAATCACTCAACAGTGCTGTAAAAAAATTGTATTTCGTTTCAAATCAGATGAATATTGAAATTACGGGAAAAACATCTATGAAAATAATGAGAATCCACTTTGTCGCCTCATGGACAGGCTTTTTGAATGATAATTAAATATTAGTTCTCTGTATAAAAAAAAGTAAGAAAACCCTGATCAGGAAGACTGAACTTTTTTTTCAAGTTTAAGTTTAAATGTTTTGATGTGTGTCTTGAAAGCAGTTGTGTGGTTTTGGGAACATGTTTGAAGATGAGCTAGACAACAGAGGAAACAAACCAGGATGCTCACCTGTTTTAGATCAGAAAGTACATAATTTACTATTTATACAAACATAAATTACTGGAGTTGTTTTGTTTGACAGGATATAAAGGAGGAGGATGTTTGCCACCTGGGGGCCAATACAAGAACTGCAGCAGTGAACTATCAGTTGCTATGATCTAGAAATAATTGACATGAAGCCGTAAAGAAAACTTTCTTACACACACACACACACACACACACACACACACACACACACACACACACACACACACACACACACACACACACACACACACACACACACACACACACACACACACACAGTGTGACAATTTCGCACATCAAAGCTTGCGACTTCACCTCATCGCCATCCCCCCGTGCAAGCTGCTCATTTGGGGCGCACCCCGAAGTCGCGACCGGTCACTCTTCCTCCCCTGGACCAATTGCATGCTTACAGGCCCCTAGTGTGCTGTGTTTCAGGGGCCTGTACTTAATACTGTGTGATGTGATATGACTAACACATATACAGAGGTACCTCTACTTATGAATGTCTCTACATACGAAATTTTCTACTTACTAAACGCCTCAACAGGAAAATACTGCCTCTAGTTATGAAAGAAATTTGGAGTTATGAAAGGTAAAAATACAGTATCGGCTGATACTCGCAGCTTTCTTATAGCTGCTCTGCCATTGGCTATTACCTAGCATCCTGGCATCCCATTGGCTAAGAGGGACCTCTGTGTGGAGCTAGATAGGTGTCTCTTCAGCGCCTCGTTATTCGGCTCTGGACCCATGAGGTGTTCTGATAGTTTTACGTAAATATATTATAACTTTTAGAGTATTCACTATGGACCCAAAGAAAGTGACGGAGAAAACCGTTTTTTGTCCGTACAAACAAAGCAAGAGATCATAGAAAAACATGAAAAAGGGACGCGTTTGGTTGATCTCACCAAAGAATATGGCCAAAAATCTACAATCAGCACATTATTAAAACAAAAGGAAGTTTAAGGCATTGCGTGGGTGGTTGGAGAAGTTCAGAAGGAGGACTGGAATTCACTCTGTTGTTCGGCATGGTGAGGTAAGAACGCATGAACCAAAGAGGGCAAAAAACAATGAGGACAGCAGTTTACTCTATTCTTTGTTTTTTTTACATTATGCACAAGTCTCATTTATTGTGTAATAATCTAATTCTAACATGTATTTGTTACATGTTTTAATGCATTTTTATGCTTTATAAAACATTTATGTCTGAATTTTGGGGGGCTTGGAACGGATTAGGGCATTTGCAAGTCTCTACAAATGAAATTTTCTACTTTCGAAATTTCTTCCAGAACCAATTAATTTCGTAAGTAGAGGTACCGCTATATATGCATGTACTGTGAGGAGAGAATTTCCCCTCTGGGGATCAATAAAGTGTGAATTATTATTATTTTTGGTAGGCAGTCACGTGATAACGTAGACGCATTCTATTGGCTGACGGCATCCGGAAGTGCTCTCGGCTCCGTGAGTCTCTGACTTCCGTGAGAGAAGAAAGTGCTTTAAAAAAGTTAATACAGAGAGAAGGTGGTTTAATATAAACGTTTAAATTACTGTAAATAATAAGATTGTTTGTTAATCTATCGCAGAATTCATTAATCGTGTGTGGTTCCTGGAACGCATTAAACGCAAAGAACAAGGGCTGACTGTACATATAGTATATTATATATATAATTAGAATAGGGTAAAAGAAATATAAAAGCAATTCCTTTACAAAAGACAAGACAGGCGCCAAAGTCTTTACAGATATAGAATTTTCTTTATTGAGTATCTTTCCATCACCGTGTCCAGTTCTTGCAGCAGTTACGTGTGTGTGTGTGTGTGGAATGACTGACCGGATCAGTTTCTTCTGATTAATGACCCCATGTCTGCACGATTCAGCAAGAAAGAAGAACAAATCAACTTTGAGGTTTGACCATGTGTCTTTTACATACAAACTGTACATATATACTTTGAATACATCATCAACATGTGGAAAAAAATCCTATCAAACTGTGATACCCAGCTGAGACGGCATGCTGAATGCAAGTACTGATTCAGTACATGGACATACGGTACGCACGCATACGATACATGTGCATACGAACAGGAACACACACACAGACCCACATTTTTTTCGTCTCTTTACACGCAATAGCTCATTTTACACAAACACACATACACAGTTTTATTTCCCCACCTGCCCCTTCCCCTTTCTTGGACATATACACGTGCACACACACACACACACACATACACGCTCACGCACACACACCAATTTAGAGAGACATGCAGCCGGGGGTTAACACTGCAGGATTGAGTTTCAGATCCATTATACACACTCTACACAGAGAACCATTTTCTCTTTTTTTGATTCAATTCGATATTTTTTTTTTTTTTTTTGCCATTTTCTCAAAACAGCAACTTGAATCATCTTGAATATGAACAAAATGCTTCTGTAGAGCAAAAATATGTGACAAAAAAGTAGTCAGATTAAAGTTACATTACAGGAAAACAACGTCAGCTGCCATAGCAGCATTTTTATAAATGTTATTACAACAATTTTTCTTTTTCTAAGGGGACCAAAAGAAAAAACAAAAACAGCAAAAAGCAGCACAAAAAGACAACGTGAGGGTTTAGGGAGAAAGCAAAACTGTAAACAAACCTTGCAATGACAGTATGTATAAAAATATAATATTCACTGTGTCATTTATTTCCCTCCTGTGACTGTTTGAAGCAGCATGAGGGCCAGAAAATAACAGATGCTTTGCATTCTCGTCCCATTTTCCTTAAAAATCCAACAGCGAGTCACAAGTTAAGAACAAAATTGTCTCTCTCCACACGACGCTCATAATACCATGTCTCATATGATTCTTTTTTGTCACCGCTCTCTGTATTCTGAACAAAAATGCATAAGACAACGTCTACCTTTAAAATATTTGGTCATTCGGAGGACTGTGAGTGCGCTCGCAACCAGGAAGCAGCCGGTTTAGTGAAAAGGAAACAAGAAAAAAGGTTTTCTTCTCATAAGCCGAGTCTGGACCCTAGACGAAGTCTGCACCTGCATGTGATCCTAAGTGTGTGAAACATGTTGCTGGAGAACAACGTTCATGATTAAGTAAAGTGAGGTTTTTAAAAAAAAAAATCTTTTTCCCTTGGGTCTGAAAAAAAAAAGATAAAATAAGGGAGTGCAGAATGATTCTGCAGCCGTCTCTCTTTCACGTAGAGCATGATCACAGCTGCGTCATCATCACTTCCTGAATTCAAGTGAAAAACTTTAAAAAGTGAGCAGTACTCTTTCGGGGCCCTTTGAAAGTGTCCCTCTCAAAGTTGTTTTTTTTTCTTCTTTTTTTTGCATTTTGTTTGGTTTTCACAGCAGACAGCTCTTTACAGAGTGGAACAGTGCAGCTTTGTATTTCGCGGATCAGGGCAGTTCCGTGTTAGTGATTCAGGGGAGGCTTGTGTTTCCGTTTCCACGCCTCCGCCATCACCGCCACCCTTCCCCATCAAACTCCTGTCGATTCTTGCTTCGATCCTCATCTCCTTCTGCAGGCTGTGCACGTAGCGGGAGCTACTCGTACTCCAGGAACTGTTTGTGGTAAAACAAAAGGTACCTGAGGACACAGAGAGTCGGATTGATGAGAAACACAAGCAGTGTGAGTGTGACATCCAACAACGTGAGGCGCCAAGCTCACCCTTCGCTATCCAGGACGTCCTTGATGCTGGCCTTTGTGATGATGGCATCGTCGCATTTGAACCACTGGTCCTTGTGCTGGCGGATGAAGGTGGTGTAGTGGCCGCTCTCTAGCGTCCCCTGGTGGTTGACCACCGCAAACAGGCTGTACCTGAAGCAGAAGACTCGATGCTGAGTGACTCAACAGGACCAAACACGCGCTGCAGTTATGTTTCAGGTAGAAAAAAAAAAGATTTTACAGGGCAGCCGATGAAAAACAATGTTTTTTCTGTCTCTGGAAGATTCTTCTAGTAATATGAGGGAAACTTTGACAGAACAGAGCACCAAGTGCAGTTTCACTGCTGACTATGGAGTAAATTGTTGAACAGATTTTGATTAAATTTGGTTAAGCAACATCTGAGTGGCTTCTGAGGAACATCTGGGTCTATGATTTTGTTCTTCTGGTCTATTAATACTATAAACCAAATTATGTTGGTTTTTTTTGCAAATTTCTCAAATAATCATAATAACATAATAATAACATAATAATAACATGATAATCAATTGCTGTGAATGAAAAAAAGTAATTTACAACAGATATTTAGGATGTGACTGATTTCTGTAATTGCCTTTATTTAGAGCAAATCTGAAATTCGTCAATATGTACAGTATGTATGTAGAATTTTAAATTAAGCTCACGTTTTCTCCAGATGATTGTTTTCTATGTAAATCGTTCTATTTCATGAACACACGTTAAGTTTGTCGCTGTTGATTGTGTGATGATTGAACGTTTTAGCTTTAACAGCGGTGTTTCTCCTTCCACATGCATTTGCAGCACAATACCCACAATGCATCAAGTCACGAGGGCCTTTTGATTTGAATGAGTCTGGTGACAGAGAGATGATGAACTGGTTCCTGGGAGATGTGGGAGCTGTACTAGTGCAGGTGCCGGTTTATTACTGGTAAATGCCTTACTTGTTGTCATTGTTGAAGGGATCGACGGTCTGTTGGTACTGCCCGTTCATTCTGCTTTCTTTACTAAAAACACAGCAAAACAAACAGTTTCTTGAACAGAAGAAGAATAATTTCCCTTCAAAACAACTTTCTTGTCTTTCTAATGGTTTTCCGGTGTTTTGTAGTTTTCAGCAGGATGCAAACAAACATCATAAACAAACAGACACAAAGCATGTACACGTTTATTTGCTAACCCTAAACCATTTTGCTGTTCTTCACGGAAGTCTAGCTCCAGAGACATCATCATCCCTGTGGACGTCTAACGTTCATTAACCCAACGGCCTCTTACGACGTCAGATGTTGTCGTTGTGAGCAGCTACACATCATTTAATAAAATAACACAGAAATTCACATGGGCCTTTAATCCATCACGCCAAATGGTTCAGTCTTTGTTCAACTTACTTTTTTACTTTTCAGTTTTCAGTCTGTGGCTTTCAGTCTTCATGGTTTTTCAATGTGCTCACCTGGAGGCCATGAAAGGAGTCATGTCCAGCTCCAACGGGAAGGAGACGTACGTCGTGATCTTTCGTCGTAGTTTGGCCGAGTGTTCAAACCTCTGAGGACAAAGAACCAAAAACCAATGAAACAAATTGTTTCAAGACTGAGCCTCGAACTATTGTGCACACACACTAACACACACACACACACACACACACACACACACACACACACACAGTCTTACTTTGAGGTGAAAGCAGGCCACAATGGGCAGCTTCTTCATGGTCAGCTGCTTGGTGGACTCCTGGTAGCTATGGCAACCGCTGCATTTGATCTTAGCGCTGCTGCCGAGGTGCTCCGGCCTGGTGAACCTAAACAGGACAGGATGGAATTTAGTGCGCGGGTCACATATGAACATACTAAAAATAGTCTGTTGTCACCTGCGCAGACAGTCGGTGAGTGTCGTCGCTCCGGTGGTGTGACTCTCTCCGTTAAGGGTTGACCCGTCTCCCCCTGGGCTGAGGGGCCAGAATGGGGTGGAGGAGCCTGGCAGGTCCAGACTGATGTCCCAGAACGGGTCTATGGTCGTCGAGACGCCACTAGGAGGACGAGAGACACTAGAGGTGACTAGTCTGTACAAGACGATGGAGATATGGTGAAAGGGTTTGGGTTAGGGTTCGATGCTTGAACTCCTCCACAGCTGCTCCCATTTTAAGAATATAAACTGATTAAAAAATAATCGTCTGGACTTCCTTTAGAAACCCACCCTTGAAAAAGATGTGGTCACTCAGAAAAACTTCAAAACAGTTTTATCAGTTTACAGTTCAATGTGCAGAGAAAAAAACCTGCTCTTTCCTCTGCACATTTCACCTGTTCGACTTGTGAAAGTCTTATTTTCCTGTGGTGAAATAACTTCAGCCAGTTTCTAGAAGACGCACCTGCTTTCATGACTGCAGCAGATACTTTTTATTCTCAAGCAAGTCTAGAAAATAAGACTTGAGAATATCTTCGCACCTAAAACATCTGATTCAGTTAGAACCTAGTTCAAATGGACCCTGCTTTGACTGATACAACATTAAAGAACAGCTTACCAATAAATAAATAATATATATACACACACACTAACACACACATTTAAAAAAAATTGTATACTATAGTAGTCCCTGAAGGGAAATTAAGTGGATACTCTAGTTTCAAACAAACACATGCATATACGTAAGTATGTACAGGCACCTGTAACACACATAAACACTCACACAAGGGGGCTTTTAGGCATGCAGGGGGAGTGGTGGGCAGCTCCTACTTGGTGTGCCCTAAAAAGGGGTAGGGGTAGCTTCACTTTTGATACCTTTTCATACATTTTTGATGCTGCTTGCTTCACCTCTCTACATTTTGAATGCAGGCGTTCGTACAGATTGTTGTGGATCTCAAACGTCTTCTGCCACATCAGTTAACTGTTGACGCGCATCCACATTTACAAAGTGAAGTGTATTTTGTGGGTAGCATTCCATTGCAGTATGTAAGCTACAGTAAATGAACACCTGAAATTAAAAAACACACTTCCAGGGGAACGAGGATCCATGATTTCCTCTCACCACCAGGGGGAGCTAGAGATCAGCTCTTCAATCTGTGTAGTATTGCTGCAGTGGGGCTGTTCAGAGAGAGTGTGTGTGTGTGTGTGTGTGTGTGTGTGCGGATGTGTGTGTCATAAGCAGTACACTGAGTTCTGATCCAGGACAAGTGAATCATGAGGGGCTGTTTGGTGGCTGTAACGTGTCAGCGCGATCCTGGAGGATGAAGCTGTGGTAGACAAGGTCACGTCTTTGTTCCGCCGGACTTTGAAGAGGTTTCATCTTGCGTGTGGTCAGACTTACTGGCAGACTTGACAGGTGACGTCAGACTGCAGGCCCCCTGTGAAGATTTGGTCAATGATGCAGTTACAGTGGTTGGGGTTGTTGGCTTTCTTCCCATTGTCGTCTGTGTTGAAACAAACACACAGTCAGTTTAGAGCCACCTTCTAAACTGTAGAGGGACAGAGAACCGGAAGGATCAGTGCTGAGTCATTTCATCATCTTAGCGTCCAACCTTTGCAGTGTCTGTGCAGGACGTCCAGCGCCGCGATGAGGAACTCGTGGGCGTCCTGTTGCTCGTAGCCTGCCAGGTGACGGGCGTGAGTCCACACCAGGTGGAGGAGACGGAAAGGGATGTGTGGCGACTGATGGCCTGAGTAGAACTGGAGAAGGAAAAGCGTGTGCGTGAGACAGAAAAGCCTTCAACTTAACTCTTCTTCCTCGTTTTGATCGAACGTATTGAGGCAGAGCCGAGAGCATTACCTCCTGGAAGAGCTGCGACATCTCACAAACTAAGCAGGAGTTGCTCTGCATCTCGCATTTGTGTCGGTCGGAGAGGAAGAAGTCGCGCAGCAGCGGGGTGTGGGTCAGCGCCTGGACGATGCAGTTCATGAAGCACGTGTTGCCCAGGTTGATCAGACCGCGAAGGCCTGATGGTGGAGAGGAGAGGACAAAATGAGAGACGAAGAGAAGCAATGGAAGGAGGAAGAACTAGATAAAGGAGGACAGAGAGAGCTGGAGAAAGTGCTGACAGCTTTGCGTGCTGTGACGGTTCAAGCTAGATGACTGTACACACACATATCACACAAACCAGAGGAGAGGGGGAGGATGGAAAGAGGAGGAGACAGCACAGGTGAGAGAGGTGATCTCACAGACGAGCAGCCAGGCCTGTCGCTTCTCTCACCAGAGATGTGAATGACGCTCGATGAGCTCCTGCAGGCGGCTACAAGGTGTTAAACGTATGGCAGCTCCCACGGCTGTCAGAGCCGCTGCTGCAGAATCATCCTGAGATCTGTGGCGCTGCAGCTGATACTTATTTTATTTACCCATCGATCCTTTAGAAACCTTTATTAGCTTTGCCTACGTGACATCTGTTTCTACCCAACCCACAGGAAAATATTTTTTGCAGCACCAAATTATAGGAAAAACATGCTATTATTTATTACAATGATATCATTGCTAATAATATATCATTCCAAATGCCTGATTGTTCCTGAAAGAATACCATTTCTCCTGATGGAAAGTGGAGTTCAGACTAGTTTCAAGTAGAAACTGAAGCCTAGCAATATAATACGGGCACATCTTACATGAAAAATCTGCATTGATCAGAGGTTTGAGGCGAATGTCCTCTGGGAGGAAGTGGAGACGATCGTTTTAAATCACACTTAAAAGTACGTTTCCACAGAATGAGCCACCAGTGGATTTCTGTGGAATTATTTCTGCCTTTTTTTTTTATGTTAATCTGATTCAAATCCTGAGCTTACAATTTATGTTAAGGAGACTTTGAATTTGGCGATTGGTCTGCTACACCAGTCATCTCCTCACCGCGTGCGGCAGAGGACAGTGGTACTCACCAATGGTACAGTTGGAAGTGATTCTCCTTCTCTTGGGGTTGTGTCGGAGCAGCTCCAGCTCCCTTTTGGTGGGTTCCCATGTCGAGTACTTCTCTCCTATGCCTGGTGCACAAACACATGGACAAAAAGGGTTGTATGCCTCCGTCCCTCTTCCTGCCAAGATCCAGATGATGCCTAAATGTAATGGTCCACTCCCAAGTCACCCTTTCCCCCCTTGTGCTTTCCCCTACACTTCCATGTTGGGTAGTGTGTCCCAAAAAATCACTATTTATGTATTTTCACCCACAATATTCCCACGCAGCAACAATGGGAATATTGTTACGAGGGGCAGGTCAAAAAGTGAGGGGCAACTGAAATGAGATGTTGGGTTGAAAAGAGAAGCTCTGATACTAATGGTGACACCAGTGGCAGACGTGACACAAAAGTGTGTGTGTGATATGACTGTGTGTGTGTGTGTGTGTGTGTGTGTGCGCGTGTGTGTGTGTGTGTGTGTGTTCCATGATGCCATACCTTGCATTTTCCAGGCTTTCCTTTGCTCTTCTTTGGCAATCTGTTCCATGTCTTTGTCATAAATGTAGTCTTGGCACATAAAACAGTAAATTCCTCCATACAGCAAGTCAATAGCTGGAAAACACACACACACACACACACACACACACACACACACACACACACACACACACACACACACACACACACACACACACAAGTAAGCGTTAAACGCAGGAACAGATATTTTATCTGTTTATCAGGAGGTTGAACAGGTCTGAGTCTCCACAGGCTGTGTGAACCGCTAGCTGCTTCAGTGTTTTTTGAGTCAGGCCATGTTGTCATGGCGCTGCGACACCAGGAAGCAGACTTATCCAGCGACGTATCAGCGATCCGTTAACGCTGTCCACCAGCAGCAGCAGAGAGCCGTCCTGAGAGACTGGTGGCGGCAAGAGGTCAAAAGGTGAGGGGAGGAGGGCGGCACTATCGAACCGCAATCTCTCACACTCCGCCGTGTTCACAAATATCCCTCCAGTCCCTTTTCTCCTCTGTCTCCTCACCTGCTCTGTAACCCTGCATCTACCTGTTTGTTGTTGCCATGACAACCCGCCAGTCGGCTTCTCCCGGACTGCCGTCCTCTGATGGCACAGAGGGGAAAAAATGAAGGAGGAGGAAACGATGGAGAAAGGGTGGGAACGAGAGAAGTGCCAAAACTTCACCGACCAGACGGGAGGAAAGAAATGGGGAGGGGGGGGGGGTTAGATAAGTCATTAGATAAAGAGGTTTAACAGATCTGAATATCGAAAGGGTCATCAGGTAACCATGGGAACAACAGGGCAAAAGAGGCGAGGATGGAGACAGAGATGAACCTGATAAGAGGCTGCAAACAGCAACCATCAAATAGCTGGGGGGGGGGTGCATAAAACAGTCGGATTAAAGAGATGGAATGGCAAAAAAAAAAAAACGAAGGCTGGAGGAGGAGAAGCAGGAAGGAGGAGGAGGAAGAGGAGGAGAAGGAGGAGGAGGGGCCGGAGGTTTAATGGAGGCCGATTCCACAGGGCTTGCTAAAGATGACTTAATTACCTCCTTACCAGTCTACCGAGATCTGTCCCTTTTCTCTCCCTCTGTGTTACACTGTTTCTCACTCTATTTTTGCAGCATTTGATTCAGGAACTAACCTAATTAAACTCACACACACACACACACACACACACACACACACACACACACACACACGTAGCAGAGGGGGGTCCTCCTGAGCGGAGCGATAATGCCAAGCAAAGGAGAAAACTGGCAGATTCTCAACATCTGCCAAACGCTGCCTTTTGTCATGGACACCCGAGAGCCTCTGCAGCGGCGGCGCTCCCCTCCAAACGCACTTCACTCGCAGCCAAAACCGCCTAATTCTATTATGTGGCCAATAAAAGAGGAAGCTGCCGGGTGTGGAGCTGGTCTGACACAAAACGAAACGCTGGGTTTTTGGTTTTTTTGGTGTCTTTTCAATGATTTCTCTGAACTGTTGTCAGTATTGTTACAGATAATAAAATGTTGCACAAATGTTTTTGTATATATATTCCTAAAATAATGATTGCTCTAACTTTTGACTTATCGCTATTGACATGAACAGATTTGAAACCAATTAATAAATGAGCACAAGGTTGTACTGCTGCTCTTCATACAATCCATATTTGCAATTCTTCACACAATTGTAGTAATTAATCTGCACAGTGATCCCTCCTTGCTCACGGTTAATGCCTTGCAGGAACCACCCACAAAAACAAAATTTCGCGATATAGTGACAAACTATTTATCTTATTATTTACAGTAATTTAAACGTTAATGAACCCTCCCCACACTGATATTAAACCACCTTGTATCTGCACTACCTTTTCACACAAGGGTCATATCTGCTGCTGCTGAGTAGAGCCCAAATACATTCCACACAGAGTTCCAGTAGAGAATACAGGGTGCCCTCACGCATTTGCGCATCAACACTTGCGACTTCACTTCATCGCGGATTTTTGGGAGGTAGTTACGTGATACCGTACATGCATCCTATGGGCTGACGGCATCCGGAAGTGCGCTACATTCCGTCATTCTCGGAACACAACGCACTTCCATGAGACAAACGTGCTTTAAAAAATCGATGAGTGTGTGGGAAAAGGTAAAACAGATAGAAAGTGGTTTAACATCAGTATGGGGAGGGTCATAAAGGTTTAAATTACCGTAAATAATGAATAGTTTGTCTCTATATCGTGGAATTTGTTATTCACGTGTGGTTCCTGGAATGCATTAACCACGAGTAAGGAGGGAGCACTGTATTCAATTAAGATATTGATGTAGAGACAATCACAAAATGATATAGAGACATACACACACACACTTATGTGTGCATGTCTCTACATCAACCGTTCAGGGGAGACTGGTCAGATCAGGCCTTTATGGTAAAAAAAAGTGGCTAACAAACCACTACTAAGCAAAAGGAAAGAACAAAAGAGATTTATTTGGGCCAAAAAGCTCAAAGAACGTCACTACCTGAACTAAACTCAGTGGAGATGGTTTGGGATGTGATTGCAGAGTGAAAGTAAAAAACCTCAGCACCTCTGGGAACTCCTTCAAAACCTCATGAAACACGATGCCTTCACTGAGAATTGTTTACAATCATGAATATAGAGGGAAAAAAAACCCTGAATTCATGAAGTTTGCCGATGTTTACCATACACCACGGAAGAATGGCTGATAAAAGCCCTTTTTAAGGTTATTACAAGAATTATTATAATAATTATTATGATAAATTAAACGATACGTACAGTCAATCTGGTGATTTACATCGTGGACATCAACATCAACAGCTGCCTCTGGCTGTTGGATACGCTTAAAAAAAAAATTGGTTAAAAGTTCCTTTACGTATTTTATTCTTATTCCTCTTTTTTCTTCTCCTCAAAGATTAAATTATAAGAAGCAAAAATTTTGTAAGATTAAAATGAAATAAATTTGATTTTCATTTTTGCATGCATTTTTTTTTTGAAAACCGACGTATAATCGACAGCGATTTAAATTAAATGTCCTCTAGATGGAGGAGTATCGACATTTGGAGTATCTACCTCAAAGGAGCAACAAACAAAGTTCCCCCCCTCTTCTGACAGGAACCTTACCAACACGCATAGATTATTTTTTCAGGTGTCAACTCTCCAAACATCATCCAGCAGCAGTTTTTCCAGGTGGATCCAATCTTCTCAAACAGCTTGGTGATATGTGTTTAGTGTTTTCATTCATACAGTATGTGTGTCCCTGTGGGAGTAGCATGGTGGTGGTGATGGTGATGGTGAGGTGGGGGAGCCAACTGTTCTTGGTGTTCGGCTAACACCCACGTCTCTGTTCAGTTCTGGAGCCATCTGGATCGTGTTGGTTAGATGCAAATATTTAATTCAGCAGAGTGAACACAACCTTCCCATTTTGTCACTGCTCAGGCTGGGCATGATGAAGATGTCAAGTACCGCAAGTACTCAAGTACTGAGTACTTCACTGATGGTGGCATCTCTGCACACTAAACTGTTGAATCCAAAACACACGGTGTTTGACTTCACGTGTTCTGTGTGTGGTGTTGCCTTCACTGCCCCGGAAGGATAATCTTCAGAACCAAACAGAAGGCAACCTGCACTGATCTTCATCTGAATGCGTGTAAGGGTGTTCGATGAGGCTGACAATAAAACAGGAAGGTGCACCTAATAAAGTCAGTTCTTCAGTTTTACTCAGCAGACCTCAGTCCCAATTCATTAGCAAGTTCACTAATGCATATATTCCATCTCGTAGGCTACAAGAGTTCAAATCCACAGGTGACATTCAAATCCCCCCCGAGGACGAGCCTCTGTTGCAATTACATTGCACCAGATTGCATAATGGCTGTGTGTGTGTGTGTGTGTGTGTGTGTGTGTGTGTGTGTGTGTGTGTGTGTGTGTGTGTGTGTGTGTGTGTGTTGCTCTCAATTATTTTGCTTGATTAATCTCATCACAAAAGCACAGATGTGTCACAGTCCAGAATGTGACTAGCTGGTAGCCGCCCATAAATATAGACACACGAACACAAACACTCCAGTCGCACCGGGCTACACTTTCATTAGCCACTCAGCTGTGTAATTAGCCCTTTTGGAGCTATTGTTTTGAGACAAGCATTACCGACAGCATTCTGTGTGTGTGTGTGTGTGTGTGTGTGTGTGTGTGTGTGTGCGCGCGCGTATCAGAGCAGCATGAATGTAAAGCATGTTGGGTGGTAAATTAATTTTTGCACAGGATGGTGCCACATCCTGTGTATCGCAGAAGCCTCGAAACATACCTGCTCTGACTGCACCTGTGAATGTGTGTGTCTGTATGTGTGTGTGTGTGTGTGTGTGTGTACCATACCTAGGTTGTGCCTTTTGCTTTTGGCATGCTCATGGATGTGTTTTTTGGCAAAGCAGGCAAAGAAGACGCAGTAGAGGCAGGAGTGGAGTCGGTTGAGGTGGGCGCCGCACATGTGGCAAATACATGACTTGGCCTGAAAGATAGAGGGGGGGTGGTGGTCAGAAGGAGAGGGGTCAGAGGAGGGGGTGTGAGAATCCAGTCTCTGATAATTCATCCTTCAAACCATGGTGGGACGCTGGTCCCCCGTTCATCACAGGGCTGGACTCATACTCACCTTGACACCCACAACAGAAAATGTCGCTCTGCAGTTTCCTCTGCTTTATGGTGCATTTTAGGACCTTTTAGCTCCATGTTTTGGTTTTCCAACTTAATGCTTTTAAAGTAAAAACCACTCTGCCAGCTGCATGTACCAAGACGCCTTCCCACTTCTCTTAGACCCCGTTTTCAGCTACAAATTCTATTAACAAACAATATGTACGTACAACATAAAATCAGCGTTTAGCTGGTGAATAATTATCAGCTTCACGTTCAGATTCTTCCCTCTGGATTTTGCAGAGAGTAAAAGTCGAGAAAAAATTAGGGATTGTTGATTCACGTTCATGATAAGATGAGCAATGTAATTACAAATGTATGCTAATGGTGGGTGTGATAATGTTTGATAAAGATGTTGTTATGATCGTTGGCCAAGCTGAAGTAGATTTGGTTTTGACATTTGCAAAGGTCAAATGTCTCTGGTGAACCACGTTTTGGAAGGATGGATGAGCATTTCCTGAAGCCACACCTAAATGTGAAGCTTCGTCACTGAGGGGATAAAGGGCAAAATGCTCAGGGACTCTCACACACACACACGTGTGTACATACAGTATATCGTCTATATTCAATGCTTCATCCAGTTCTACACATCCTGTTGGAAAATCGAGTTGGTGATAAGGGGGAGGGGTACATTTCCACAGATGGTGGCTAGATCGCAAAAGTTCAAAAGCATGTAGATGAAGAGCTGGTAAGCCAATGAGCCGCATGGATGTGAGGACGTGAGACCAAAGGAGGAATACCAGGGATAAGCAAGTAGGGGGGAAAAAATGAAGGGGAAGGAGATGATGGCAGAAGACGGTGGAGAAAAAAAGATGAGGAAGAATCCAAACTCTATTTTAAATTTAGAGCTTATTTTGGGTGCAACTCCACTGTGGTTTGTTTAAACTGATGTTTCAGTTAAGATATCAAAAATATTAAACATTTAAAGAAATGTGAACATTAGTGAGTACATTTTGTTCGAATAAAGTCATTACTGACTTTCTGAGTCTCGACTTGAATTTGTAAAAAGAAAGAATGGAAATATCGGGAAATTAGTTAATCTGATAATTTTTAAAGGTCAAATCTCACTATTTAACACATTACAGTCATAAACCAAATAATAAAAATGACATGCTTGTGTAGTCAGTTCCCTTCTCCAAGACTTTGTGCTAAGCTAAACTAACTGTCCTGGCTGTAGCTTCGTTTTTTATCTGATAGGCATGAGAGCAAAATTGATCTTCTTATCCAACTTTCAGCTGGAAATCCGACAAACATATTCTAAGAAAAGAAAAAAACTTAACCGGATTCACATAATGATTTTGAAGACTCCCTCCATCCAAAAACGACCTCTCTGATTCCAGTCAAACACCTCCATCAGGCATAAGTGCTTTGACGGCATATGAATTATGGAAAGGCATCAATATGCAGCAACGCATGTGTAGTTCTTGGACGTTGAGGATATTGTATTCATCTAGATATCTGTGTCTGCCAGTCATTCAACAAAACCCTGCATTAGTTATGGCCTAACACTCTGAATGTTAGACTATAAAACCTCGGGGTTCCCCCCACCAAGCAGAGAACACCCCGAGTTCCATCCACGTCACATTTCTGATGAAAGCAAAGAGTAGAAGACGTAACACTCTGGAGCGATTCTGGGTAGATGTGAATGCAGGAATGCTTTCACACTGTTAGCCAGCTATCTGTTAAAAGAGGAGACTCCATGCAAATTAGTGAATTAAAGCGTTCACAATAAAAGCATTATATCAAATACTAGAGATGGTATCACTTCAAAAGACACACAGAACGCTGTCTTCCTGCATATTTGTCATTTCCCTCATGATGTGGGCTGATCTATATCAACATGAATACATGTGATTAATGAAATGGTTCCAGTTTCAGTTATAATGATGGTCTAATAGCACGATACTGGTAATTGTTATATATTATTTCATCTTCATGGCATTAAAAATGAATTATCAGTAGTCCGAGTAAAAAATGTACAATCTAAACAGGACTAGTGTGAAAATCACATACTCATACTGACTCACAACTTAGCATGTCTTAATTCTTATGTTTCGTGACTTTGACAAAATATAAATACAGGGATGACTGTGATTATTTGAGAATGAAATAAGTTGCTGTATATGTACTTTTATGTGCTGGATGAATGACATGAAAGACACTTGTTTTTCAGCTGTGATCAACACCGTGTAACACAAAAGAGTGAAGCCTTAGAATTTTCAAGGTGAACAGATGCTTAAAATTCAATCTGCATCAGAAGGTGTCTGATTCAGACTGAATGTTGATTGTGGCCATCTGAGGTCGACGCCATCATCGTGGAACGGAGAGAGGGCGATGAAAAGTTGTGACACACATCCTGTATGACCATCAGCCACCATCACTACAGCTGTAGTGTCACAGGGGAGGTAAAACCCAGTGAAGGGATCTGAGAGCGTGGGTGTGGGCAGGTGCAGAGAAGAAGGGAATAACGAGATCCTACAAATATTTACATCATTTATTTCAGTCAACATGCCTTCAAGACTGCCAGCTCCCACTGATGGCGAGTGGATGACAGGGTCGTCCTAGTGCACGGACACACACACCCGATCATACCTTACTGCAGATGCAGGGGGACTGCAGAATACTCTTGTATACACACACACACACACACACACACACACACACACAGCCTGCATCTACACAATAACAAAAGATCTAGTGCGTGATACAGGCTGAATGGGATGTGTTGGGGTTTTTTTTCGCCTTTTCCAGTTGCTGCCCTGCGGCATCACCATAAGAATGGAGCATCTCTGTCACTGATGATTAAGGGTTTGCGAGTTAAATGGACGTGATCGAAGGTTTTTTTTTGGTGTCACCTACTTGATTTGAAGCCAATTCATGCCCTTCGTGGATTGAAACACGCTGGCCTGCGGTCTGCTGGTGGAAGTGAATCCACTGCAGGCGCAGCGCCAACACCAACAGACCCACGGCAGCTCTCTGCTGCGGGCTCTGGCGTTAGCTCGGTACGGCTGACGGTTAGCCGGGGGATGCTGGCCGCAATCGGAGCTCCCCCAGCTGGGTTGCAGGGGGTCGTGGGGCGGTGGGGTTCTGGCAAGTTCGAGCTCAACACCAATGGAGAACAGACTCAGCGTGGGTAGCAATTTAGTTCGGTGTGCAGTGTGTCGGATGTTTTTGTTGTTTAACAAGGGCGGGGAAGTGTCCACGCACGCCACCACAGCTCTCTCTCTCTCTCTCACACACACACACACACACACACACACACACACACACACACACACACACACACACACACACACACACAAACACAGACACACACACACACGTACGTCGGTGTCTCCCGTCACTTGTTACCTTTCGTTTTCTGGTCTCAGCCGAACCGCTCCACACAAAACACTGATAAATAACTCTCAGGTTCTGCTTCCAGTTGTCCACTTTGAAGCTGTTGACATGAGGGCAGCCCGCGGGACTCATGGTAGTCACAGCATCCGCTTTTTGACTCCCCTCACGGCGACGAAACCTGCTCGAATCCCCCCTCAACGCAGACCCACTCCGAACGGGCTGGTTAGCTTGCCAGGTTCGTTATCCAGCGACTGCTGCGCTCCGGCTAACTGGACATGTCTTGGTTTCAGTGGCTGAGACACGAGCATTAGCAAGCGTCTAGACGATTTAGACTGTATTTCCCTCGTGGACGTGGAATACTGTGTGCGACTAAATCCAGGGAAGAGCCGTTCTGCTCATTCGCTCATTTACATGATAGCAAACTGGCTAAAGTTGGTTAGCACTGGAATTTCAACAGTAGCTTACACAGTGAGTGTCGTCAAGACCCACCACATTCATAACGGACGACCAATCAGAGCCGAGGGAAACGCGTGAGTGGCGTGTAGTAACTTTCGTTTCTCACATAAGTCCCTCCTCTTTGAAGTAGGTGCTGCAGCATGATTGGTCCGATTTTTCTGCAAACTATATCCGCCTAAATCAAGACGTTGATTGGTTAATGCATAAATCAGCTTCACAGGAACAGAAAAGAATAACGTGAGTCAACAGAGGCTAGAAATTAAAAATCCACCTTTTCACTACATATAGAATCAAAAAAGAGATCCCCACCAGAAACGCATGAAACCCAGAAATATATTCTTAAACAATTTATTATTAACAGATCCACAATCGCAAAGCTCAAGCTCCCAAATGACATGACATTTTGGTTTCATCTGTTGACTTAAGCTCTTGTTATAACAAGCTCTCAAAATGGGTTTTCTGTACAGTGCTCTAGCGACCTCTATTGGATCCGACCTAAAAAAAAAAAGGAGAAAAAGGGAAAAACCAAAACCAAAACAGTGCACCAGACTGTGAAGGCTCTTCGTTTGTGCCGAGTTTGGTCAAGGGCATGTCCAAATACAGATTTGCAATTGATCTACATTCTAACCCAAAACGAGAGGGAAAAGATTGTTTACAAATGTAAAAATTTTATATTATATATTATATATATATATAATATAAATTTTTTATTGTCAGCCACTAATGTTTCTGATATGTAAAACCCTCTTCTAACGACCATCATGCATCAGAACCAAAACAGTGAGATTATTCACACATATGTTTGGAACAAATAAGTCCAGTTTTTATTATTGTGGTTTCTGTTTATGTTGCAGTGGCGCTCCAACCTGAACAATGATAAATAAAACACTGAAAACATTGTCATCTTTTTTTCCCATTTCTGTGAGGAGTTTTTGTTATCCTTTACACACTGTGAAGAAAGAACAACCAAACTGATCATCATTCCATACAAATAGATTTTCCTTGACCAATGTCCTTATGCAATAGAATGTTTGTTTGTTTTCCTCTTTAAAAAAAATCCAACTCATCCTGGGAAGAACACGTTGGGCGGCTGCAGCTTTCTCTCCCTGTCCGAGGCCCCTCAGGAGTAACTTGACGTTTTGCTACCAACATCATCTTCCTGCGATCCCATACTCTGGAAAGAAGGTGTGACGTAATCAGAAAGTTTTCTGTTAGACAGACAATAAATATGAACTGCCTTTTCAAAACCGGTTCCTACTGCATTTCTTGAAACAATGACTGTTTTTTGACGTCTTTTAAATCATGAATTGACCTTGAAAAAGGAAGCAGGTTTAGCAGAGTAATTTGGAGGGGTTTTTTTCCCAGGAAACCCCAAACAACTTTTTATATGAGTCCACATTCCACACATCTGCTTACTGGAACAAAACCATTCCAGGAAACATTTTCATGTCTGTGCAGTGCCAATTCTAATAAAGCGCATTTTCTTTATGTACAACTAAAATGCAATATTTTTCAATAAACACAAATAAAGAATCCTAAATTGTACATAAACTTGCACTGTATATCATTACTCTGTAAAACACAGCATAGTATGACAGAGGTGAACAGCTCCTAAATTATTTTAACAATTCCACACAGCAAAACATATCTATGAATACATAAGCAGATACTAATTTTTCTTCTTCATCGACTAATATACGTTATCTCACCTTCTGCACAAATTGTGGGTTTATTGTGATTTCTTGATCCATAGACTTTAATTTCTCATCCAGCTCTATACATTTCAACATCTGAAACAAGAAAAATAATATGGCTCCAAATTTTACACATTTACATTTCACAGAACAATAAAAAATCAGGATTCAAATGTAAAACTGAGATCAGATTTTGACACAGAGGCAGAAACTCAGATACAGCAGCCAAACACTTTTACCTCTTGATCAATTTTGTGGAGCATTGCTGGGTTGTTGTATTTTTCAGGATTGTCATGGAAGCAAACCATGCCATCCTTTTGGTTAATGCTAGCGTAAATCTCTCCATCTTCAATCTGCATGGAAACACGATGACAATTAAAGAGAAATTTTGAAGTGTTGTTCAGCATTAATATTTAAATTGTAGTAAAAAACTGAAGAATTAACTGAACTGTTTTATTAGCAAAAGATCTCATGTTAAACTGAGGATGAGGCTAGGGTGTGTGTGTGTGTGTGTGTTGTTCTCACCATGTGTAAGACGTATTTCTCTGCTTCTTGGGGACCTGACAGCTGCACTCGACTGGCCATGTCTTGCAAAGACAGCGTAAGGAAAGTCTGCAGGAGGTGAACCAAACATAATATTGATATTAAATGTTTAAGCTAAATGATTTCTTGGACCTATGAGTGCAGTTTTGTGTACAAGCCTTTTTTATTAATTAAATATTGAATTAAAAACAGCCAAGAAACCGTCACCAAGGCACCTGAACTCATTATCAAATTCAAATTCATTTATCGACGTTGAGGAATTTAACCCCTATTTTCTGGATATTTTCCAGGTAACCCACCTTTGTTAACCTCTGGATGTTCTTCTTGTAGAGGGATGAGAGGCACTGTTTGACCAGGCCTGTATTGTTGTCTCGTGTGAAGGTCTCACTGTGTTTGCTGACCAGGTTGCGCAGCTCTGCTGGATTGTTGGTGGTGTAAACCTGAGCTAACTCGTGGTAGGCGTTGCTCAGGGGCTACGGTCAGTAAAAGGAATTTTTAAAAAAGAGAGAAAGGACGGAAAAAAAAAACAATGCTTAGTGGAACAACAAATCGTATATATCTGCTATTCTAAATAAAATACCACACAGAATGAATAAAAGATAACCTGACTCCTCATCATTCCACTCAAACTTCTTGTCCTCACCTTGATGAACCTCCCTACTATTTGTGAAGTGTATTTAGGCAGTGGCTGCACTTTGCCATGAAGAATGAGTGACACCAGGATGTATTTCTTATAGGCTTCCAACATGATGTGGCTCACTGCCATGGCTGGAGTGGTTATTGCCTGACAGAAGAAAATAAGTAACACATGACCTTCTAATGAATACCAGAAGAAAAGTGACTTACACTTCTAAATATGTGACTAAATAAAACAGTACCTGTTCATAAAAATACAGTGCTCTTTCAAAGTTTTTGAGGCCCGTGTAGATCATGCCACCATAGTAGTAGTAACATAAAAAGTGCTTTGCGTCATAGGCTCCATTCTCTTTACAGATGTCCATCATGTCCAGCTCCAGGAAGGGAAGGGCAGGCTTGAAGCACTTTGCTAACAAGCACAGCTGCAAGAAAGCAGACATGTTGTGGAAATAAAAGGGAAAAAACACTCTACCAGGACAGAGTCTGTGTGTGAATTATTTAACACAGTCCTTTAAAGTACACAGTCAACAAGTATGCAGTGTAAGACGGATCTGGTTTATATGTAGCAGAATCAAACAGATCAGGTTTAGGAGCTCAATCATACACATTAGTTAAACCATGAGTTCATTTATGAATGTAGTGATGGTGACGATGTAACAGGGGGAGTGACTCACCTGACACAGGTCTGCATGAACTGAGGTAAGTTGGTTTGTGTTCATCTGCATTTTGTCTATTGCCTGTTTTAGGATGACAACACCCCTCAATGGCTGTTAGAGAAGGAAAAGAAATATTTAGCTGCAGCTTTCCCTAGACATCCAACAACACTAGAAGCAACCCAGGTCTGTAGTGCACTTTAAAAATGCTTTTAAATATTTAGAATGGGAAGGAAAACATGTTATTTGTGGATGCTGGAGTTCAGAGAGCACAAAAAAACGAGATGACTCATTCTTGTCAGACAGGGTTAAAAAATAAGATTAAAATGATCCAATTTCATTATTGAAGAGGGAGCATGAAAACAGTTTCACCCACTCAGACTACATTGTCAGAATAATGCAGTGTCTTTAAAACCACCATGGAGACATAACATGAAGTCTGATGAGGACACTTCACAGAAACAAGAACATTGTGGAACGCTTGAACAACAAACTACACAGAGGACAGGAACACTCATTTTCCAAAGAGGAGTAGATGTTTTTCAGGCGTCTCAATTAGACAACCTGACAAGGGTCACATGACTCTATTGTCACCAGAGACACAGTCACATGGTGTTAAGTGCTGCTCAGGATCCGAAGGTGTGACTGTATTGTGTATGTCAACATAAGCACACTAACTATTGTGCCGATGAGTGGACTTCATAAGGATTAACCAGGTTCTGGACCAGCAGGCTACAGCACAAAAGCGCAGTGAATACACACTTCACAAAATCATCAGGCTTCCAGTCATGTTTGATATGGAAGCTTTAGGTGTGTTGTCTCACAAACCGATAAATTGAATCAAGGGATGAATTAACTAGAGAGACACAAGCATGAAAAATTCTGGGTTTCACGCCACAGATCCATTTTATTTAAGACAGAGAGCTCTAAAGAGGTCACTGTTAATTGCAATTCTTTTTAATTGCAAGTGTGAGAAAAAAGTTCACTTTTCAAAACGAATACTAAACCCCCCCCCCCCCCAAGAAAAAACCAACAACCCAGACATCTCTCCAGCACATCAGAGATGTTTGAATAAAGTTTGCAGTTTTTCAACTTAAGCCCAAGAAACTCTCCACTGAGACAAATGCCAGTCACACAACAAACCTAATTTCCACTTGCGATCATAAAAACCAAAAAAATATCAACAAAAATTTCCAAAACAGCAGAAAACACCACTTCAGCTCTAACTTGCAATGTGCAGTATGTTTTATGACACATTCTGGTCTCCCTCCTGACGTCCTTGTTGAGTAATGAACCTTATTTGTATTTTGAATTTGATATCATATTTAAATCATCCATTATTTATTAAAAATGCAGTCTATTGGATAGGCTGCTGGGCACCAGAAGTGAAAAGTACTCCCCACTCCCACATATATTCTATAATATATAAAGACTGGAGACATACAAATAATATAATAGCATCCGATACATTCATAAAACCATTTATTTAACTTTTATCCACTAAAATTTGGCCTAACGGCTTCCTCCGAGATTCACTCATTTATTTCCTCGTGAATTTAGAGCACTGTGATGATGTTTAATTTTGCTCCAAGTCAGAATCAACAGTCTTACCTGTTTCCGCTCTACAAGGGCATTTGTCAATTGGTGGCATAGACCAGCAACTGTGGGAGCAAACGGAAGAAGGTGTGAGAAGGAGAAGAAGAAGGAGAAGGAGAAGGAGAAGGAGAAGGAGAAAAGTGATTGACTTTAGTAGATGTGCTGCTCACATGGGCAGGGTACAGCTAGACTTCATTATGCATGTCTATAGTAATATGTGTGTGTGTGTGTGTGTGTAACATCAAAGTGAAAACATAAATGCAAATAATGATGAAATTTTTCCCTCTGAAGTTCAGGTCTGTCAAACACCTTTAGAGAATCCAGGTGATAATTTACTGTACATTAACAAACAGGGTACTGCTGAGCACTAGTCACACATGAAACTCCATTAGGACACCATCAAAGGCATGTTTGACGCTATGTGATCACAATAATGCAGTATGTTGTCCAGCAGCAAGCTTCAAAACATTTTGGAGCTTGCTGCTGAGAAATTAGCTAACAACAGAGCACGGTTTAATGGAGCTCATGCTCTCAACAATTATCAATAGAAACAAAGTCTGTGTAGAAATCTGCTGATCTTTTTTGAAAACCCATCCAACACAAAAACAACCAGAAGGATACAAACAGGCATCAGTGAGACATTTGATTGGTCTGGACTTACAAGTGTCTGTTGCATATCTAATGTGCTCCCCATTGCAGGTACTGATGAAGAGCTGGACTTGGGAAAAGAGCGTCTCGAAGTCAGGGATGTTTGGCATGGAGAACTTCACAAATCTGTAAAAAGACCAACGGTTGGTAAAATCTTCTTGGTGGAATAAGATTTCGATACAAACCTGAAGCTAAACTACAAATCACAAGACTGTATCATGTGGGATAGTTTTAGAGTTAATAGAATTCTGAATAGTTTTAACTTGAGTTTGATGTTCATAACATCCAGCCTTACAGTATAAAAGGACATTCATTTTCATTGTTATTGTTTTACAATGTGCCATTAAACAAATCCTAAAAACACCTAAATGAACAGTTATTTCTTTTACTGTTAAATTCCAGTGCAGCATTGGCATCACTTGATTCACTACCTTAGGAAAAACAATTACTTTATTTGCTTAAATCTCAGCCCATATCCTCAGTACAAGCTATACATGCAACAGGTAGCTTCGAGTTGCTTTCTGACTACATGGCATTTTGCATTCTACATGCAGTAAGCAATCCATACTACCAAAATTATACGCAAAGAATCAGAAATTCTTTCTGTAACATGCAAACACTTGCATGGGTTTGGTATAACTAATTTGTCAACTCTCATTTTTAAGTTTTGTTCACCATCCCCTTCTCATTATCTGTCTTTCTCGAAGGCACCACCTACTAAACCACATTTTTGAAATGGAGAAGCATATGACATTCAATGTGCACAACATCAGCAAGGGAATGTTTTGGGTTTTGTTTTGTTTTTGGCCAATTTAGACCAAAAATAGAGCTCAGGAACAGAGAATGACGAAAGCTGAATTGTGGTAGACATACAGGACAACAAATTATGGAAAACATTATAAGAGACTAAAAATTGGCCCTACTGAAGGTGGTGGAAATTAATGGGTTGGACCAAACAACTTACAGTACAGCCAGCACCCCCAGGGAATGCTCCTGGATGTCCAAGGCTCCCAGCACCGTGTCCAGGTGGGACAGATTTTTGGCCAGCAGCTCTCCACTCTTGTTGATCAACTCACATAGCTGAGTCATCTGGCCTGGAGAATTGGGGTTCAGAATAACAGACAGAAAGTAAACTACTGTTTACCTTGTACTGGATGATCTTATATTTCCTATATGACTTTGGAAAAACACATAACTGACATTGATGATGGTTCAGATCATAATGCTGGATCCAGAAAGGTAATGATATATTATATATATACACACACATACATCCACAGATACAAGTATGCTGAGGAATCTTTTCACTGTTCAAGCGATGAAATTGATGCCTTTTAAATGTTATTTGTTATAACAGTAAAGATTCTTTACAAACAGAAAAAAAACAGAGTTGCAAACCCTTTTATTAACATCGTGCAGTGACAAAGTATGTCAGGATAAATCGGTCGGTCAACTGTCCTGTCAAGGCCTTGCAACACAGGGAATGCAAGTGTAGCTGACAGATGACTTTAAACCAATGATATTTGTGAATTCAGTTCGCCAACCAATCACGGAGGGCTAAGGCGGGACTACCGGGAGGCAAACCCCAGAAATCATTTTCTAGATCAAAAACAAAAGTATGTTTTTAGCGCTTTCAGTTACCACTGGCATCCCTGTGCACCGACGCATTTTCTGGAAATAATTTACAGCGCTCTCACAACCATACAAAGTCATTTTGCGGAATGCTGACATGATAAAGCAAAAAGAGAGATCTGGCCAGTTTGGCTGCCAAGCTATCGGCAAGGCACTGGATAGCATATGCTAGCTAACTAGCTAATACTTTCCTCTTGAATCAGTTTAGAAACACTACCTTGAGCGGAGAGCTGCCGCACATTGTTCACAAACTGCTCCAAGGCTGAAGCCATTATTTCTTGGGTCCAATGTGGAGGTAATTTCCACTGTTTTTCATTCAAACGTTAGAAACAACTCCGTCCGCACTGAGACAGGGGGCCACACAGCCGCCACTGGGTGATGCTATCGCGAGATCGCAAGAACAGAGCAAACTATAACGAGATTACGATGCGACCGTTGGAATCTTAAAGGGCTAAGACGCTATTAGCTTAAAGTACCAACAAAACGGTCATACTTTTCTTCGTACTATTTTCTTTATTATATTTCAATTTGTTGTGTTTGTTTAATATTTAATAGGAATATATTTGCATATTTTTGAGGCTTTGTTATCCCTTTCATCGAGGAAAAAAGAGATACAGGAAATGACGTTAATTTGCCGAGTTTTTTTTCAACAAAGATGTTATATTCTGGAAGAGCACCTGCCTTAGACGTATCCACTGGACCTTAAAGCGCTTGATATACAGTATTGACTTTAAAAGCATAGATAGTTAATTGAGGACTATGTTGCTCTACCTTTTGAAACGTGTTTCACTTTAGGGTGTTTCTCAATATCTGTCATCACATAATAGAGACCGCAGTGGACTGGCGTCGTGCCCGGAGTGTCCCCTGCCTCACGCCCTATTCCGCCGAGATAGGCTCCGGCTCCCCGTGACCCGCTGTGGCGGATATAGCGGTGGTAATCTGAAGGTGACTGACTGACATAATAGAGAAGCCCCTTACAAATTGTTTCAACATATGCCAAATTAAGAATAAGAATAAAGTTTGCTTCAGTTTTCAAAGAACATGCTTTCATGTGCAGCTCGTACTTTCATGTAATCCTCGCAGTAGGCTGCAGATTTGTCTGGAGTCACTCTTAGTGATGACTTTTAAACATTTTGAATAGTTTTGTTAATTCAGAGTTATATCAATGTGATTATATGTATATAACTTATTCTTTTCCAATCCTGTATTTTTATATTTTAAATATCAATATTTTGAAATGTATTTGTGATATTTCATGGCTGTCGCATGGAAATAATCTAGAGTGAGCTATCACTTCAACCTAAGAAACCCTTGAAACCAAGGGGTTTGTAGTACAATTTGTTCCCACTTCCACAACACTGCAGTCGGCAGTATCCTTCTCCCACTTGTTACGGTTCCCTGCAGTTCCCAAACTCTACTGTAACAGGTGTTGCGAGTTATAACGTTGCATAGCGCTGTCACGTTTGAATCCCCCTCTTTGGTGCAGCTAGCCTGTCAGCTAAAGTTAGCCACGTACCGTTAGCTCAGCTGCAGCTGGCAAGCAGAATGACGCCAACAATGATGAAGTTAAGCTAACGGTGAATTAAATCCAAACGCAAATATAATAATAATGCTGCTCAACAAAAACAGCACTGCTTAACCGCCGTGAAGTTTGTGAAACTTTTCGAATTCCTTGCGGACTTCGTCTGTAGTTTCTCGTCGGTGAAATTGGGGTGACGGCAGTGATAGTAAACTCATTGCGGGAACTAGTCAGCAATGTTCACCACAAGGCGCCTCGTAGGAAGAGGAACCGCGGCGCTCCGCGACGCGCGAAAGAGCATTTACATAAACATGTCGTCCTCCTCTGCTCCGGGTAAGAGAATACGAGTTCTAGTTGATATGGACGGAGTGTTGGCGGACTTCGAGGGGGGCTTCTTGAAGAAATACCGAGCCAGGTACCCGAGCGAGCCCTATGTCACCCTGGACGACCGGAGGGGGTTCTGGGTGTCCACGCAGTATGGCCGCCTGAGGAGCGACCTGAGTGTAAGTGAAACATGGGCAAACATATTCACTGTTATTTTCGCAGCTTTGCATAAATGTGGTGGTTCCCTAATAAAATAATTTGGTTTTACTATAAGAAAATTATTTACCGTTGGATGCAATATTTTCTGCACTATAAGGCGCACCTAAAATCTTTTCATTTTCTCAAAAACCAACAATGCACCTTATAATCAAGTGTGCCTTGTATATGGGAAAAGGTTTTAAAAAGGCCATTCACTGAAGGTGCGCCTTATAGTCCAGAAACTACTGTATTCATCCACCATTGCATATTAGAAGACAATATGTACAATTCTACAGGCAGTTGTTTGTATCAATCAAATTGATAATTCAGACTATTCACACTGTTCTTGTGTATTTGTTTAATGCAGACAGATGACAAATAATTTATTTTACCAGAGATTTGTTTTAAAGGTCAGAGGCCTGTACAATAAAGCTGGATTACGGTTAAACGAGATAACTTCAGGCTTAACCCTGGCTTGTCGGTACCATAAAGATGGCTTACTTTCTATCAGGCTACGTTGTCACGGTAACCTATGCTGAACACCTAACCTGCTCCAGAGTAGGATAAATTCAGGATAAGAGCTCAGCAAGTATAACAGCCCCACCTACTGACCAATCAGAGCTTAGCAGGTATAACAGCCCCACCTACTGACCAATCAGTTCTCTTGGAAAATGGGCCGTCCGTTTTATGAGAACCCGGTGGATCTTGGTGCACAGCTTGTGCGAAGAGCGCTCAGGCGTGAGAGAATATTTAGAGATCGCTGTAATCCGTTTGAATTGCCTGAACTGTACAAAAGGTACAGGTTTTGGGGAGAGGGGTTACATTACATCTGTCAGCTGCTGGAGCCTTACATCAGGAATGTAACGCACCGCAACCACGCGCTGACAGTCCCGCAGACAGTGTGCATTGCAATGAGGTTCTTTGCCACAGTTAATGTATTTCTTAGTGATGTTCGTAATTATTATGATGTCCTTAAATCCCTCGTTGGATGGGTCACAAGCAAGCCACAGATAAAATTCCATTAATCAATTATTTGTTTAAGTAAATCATGGATTGATTCATTAATTCATAGGTACTTTTATGTATTCTGTTGGCGATGCCTCTGGAAGAACACAGTATGTAGATCTATTCATAAAGTCGCGGGGGCTACAATCTCATGCCAGAATGGAAAATGTGGTACACACATACATTTGTGGAACACAAAAATGTTACTGTAGTCAGATATGCAAGTGCAGTCATAGTGGGGAAGTAATATTATAATGGCACTAACTTCCGCATTGACACAGTCGGCGATTTTGTGTCAGCGATCCTTGCGCCGTTTGGCAGCTGCAACTGTGTTGCTTTTTGCCTGGATTATTGATTTTTATTGCTCTTATTTATTAATTATTATTGTTTGCTCCTCCGTTGTGAAATATGCAGCTTGGGCCAGTTTGTTGCATGTTTGCGATTGGTCGCATGCAGCAACCTCCGCCCTTTTTATGTGAGCACAGATCTAGAGTGGACAGGCCTGAATTGAATTAGTGAGTTGATAGCCGGCTTTATGGTACCAAAAATCTGGAGGGCGGATGTCTCGGTAAGTGAAGCCAGATAAGTAAGAGGAAGCCCGGCTGGGTTCATCAAGCTTTATGGTACAGCCCCCAGATGTCAGGTCTCCCTCATTTGGCGTTCTGTTACAAACCAGCACGAATAGTTACGTTACTAGTAACTCAAACTGAAACATGACTGAACAGGGTGTTTAGGTCAGCAGCTCTCAGTCTTCTTTTGCTTTTACATCATTGAAATAAAGGAGTTCCTATTTGCATGTCTACTTAGGTTTCCATGTATGCATTTGCATTTTGATGACCATTTCAGGCACAAGTAAATTCAACTTAACAATCTTACAGTCCACACAGCAAACACATTATTGCCACAATCAATCATTATCAATGTGTGTATTTTTAGTTGTTAGCCAAATAAATGTCTTTGTGACCCATTGTTCATGTCCTCACACATTGCTTGAAGTATTCCTTTTCACCTCTATGTTTGACTGCCTTTGCAGGTCATTGATACAGTCAGTCACAGTAACCTTTGATTTACTGCATTTTGTTTTAAGACACAAAGATTTTTTTCATTAATGCTACGACTGTCCTGGTAATAGTAAAATTTTAGCGGTTAGTTTTCATGAAAACATCAAAGTCTTCTTGTTTTCCTTTCGGCTTTTCCCTTCAGGGGTCGCCACAGCGAATCAATTGCCTCCATCTAAACCTGTCTTCTGCATCCTCTTCTCTCACACCAACTACCTTCTTGTCCTCCCTCATTACATCCATAAACCTCCTGTTTGGTCTTCCTCTAGGCCTCCTGCCTGGCAGTTCAAAGCTCAGCATCCTTCTACCAATATATCCACTATCTCTCCTCTGGACATGTCCAAACCATCTCAGTCTGGCTTCTCTGACTTAATCTCCAAAACCTCTAACATGTGCTGTCCCTCTGATGCACTCATTCCTGATCCTATCCTTCCTAGTCACTCCCAGAGAGAACCTCAGCATCTTCATCTCTGCTACCTGCAGCTCTGCCTCCTGTTTTTTCCTCAGTGACACTGTCTCTAGACCAAACAACATCACTGGTCTCACCACAGTTTTGTACACCTTTCATTTTAGCTGAAACTGTTCGATCACATTTCACACCTGATACTTTCCTCCACCCGTTCCATCCTGCCTGTACACACTTCTTCACCTCTTTTCCACACTGTCCATTGCTCTGGACTGCTGACCCTAAGTACTTAACATCCTCCACCTTCTTGATATCTTCTCCCTGTAACCTCACTCTTCCACATGGGTCACTGTCATTCACACACATGTACTCTGTCTTACTGCAGCTAACCATCATTCCTCTCCTTTCCAGGACAAACCTCCACCTCTCTAGCTTCTCCTCCACCTGTTCCCTGCTCTCACTGCAGATTACAATGTCATCTGCAAACATCATAGTCCATGGAGATTCCTGTCTAACCTCGTCTGTCAGCCTGTCAATCACCATAGCGAACAAGAAGGGGGTCAGAGCTGATCCCTGATGCAGTCCCACCTCCACCATGAACTCCTCTGTCACACCTACAGCACACCTCACCACTGTCTTACGGTCCTCATACATGTCCTGCACCGTTCTAACATACTTCTCTGCCACTCCAGACTTCCTCATACAATACCACAGTTCCTCTCTGGGCACCCTGTCACAAGCTTTCTCCAGATCTACAAAAACACAATGGAGCTCCCTCTGGCCTCTCTGTACTTCTGTATCAACATCCTCAAAGCAAATACTGCATCTGTAGTACTCTTTTTTGCCATGAAACCATACTGCTGCTCGCAAATGTTCACTTCTGCCCATAGTCTAGCTTCCACTACTCTTTCCCATAACTTCATTGTATGGCTCATCAGCTTTATTCCTCTGTAGTTGCCACAACTCTGCACATCTCCCTTGTTCTTAAAAATGGGCACCAGCACACTTCTCCTCCATTCCTCAGGCATCTTCTCACTATCTAAGATCCTGTTGAACAACCCAGTCAGAAACTCTACTGCCACCTCTCCTAGACACGTCCAAACCTCTACAGGTATATCATCAGGACTGACTGCCTTTCCACTCTTCATCCTATTCAGCGCCCTCCTCACTTCATCCTGACTAATCTTTGCTACTTCCTGGTCCACAACAGTCACCTCTTCTAGTCTTTGCTCTCTCTCATTTTCCTCATTAATCAACTCTTCAAAGTACTCTTTCCATCTTCCCAACACACTACTGGCACCTGTCAATAGACTTCCGTCCCTGTGCTTAATCACCCTAACCTGCTGCACGTCCTTCCCATCTCTGTCTCTCTGTCTTGCCAACCGGTATAGATCAGTCTCTCCCTCCTTACTGTCCAACCTAGCATACAAGTCATCATAAGCCCCTTGTTTGGCCTTTGCTACCTCTACTTTCCCCTTATGCTGCATCTCCCTGTACTCCTGTCTACTCTCCTCAGTCCTCTCAGTGTCCCACTTCTTCTTAGCTAACCTCTTTCTCTGTATACACTCCTGTACCTCCTCATTCCACCACCAAGTCTCCTTATCTACTTTCCTTCCAGATGACACACCAAGTACCCTCTGGTGTCTACATTCATGAAAATATCAAAGTAAATCAACAAAAATCTATGCACACATATTTGGAATGAACACTAATATACTGTAAGCTCTGTGTTAAATTGTGTTGTTTTGGGGTTTGTTTGTTTTTTGCCTCTAGGGGAAAGCCATGAGTATCTGGCAATCCAAGGATTTCTTCAAGGACCTGGTGCCGCTGCCAGGTGGAGTGGAGGCAGTCAAGGAAATGGCCAAGATGGACAAGTACGTCTTGAGTTTCACAGTTCACTTATTTAATATACACACTTAATTGTCTGCTGTGGATAAGATAATAGTGAATCATGTTTTCCAAGGCTCTCTGGCGACATCTTGAAAATGTACACATCTCCTTAAGCTCTGGGATGTGAGCTTAAGGAGATGAGTTGAGTCTGTGGCTCAAACTCAGATTTCAAAAGTAATGGTGGAAAAAGATGAACAAGTAACAATTTGCACCTCGGAATCTAACGAGAGTCTAAAATGTCCATATTACAGTGGATGGATATGCAGAGAAACGAGTGATGAATAGTTTTCAGCTTTGTGGGCTAACGTTGCGTTTTGGGGAATGTTGTGCTGGTGCGTGCAAAAGACCAGCAGGTGACTGTGGCCTGCGGGCCAGTTCTAATAGTAATTAAATAACCATCAAAGGGCTCATCCATCCATCTTCCACCGCTTATCCGTAGTCGGGTCGCAGGGGCAGCAGCTTCAACAGGGAGCCCCAAACTTCCCCTTCCCCGGCCACATCCACCAGCTCTGACTGGGGGATCCCAAGGCTTTCCCAGGCCGGTGTTGAGATATAATCCCTCCACCTGGTCCTGGGTCTGCCCCGAGGTCTCCTCCCAGCTGGACGTGCCAGAAACATCTCCCTAGGGAGGCGTCCCGGAGGCATCCGCACCAGATGCCCAAACCACTTCAACTGACTCCTTTCCACGCGAAGGAGCAGCGGCTCCACTCTGAGCCCCTCGCAAACAGCAGTGTTTCTCACCTTATCTCTAAGGGAGACACCAGCTATCCATCTGAGAAAGCCCATTTCAGCCGATCTCGTTCTTTCGGTCATGACCTATGGGAACGAAGATTGAAAGGTAGATGGAGAGCTTTGCCTCTCGGCTTAGCTCCCTCTTTGTGACAACAGTGCGGTAAACCGACTGCAATACCGCTCCTGCTGCCCCAATTCTCCGTCCAATCTCACGCTCCATTGTTCCCTCACTCGTGAACAGGACCCCAAGATACTTAAACTCCTTCACTTGTGGAAGGACCTCATCCCCCACTCGGAGAAGGCAGTCCACTGGTTTCCTGCTGAGGACCATGGCCTCAGATTTGGAGGTGCTAATCCTCATCCCCGCAGCTTCACACTCTGCTGCAAACCGGACCAGTGAGCGCTGCAGGTCACAGGCTGATGACGCAAACAGGACCACATCAACTGCAAAAAGCAGCGATGCAATCCTCAGGCCCAAACTGTAAAGCCTCCTCACCACGACTATGCCTAGATATCCTGTCCATGAAAATCACGAACAGAATTGGTGATAAAGCGCAGCCCTAGCGAAGGCCAACAACTACTCGGAACAAGTTCGACTTACTGCCGAGAACCTGAACGCAGCTCTCACTTTGGGCGTACAGGGATTGGATGGCCCTGAGGAGAGGCCCCCTCACCCCATACTCCCGCAGTACTTCCCACAGTATATCCCTGGGGACTCGATCGTACGCCTTCTCCAAGTCTACAAAACACATGTAGACTGGATGGGCATACTCCCAAGCCCCCTCTAGGATCCCTGTGAGAGTAAAAAGCTGGTCCGTTGTTCCATGACCAGGACGGAACCCACATTGTTCCTCCTCAATCTGAAGCTCGACAATCGGCTGGACCTTCCTTTCCAGCACCTTGGAGTAAACTTTCCCAGGGAGGCTGAGGAGTGTGATGCCCCTGTAGTTTGCACACATCCTCTGGTCCCCCTTTTTAAAAAGAGGAACCACCACCCCAGTCTGCCACTCTTTCGGCACTCTCTCAACACCCAGACCCTTCATCATTTCCGGGCGAATCTCATCAACACCTGGGGCTTTGCCACCGTGAAGTTGTTTAACTACCTCGGTGACTTCGCCCCGAGAGATTGACTCTGATCCCCCACCATCCTCCAGCTCTGCCTCTGCAACAGAGGACGGGTCAGTTGGGGTAGTTGGATTCAGGAGTTCCTCAAAGTGTTCCTTCCACCGACCGACAACCTCCTCAGTCGAAGTCAACAGTGTCCCATCTTTGCTGTATACAGCTTGAATGGTCCCCCGTTTCCCCCTCCTGAGGTGTCGGACAGTCCTCCAGAACAACTTTGGTGCCGTCCGATAGTCCTTCTCCATGGCCTCTCTGAACTCCTCCCACACCCTCTGTTTTGCCTCCATCACAGCCAAGGCTGCAGTCCTTTTGGCCTGTCGGTACCCTGCAACTGCTTCAGGAGTCCCCAGGGACAACATGCCCCTGAAGGCCTCCTTCTTCAGTCGGACGGCTTCCCTGACCACCGAGGTCCACCACAGTGTTCGAGGGTTACCGCCCCTTGAGGCACCCAAGACCTTGAGACCACAGCGCTCAGCTGCAGCTTCAGCAATGGAAGCTTTGAACATCGACCATTCAGGTTCAATGCCCCCAGCCTCCACAGGGATGCACGAGAAGCTCCTTCGGAGGTGTGAATTGAAGGCCTCGAGGACTGAGTCCTCCTCCAGACGTTCCCAGTTCACCCGCACTACTCGTTTGGGCTTACCAGGTCTATCCAAAGGTTTCCTCCGCCAACGGACCCGATTCACCACCAGGTGGTGATCAGTTGACAGCTCTGCCCCTCTCTTCACCCGAGTGTCCAAAACACACGGTCGAAGGTCAGATGGTACGATCACAAGATCAATCATTGACCTCCAAGCCAGAGTGCTCTGATACCAGGTACACTTGTGAGCATCCTTGTGTTCGAACATGGTGTTAGTTATGAACAATCCGTGACTAGCACAGAAGTCCAACAACATAACACCGCTCGGGTTTAGATCAGGGAGGCCATTCCTCCCAATCACGCCCCTCCAAGTGTCTCCATCACTGCCGACGTGGGCATTGAAGTCCCCCAGGAGAACAATGGAGTCCCCTGCAGGGATCCCTTCAAGGACCCCATTTAGGGACCCCAAGAAGGCCGAATACTCTGAACTGATATTTGGTGCATATGCACAAATAACAGTCAGAGTTTTCCCTCCCACAGCCTTAAGGCGTAGGGAAGCAACCCTCTCATCCACCGGGGTAAACTCCAATACAGTGGCGCTCAGCCGGGGGCTTGTGAGTATCCCCACACCCGCCCTGCGCCTCACGCCTGACGCAACTCTGGAGTAAAACAAGGTCCAACCCCTATCCAGGAGTTTGGATCAAGAACCGAGGCTATGCGTGGAGGCAAGCCCCACCAGATCCAACTGGTAATGCTCCACCTCCAACACAAGCTCCGGCTCCTTCCCCGCCAGTGAGGTGACATTCCACGTCCCCAAAGCCAGCTTCTGCCGCCCGGGTCTGGTCTGTCGTGACCCCCTCTCATCACTGCCACCCATATGGCAGCGAATCCGACCCCATCGGTCTTCTACTCCACTTTCCCTGCTCTCACTACAGATCGCAGTGTCACAGCGAAGAAGGGGCTCAGAGCTGATCCCTGATGTAGTCCCACCTCCACCATGAACTCCTCTGTCACACCTACAGCACACCTCACCATTGTCTTATAGTCCTCATACATGTCCTGCATTGCTCTAACATACTTCTCTGCCACTCCAGACTTCCTCATACAATACCACAGTTCCTCTCTGGGCACCCTGTCATAAGCTTTCTCCAGATCTACAAAAACACAATGCAGCTCCCTCTGGCCTCTCTGTACTTCTCTATCAACATCCTCAAAGCAAATACTGCATCTGTAGTACTCTTTGTTTTGGCAAGAAACCATACTGCTGCTCACAAATGCTCACTTCTGCCCTTAGTCCAGCTTCAACTACTCTTTCCCATAACTTCATTGTATGGGTCATCAGCTTTATTACTCTAGTTGCCACAACTCTGCACATCTCCCTTGTTCTTAAAAATGGGCACCAGCACACTTCTCTTCCATTAAGATAACAGAGAACATTCTGTTGAATTAGACATAATTATAGAGTTGTTTTTTTTCTTTGGATGCACCAGTACATAATGATCGGTCGATAAAGATCCGGGTTTGTGTTGCTGTGAGGTTTTGGTTCCTGTTGCATCATGGGGGCACAGGTGGCTTTATCCTGAGAGCTCTCATATCGGGTCTTCAGTGCAGAGCTCTCCCTCTTAGACCTCTTATGTCACATGTTCCTTAGGGCTGTAGTCATCTGTGGGATGAGCCATGTGGTTCTTGTTTCCCCTCCTGTAGCTGCTGCTGCAGAAGTACCTTAGAAGGGGTCTCTGAAAGGACTCATTCAGGGCTGAAGCCAGCATGAAACAGGATGTGATTGCCATTTCTGATAGCATTCTCATCAGCACACTACACAGTGGGTAATGTCTAAAAATAGCCGCTATAGTCACAAAATGGTAAGTTTACATTTCCTTCCCTGATGGAAATGAATGGGTACCAACACTAGCGCTTGAGTCGAGCTGTTTTGTTATCAGGGACGTCTGCCATATGGTGCGGTCTAATATTTTTGTTACCTCTCTGTTGTCCTGCCATGAATGACCAACAGCCGATTTGTCTATCAGCTACAAGCAACTCGAGCATGGAGGTGTTTGTATGTTTTTAATTTTTCCACTCAAGTACTGTTTTTTTCCCATTCCTCTCTGCAGCACAGATGTCTTTATTTGCACCAGCCCTATCAAAGAATACAAATACTGTCCCTATGAGAAGGTAAACTGCTGCTTTTCCAATCAAAATATTCTATTTCCTTTGGAAATTGTCACAGTGCTTCTTTTTAATTGTGGCTTATATGTGTGTGTGTGTGTGTGTGTGTGTGTGTGTGTGTGTGTGTGTGTGTGTGTGTGTGTGTGTGTGTGTGTGTGTGTGTGTGCGTGCGTGCGTGTGTGTGTGTGTGTGTGTGTGTCCAGTACGCGTGGGTGGAGAAACACTTGGGGCATGACTTTCTAGAGCAGGTCATCCTGACCAGAGACAAAACATTAGTCTCCGGAGACATCCTCATAGACGACAAGCCTGACATTCTGGGTGAGGACAATAGAGACTGATATTAATGAAACTGTAGCCCTCCCCAACATCCATTACTTAGTGTTCGTTAAGTTCCATCCCTCTTGGCAAGTCACATGTGCATTTTCCAATCACAACAATGGAAGACTAATGCTCCAAAAAATGCACAATAGGTGCCTGATTTCATGTGGACACAGACATAAACAGGCTTCTCACTCCACCGTTATCACGGCTAAACAATTCCACTAGAAAGATATGATCACCGTCTGCAGAACATCATAGAAAGAAAAATCATGCAGTCACTCAAATTTGTCTTTACACTGAAAATACAATTGTAGAATGTAAGGAGTGTAAGATTATTTAATCATGAAAAGACAGGCAGATGGTTTGATAGCGATCCACCAGGCCTTACGTCTGTACTGGATAGACCTTTGATGTCATCGTAGCTCCGTGTGCAACACCTCAGCGTGAGGATAACTCAAATCTTGACGAAAGCTGCTATGCTTCGTTTCTGATTAGTCAGCACCACTGAAGAGACACAAAATCTTCCAGTCACTGCAGTCAGTCTGTCTGTGTTGACTGAGTTTTAATGAGACGTGCTGCTATTTTCACCGACTGAGGAAAACTTTGTGATGTAACATAATCAGCATTCAGGAGGCATAACTGTGTGTTCAAAGATGAAATAGAGGGAAAGATGGGATGAAACCATAAGAAGAGGTTTATATAATTGTGATTGTAGTGTCATGTGTGTGTAATTATTAGCATGCATCCAAAATGTCTCATTTGCACCTTTTTAAGACAGCTGCCACTGTATGTTTGCCATTAGTCTCGATTCGTATGAGCTGAACACACTGAATGCAGTGTTGTTGTGACTTACATAACATTTATGCGTGTCTACTGATCAGGCGTGGAGCCCAAACCTACGTGGGAGCACATCCTGTTCACAGCCTGCCATAACAAGCATCTTTCCACCAACCAATCCCAGAGACGACTCCACTCCTGGTCGGATGACTGGAGGTCCATCCTGGACAGCAAACGCCAGTGAAGGAGACCAACATCATCATCATCATCATCATCATCATCATCTCATCATCATTGTCACCACGCTGGTGGGTGTCAAAACTCAAAGCAGAGTTAGTCCCATCAAATCGAGTTGTTTTGTTCAGAGTACTCTGGATGATTGCAAGGACACCAGGGGGCGCTCAAAGACTGGAGGAGGAGGAGGAGGAGGAGGATTAAAACACACAGCCAGGAGTTCACTACTGTATTACTCTCTGAAGAGTTGCATGAGATTTGAACCAATAAGCACACATTGAGTTGCTCTAGGAGCTCTGTGTCTATGTAGCATATTCTTAGTTTCTAGAAGGGTTGTGGATGTTCTATATTTTTGATCGCACCACTATGCTTTGTGTTTTTTCTTTTTCTTTTTTTTTTTAACAGAGTTTGCAGTACAAGCAACTAAGTGCAATACATTATCCCTGTAGAGTGACTCTGATTTACACTCATTTTAGGTGTTGTATGGAGATTATGTGGTGTGTTTTACACTGTGGGACAGGATTGCAGTGCGTTTAGGATCACATTGTTTAACCTGTGTACACACAGATAACCTGTAAGGGTTTTTTATAGAGCTGATAAATGTTATATTGGTGCTCTTTCACATCATGACTTAATATAAAGCTGAAAAAAATCTACTTTTCGTTTTTATAGAATTGCACAGAAACCAATGCATGCTGCCAAAATCAACCGTGATGTGTTTTAGAATGATAAGAGAAAATATTTGCTAATCCTGTGTGTAATGTCGAAGAAAGACAAAAGATGACTTAGAAATTATTAGATTGTAGATCTAGAGCGGTGATTTCTAATATTGGATACGTCTTGTTCATACATCTTTAGACATCCTGCTAAAATGTGAGAGCCCCAAATATCATTTCCCAACTCAAATCTTCACCACATTTATTTGAATAGTTTTTTTTATCTTTGACACTTCTTCTATGTATGTTCCTTTTTTACTCATATTGTCATGGGTGAGATTTTAAAAAGCGTTGATTGGCATAGTAGGTCCACATCATGATCAAATATACTTCCACGTGTGTTGTTTAGTCGCACAACTGTCAATTTTCGTCAAGATGGACAGAACTCCTCATCATCTGTTGAAAGTGCTTCTAAAGCGAGAACTGTTTTTTGAAACCACTGTTGAGATTTTCTTGTTCTGCTGGTCAGTAGCAACATGCTGTCTGTGTTTGTTGGCTATTTCTCCTTGGCTAGTAACAAATTGACTTCCTGCTGCTAGCATGTTTTTTGCATGCTAAACATGTGTCCACAGATGTACAGTACATATTGGTCATAGTTTAAATGGACGCATAAACACAGAACAGTTTAATACCGGGTTTAATCCACTTCCACTTAATCCTCTAAGGGTCCAGTTACTTGCATTTTTCCTCTTTGTTTTGTTTTTTCTTTTTCCCATAGGTAGACACATAGCCAAAAATCACTCAAGTTTACCATGAGATTTTGACAGAAGTTTGAAACTAGTGTCCCTTGAGGTTTGACATTTAGGCAGTTTGGGACCATGTCCTTGAACAGGATGAACTTTCTCCTTCTTTCCTCTCCGTCGATCATTTCGGTCAGAAACGCACAAAGAAAACGACGAACTTGAACCTTAGTTTAGTCTGCAGTTTGTCCTTGTTTCATTTTATTACACTCCAGGGTCGACTTGGCTACGTAAGAGACGCTGTGTAACCAAACTGCTGCTATCAAACATCTGCTTCCCGATGCCCATAAAATCCTATAATAAATATTGCTATTGATTTCTTTAGATAGGTCTGACTACATTTTCATTCCTAATAAAATTCATTACAAATCTCTAAGAGGTCTCCTCAGGAATAGGCCTCTGTTCCTAAAAGCATGTGTGGATTTTATTCAGTATTCAAAGTTTAATTTTCTCTGGAAGAACTCACAAGAGTACAAGCCAAAATGAAATGTATTTTTCAAGTATATATAAGAACAAAATGGAAGGATTGATTGATGGAAGCAAACAGAAGTATTGTATTTGGTTTCCTGTAGGATACTTAATTGTGTATGATGTGGTACTTCCTGTTCGTTAATGAAAGATGAAAGTCGGCAACACAAGTCATCACTCAGTTGTGGTAACACAAAGCTAAACACACACAGCCTCGTTCATACATGTAAGATTCACAGCGTTGCGTGTGATTGGTGACATCTAGGTCAGCTGTTTCTCTCCGGCGCCGGAAGCTTGAGGGGAAGAAGTTGTCGTTAAAGAGTCCATTCCGTGTGATCACCCAAGCGATAGCCATGTTCTGGTAAAAAAAATGAAGCTGCATGACAGTCAGTGAACCCTAACATAAATGTTGCCTGTGTACCATTTGTATGTTAGCCATTTCCATCAATGAATGTCTCGTGTTTGTGTTGCTGGTGATCTACAATTTTTTGATCAACTTTTGCACGTGTGTGAAAAATGTTAAACCATGCTGCAGAAATAATAGTTTCAATAAAGGAATCTAAAAGTTTAAATGAACATTAATCAGCGTGACGCTGTCTGTTTTGTCATCTGTCTCATTTTGCACCTTGTCGGTCTTGATCTGAAGAAACAACCTCCTGGATGTGTGTGTCAGTGGTACACAACAGATGGTGTGGCTGCGAAGCCGTTTGTGTGCAGTCATTCTCCATAATGCTTTGTCAACACCACAGCATGCGTGGAGAGAGGAGTGAGATTCATCATCCCCACACAGCAGTGGATTCTGCTTCTTTCTCATTTACCATCCAATTCATGGTTCGTCCCAGCATGCATTGGTGAGGGACGAGTTGAAAGGTTCCCGAGGCAGATAGATCATTACAGGAAAAGGGAGAATAACAGGAGGTTATTTTTGTATTTTCATACTGTGAGATGCTTTGTGTTCCACCATTAAAGGCTGTATCATGTATTGAGTTTAACACATCCTGGAAATAAAACAAAATATATTCTTGGGTGCAGCTGATCTCAAAGCAATGCTTTCATGTCATACTGAGTAAATGATTGTTATGCACACCACATGCATGTGTGAAAACTAATGTTTGTGGAAAATTATTAGATGGAAGTAGAATTGGTTCATTGCCTCTGACCTACTTTTCTCAACCTACAAACATGTTCGGCTGAGATTTTAGGCAAAGGATGATTTACTGATGTCAGTCAGAAATTCTTCCAGGCAGTTATTGTACAAATTCAGATCAATCCATCAGTCAAACTACAGAACAATGTCTAATCAAGCATCATGCAAATGTTAGTGGATGTGTTCTCCTCTGTTTGCATGAAAAGTGTACATAGAGTTACTTAAGAAATTAGTTTTTATAGAACAATGGTGTGATCATTGTGATCAAATGCAACAGATATGGCAACGAAAGAAGAATAATGCAGATCAACATGCTTGTAACACTGAAAATACTGATGTGGGGGAGTTTTGAGTGGAAGTGGATGGATTTTAGTGCTGTTGCCCGATTTAAAGTTAAAGTGTAGAAACATCAATAGGTAGTTCTCAGGTTGGACAAGGTCACATTGTTTTGTGAGGAACTGGAAGAATTAATGGGTGATGACTGAACATGTGTGAACCTACCAGGCCTTACACACCTTAATGCTAACACAGTAGACCCGTCAATGAAGCAAAACATCACTGAGCAAAAAGGACTTAATGTTCTCCAGGAGTGAAATCAAAATACCGTCAATGCATGTGTATTTACATCATCTCACTGCATTTTTTGTATACAAACACAACAGAGCCTGTGCACGCTCATGTCTCTTTGTGTTTGTGTATTCTGGACGTTTGAAAGTTGTCAGTTGTCACCCGGTCATCCGCTCAGTGACTCACTTCCTCCTGTAACACCAGCTGAATATACAACAATGATCTGTGTTTGATCTCGTCCTCGCTGGCCCACAGTCGGACCTACTTTACAGCCGTATTTCTGCTCCATGTGTCATTCCACCTGGAGGCAAAACACTGTGTCGTGCTGTTGGATTTATTAAGGTGCCGCTCAGTCATTCTGCATCAGCAAGAAGAAATCATTCCTCCATCACGCTCATGTCCCTCGCTCCTTATTTCTTTCTGTTAGATTAATGGTCAGGGAAATGCTGTCAGATCATGCGACCGTGGCCCAAATGTTTTTTTAATATGATTTATATTTTTAGACTTGGCTAGTTAGATATTTCATCCAAGTATTCATCATTCTTGAATTCCAAAGTCTCTGTTTCAGTCTCGTCTGGGTTGTAATTTCTCTGAATTTAGTGAATTTAGTGTTTTGGGATGTTTTTTACCTACTAAACAGATTGATAATAATTGTTTTAACTAGACTTACTGTTTTTTGCAGTATTTAAAACCAGGTTTTTGGCTTCTTCAGAGCAACAGAATGCTTAAATACACTATTCAAATTTCTGCTGATATAGCAATCACGTAGTCAGCTGATATTAAACAACCTTATTTAACATTTGGAGATGTTTCCAGTATACCATATAAATAGAACTCTATTCGTTCTTCTTTCAGCTAATATTTGGTCTCATCACCTCCGACACTGCTTGGAGTTTGTTTACTCAACGGGTTACTGTGTTTATCAGAGCTCCTTCGCTCAAACAGATTTTTCTGTAACTGAAATGAAATTATAACTGAGACAGAATAAATCATTGAATTGATGCGATTTAGTGGAATTTAACACCATTTTGTTGTTGACTATACTATAAATCCTTTTGGATTAGACAGTTAAACTAATTCTTCAAAGCTAAATGCAGAGTTCTATTCAATGAAGACTTTAATAACAAATAAACCAATTTGTTTCGCTAAAACTTGTGATTCCTACTTTTGGTGAATCCATCCATCCATCCAACCATCCATCTTTGTGAGGACACGACATTTTCTGTTATCTACAGCTTCTTATTTGCCTTGCGAGTCACAAGTCTGCTGCAGCCAATGCCGATTGACTATGGGTTCAAAATGGGGTGCACCCCAGATGAGACGCCAGTTCATCATGGAGTCAAACAAAGAGATAAATAACCATGCACAGTCACACTCACACCTAGAGCAATTTGGTGTGACCGGTTCACTTAAGCTGCATATTTCTGGAAATGGGAAGATGCTGGAGAACCTGGAAAGGACCCACACGGACAGAGGAAGAACATACAAACTCCATACAGGAGGGAATCGAACCCATGACCTTCTTGCTGCTAGACAACACTTCCACATGCTGTTATTTCTATAGTCTTCATTAAAAGAGCTTAAAGCTTGTAAGATGTTGCAGTATTGCCTGTAAACAATGTCCTTTATAAAGTGTGTCAGACCATCAGACAGCCTTAAATAACCAAGACAGTTGTAGTTCTGACATCCTGTTTTTGGACTCAAGTGGAAGAGTGAGGTTACAGGGAGAAGAGATCAAGAAGGTGGAGGATTTTAAGTACTTAGGGTCAACAGTCCAGAGCAATGGAGAGTGTGGAAAAGAGGTGAAGCAGCATGTACAGGCAGGATGGAACGGGTGGAGGAAAGTGTCTGGTGTGATGTGTGATAGAAGAGTTTCAGCTAAAATGAAAGGAAAGGTGTACAAAACTGGTGAGACCAGCGATGTTGTTTGGTCTAGAGACAGTGTCACTGAGGAAAAGACAGGAGACAGAGCTGGAGGTAGCAGAGATGAAGATGCTGAGGTTCTCTCTGGGAGTGACCAGGAAGGATAGGATCAGGAATGAGTACATCAGAGGGACAGCACATGTTAGAGGTTCTGGAGATAAAGTCAGAGAGGCCAGACTGAGATGGTTTGGACATGTCCAGAGGAGAGATAGTGAATATATTGGTAGAAGGATGCTGAGTTTTGAACTGCCACGCAGAAGGCCTAGGGGAAGACCAAAGAGGAGGTTTATGGATGTAGTGAAAGAGGACATGAAGGTAGTTGGTGTGAGAGAAGAGGATTCAGAAGACAGGGTTAGATGGAGGCAACTGATTCACTGTGGTGACCCCTGAAGGGAAAAGCCGAAAGGAAAAGAAGAGGTCCAATGTCTCTGTTTATGTTCATCTTTTAATGAGATTTCATAAAACATCGATACAGGATCAGCTGACTTTAAACAAGATACTTGTGTTGTTGCGACCTTTCCCTCAAAGTACAAAGCAAAAAGCCAAGGACAGTTCAGAAAGTGAGATCAGAAACATCAAAGTATCACATGAGCAAGATTACAGGAAGTCATTTTTGCGTCAAACAGCCTCAGAATGCTATGTTTTTAGCTCAAATCTTAACAGTCTGCTCCCTCATTCTCAAAGATCTGCATATAGCCATGGAATAAAAGGTTCAGTGTTTGGACAGCAATACATTGAGTAGGTTTTTTGTTTTTTTTACTGGGCAAATGCGTCACATCCCTGAGAAGTCCCAACAGAGTAATAAAAGTGGTACTAAGCAAAAATATCACTATTAAGATAAATGCAGAGGCCTGATTGGAGTGGACTCATTGAAATACTCCCACAGCACAGTTTGTGTTGTTTGTGCGGTGGGAGATACGACGTACTAAATGTCCTGACAGGGGCAAGAAGAGCCCTTGTGGTGAGAATCAACATCATGTTTGGATTAAACATGAGGTTACTGTTAACCACTCGCAGCTGATGTTGAAGGTTAACAATTAGGAACCCACGTATTCAATGGACACCACTATAATCGTGTTCAGTGGTACAGTACATGTTCCATTGTTTTTGTGCCAAAGATTTGTTTACTTTAAAGCACATTTCATGGAGTAAAACAGTGCTGATGCATGACTGGCAAAGCAAAAGAAAAAAAAAATGGAAGTAGCCTATGGAAAACGCAATCAAGCATGTAAAGTAGAGGGAACAGGTCAGGATCTCGTCCTGTTTGCTGAGATGTTTTTGTTCCTTCCGTCACTGACCCCAGGCCACCCCTCCCCCGTGTTTCACAGCCTGATACCCTCTTTGCCTTTCTAAACTCCTCTTGTTCCACTTGTCTAATTGCTTTTCAACAGGTAACGCTTAGAGTGTGTTACGAAATCTGTTCCAGATTGTATCATCTGTACATTACCGTCTGGATGGGAGCTTCGACATACTGTATATTCTATTGTTTGAATAGAGTACAGCATGACTGATAAATCAGCTGATATTCTCTTGATCACAGATCACAGAATTATTCTGGCTGTAAACCTTTTAGGACCTGTCTGATATAGAGGGAATTTGATACTGTTATTTTTATTTATTCTTTTAATGTAAGGCACTTTTGTATGAAGAGTTGCTGTAGAAGTAGAATTTAATAAAATACTTTTTAAATTTTTTTGATGTTTTAATAACTGATATATCCCTCTGGAGCATCCATATATATATATATATATATATATATATATATATATATATATATATATATATATATATATATATATATATATATATATATATATATATATATATATATATATATATATATATATATATATATATAAATGAACCACTCAAGTGCATGTAGTCAGTATCTGGGGTAGAGTACCTAAGCTCAGGTTGGAGAATAAGAGTTTATGAAAAGCCCAGTATTATTCACGGCCATCAAAGACAAAATAAAAAAGACACTGTTCATTCAATGTAACAGCATCCTCTTTAGAGCAGCACAACACCGTAATGAGGAAATGGATTAAACTCTAAAACAGGGGTGTCAAACTCATTTTCACCGAGGGCCACATCAGCATAATAGCTGTCCTCAAAAGGCCAGATAAAACTTATAAATGTAACTCAATGTAACTCAATGTAATGTAAAATAAATGTAACTACTCCTTAATGTTAAATAACGCTGAATTTATTGCTTATTCAAGTTACAAACATTATAGTTACACAGAATTAAGTTGTTTCTCTGATATAATGTAAATCTTTTTTAAATTTGTCAGATTATTAAACCCACATAACTGCATCAATCAAGGATTAGACTATTCAAGTGAACAAAGAAAAATAACATCAAACACAATTTATGACATTAACTTTGTTCAAAATGGTTTTGTCAGTGTTAGAATGCCACATTTGAGAGTCTTCTAACCACAAGATGTCATGTCACACGACCCATGTTTGTGTCTGGGACATTTAACCGGAGCTGGAACCGGCACATGAACATACTTGCCTTTTTATCTTGGATACTGTAAGTGTGCATGACTCTGTGTGCACGTGTCTATGGGCCCTTGTGTTTGTGTGTGAGAAATGTCCCAGCTGCTGGGATAATATCATGTTTTTGCCAGTGTCACTGTGAGACATTCATCAGCAGACAGTGTTGTGTCAGTCTGCTGGTCCGGCTTATGGTCACAGTTTTACTGTCCCTGTTTGTGCATCACTCATCTCTCCATCCATCTGTGTGGCTGATGAAACAGCACTTTTATCAGGGTTGTGGATGGAAATAGAATATGTAAAAAGTTTTTTTTTAAAAAGCATAAACCAATACTGAATTACAGAAATTGTACTGATTCCTTTATGGTGTCTGCTGTAGCCACTCTACTTGTCAAAGCATCATTGTTCTGTGTCAGACTGATACCAATCTATCAGATTGGTATCTGATCAGCCAGATGTAAGCACTGCAAAGTAACTTGAGGTAGATCCAGCTCTGCGAGGGTTCCATGTTTGGACAGTCGACAGCACAGCTGAATGTCTGGACTCTATAATTTAGGTCCAAGCCATGTCACTTTCATGCAACTTGTACAAAATTGCAAGCAGTACTGTTCCATGGATGTACCCATACTGCAATGGTCCTGACCTGAAGTGACCCCCTCCTTCATGCCTGACCTGATGGTGACTGAAAGAATTCTTCTTTTTGGGCTGGCTGGGTTCAGTCTTAGGTAGGGTGAGGAGCTCAACCATTCAAAGGGTTGTCAGATTCAAGTTTCTTTTTTTTTTTTTACCTAGCATGAACCAGTCCAGGCACTTTTGGCATTGGTTTTAGGGAGTGAGGGAACTAATGTTCCCTCACTCGCTCTTGGGCCGCACCCTTTCTAGTCTATCTGAGCATGTCCAACGGAGTGTAAACCTTTGGCTTGGTTTAGCTGGAAAGATTATGAATCTCCTCTCGACTGGAAATGCTTGAAGAACCCAGGATGTGCTGTAAAGGTTTTCTTTGGAGACAGACACATCACTTATACATAACAGAGCAGCTATGCACTCATGGAGCCTCATCTGGACTTTCATCTTGTCAGCAAAAATAGATTACGGGTGGTCATCAGCATTAAATCTGTGTTACTGTTTTTGTCTGTGGAATATTCCACAGGCATGAAACCAGTCAGCCAGTAATTGCCAGTGATTTTCCTCTCTGTTTCCCTCACTCTCTCTGAACAATGGGTGAGGATAATCAACACTTCCTGTGTCCACACGCACAGAAAGTGTTGGAAGGGTATTTTAGTGTTGTTTTACTATATTACTTTTTTATATTCGTTTTTGACCTTGATAAATGTCCTTTACTATACAGTATGTGTTGTCCTGTGCTGTTTGTGGTTTTCCTGTTGACCAGCCCAACCCTTCTTGTTGGTGTGAGAGGCGTGTCTTTTGTCACTTGACTTGTTTTGCTGTCATGTGCTCCTTGGAGTTGTTTCTGTGGGGAAACACACCACTGTTCATTTCAGTTATTTACATCTCTGGATTGGTTCAGGCATTAAAGATGTGAATGAGGTCTAAATAAGTCCAATTAAAGCAATTAAAGCCAAGGCAGACAGGTTTATTCCTGAAATGAAGATGGATCTAACCATGTGGTGTGGTAAAACAAATTTCTTTAGACTGTAACAAACTCAAGTAAGACCAGCAATAGGTTAGATATGTTTCTGGTCCAATTACTAATGTTATTCTAGTAGTTACTCTTTCATTTGTCTTAGTTTTGGTCTATCAGATTTTCACTGCTGCAAAACAACACATGACTCTTAAGGACTAATTAGGTTCATCAGCTAACGGCTAATTTAATCACAGCTTTATGGCTGAAATCAATGAGAATATAAGGAGAAATTCTAGTTTAAAGGAGACTGGGTGATAAAATGGAGATATAATGTCTAATTCTAACCTTGATAAGGAGGGCAGAGAGTTTGTAGCGTTTCTGTTAAAAGCTCCTCTTAAGGAACGATTAGCATTGCCAGGATAGAAAATCTTTTCAGACATAGAAATGAGTTAGAATTAAATTTAGAATGAGATTTTTTTCTTCTTCTCTGAAAAGTCATTTTCTGCTGAAGGTGAATGTAAATTACTTCCAAGTAAGGTTCAATGGATTCTTCAGAAATTCTGCAAATTAAAATTTACATAACTAAAAGTTCAACACAAACACAAACAAATACTGTACATGCAATAACAATCATATAAAAAAAGGGAGGTGTGTGCAGGATGAATGTGATCATGATTAATTTGCAATGTGTTCTGGAAAGAACAGTTGTTTATTTATTGCCCGTCTGTGTGTGTGTGTGTGTGTGTGTGTTTGTATATATATGGGTGTGTGTTTGCAAGAAAAGGAAAACACGTACATTTCCACAGCAGTGTTCTGATCTGCGCATCACTTTGTCGTCTATCTTCAAGGAGGAACTGAAAGACTATTAGTGCTCTGATGGCAACGGCAGTGACATCACTTTGTCGAGCTGCTTTATTTCCAGGCACAGGACGGAGCTGGAAAATTTTCATGAGGTTGCTCACGTCACTTGCGCACACACATACACACACACACACACACACGCTCATTCATTCCACCCTACTGTTAATTAAGTTTTAGTATCTATGTGTTCCACCATGTTAACCTTATTGGATTTGACATGTAATCACAGAACATAAGCATACACTTCTAAGTACTGCTTAAAATAAAGACCATGTTTACCACGAAACGCACAACTTCCTGTTACGACTCGCCCACACATCCCAGACAGAGTTCCTACATGCCGTCTCTTACAAATGCAAGAGCTTTTTAAAAATAGCTCACAAGCTGTTGACTGGAAATAGACGATCAGCAGCCTCCTGTAGTAGGTAAGCAGGAAACAGGAAAGTACTATCATCTGCAATACTGTATATACTGTAAAAGGTGAGTTACATCTGGTTTAAAAATGATATGTTTTTCAATTGACATAGCTGTAAAAATTTGCAATATCCCACTTTGATAAAGCTGCGGCCATCGTGCTTCAACAATTGCTGATATGCTGTAGTAAACACAAGTTAACACAAGTTAAATGAGTATTACTTTAGCTCACATGTGTCAAACATATGGCCTGGGGGCCAAATCTGGCCCGCCACATCATTTTATGTGGCTTGTGAAAGTATAAAAGGTCAGAGTGTCTAAAAATAAATAGGTCAAAAGTGCGCTTTGACCAAAAAGTACATTTCCCACAAAGCAGTAATTAAGCCTGTTTCAACTTTGTCAAAAGTTTTGAACAGTTAATATCCGAACTTGTGTTTGGTGTTATTTTTCTTTATTCTCCCAGATAGTTTGATCCCTGATTGATGGAGTTATGTGGGTTTAATAACCTGACAAATTAAAGAGCTATTACAGACCAATGAGCGAACATATTCTTTCTGTAATCTTTGTAACTTGAATAAGTAATAAACTCAGAGTTATTTAACATTAAGGAGTAGTTACATTTGTTTTACATCACATGAAGTTACATTTATAAGTTACATCTGGCTCTTTGAGGACAGCCATTCTGCAGATGTGGCCCATGGTGAAAATGAGTTTGATACCCCTGCTTTAGATTAGTGTTTCTGTACCTTTAAGTCATTTTTTTTTTATTCCAGTAGTCATTCTCTTTTTTAGGTTTTTTTTGTTTTGTCTTGTTTTGGTCACAGAGATGAAGGCATTCCTGCAAAATAGCATGTACAGAGAAATCATTGTTAATGTTCACCAGCTAATTACCAGGCAACTTATTCACAGCTCTAATAGTAGATAGTGCATATTGCAATGATGCTGGTGATAAAAGGCCTGGGATATCAAAGAGCTAAAAAGCAACGTCATTTGGCTGAAGGAAACCTGAGTCATCCTCAGACCACTGTCAAGTTACACATTCTTAGGGACACTGCGGGAGATTCCTGTTCCTTTTAATCCCCAACCTCCTGCTCAACTGCTGCTTGTCACACTGTCTATGAACAACACCAGCCTCTTCAGCAGGTAGAGGGTTGTTCTTTGTGGAAAAGAACAACCATTCCCTCAGACCTTGCATTAATTTCTGAGATCTCAATTACATAATGGTTAAGAAACTATCCGTTACCATTATTATAAGGATTTGAAAACTTGTAGGGGGCAAACATTTACTCCAAGCTGGATCTATACATCACATATCACCTGGTGCAAACTCATGAGGGGGATGAGTAGAAAAGTGTCCAGTGACCATTTTGAATATTTAGTAATGCCATCTGTCTTGAATAACACCCCCACTTTCTTCCAGGCCCTTGCCCTTGCCTTGCTCTTCTTCAATACTCTCAGGAGTGTTTGCAGCATGTGAGGAGGGATCTGCAGGACCTACTCAAGAATAAAATGTATGTGAAGGTTGAGAAGTGTGAATTTCACAGTGACATTATCTTTCCTGGGATTTGAGGTGTCAGCAGGGGGGTTCGAGATGGATGCTCCAACCCACCACCCGGGAAGGAACTCCAAAGTTTCCCAGGGTTCTCAAACTTCTACAGAAGATTCACAAAGTGTACAAATTCTAGGACTATTGCTACTCCACTCACTATTGCCACCTCTTCAAAGGTGCCCTGGTCCTCGTCAGCTGCTGCTGTGGAGAGTTTTAGTAGACTTAAAAAAGCCTTCACAGGTGCTCCTGTCCTGATCCTCAGCTCCAGTTTCTAGTCGAAAAGGATGCATCTGATGTGGGAGTGGGGGCCATGCTGTCTCAGAGCTCCTCCAAGTATAAGTTGCATCCATCTGCCTTTTTCGTACTGCCTGGCCCCCACTGAGAGCAATTACAATTTTGGTAATTGCGAGCTGTGGGCAGTCAAGTTAACATTGGAAGAGTTTAGACATTGGTTGACTTGGATACGACTACCATTCTTAGTTTGTTAATGAACCTAGAATACATCAAGACAGCTAAGCGTTTCAACTCCAGGCAAGCAAGGTGAGCCCATTTCATGGTTCAACTTCTCTCTCGTATTGCCCAGGTTTTAGGAAGGTGTAGCCTGATGAGTTGTCACACTGCTTTATCAAAGAAAGGCGATCCTCCCAACCAAACACCAGGCTACCCAGCCTGTTCTTTGTTGCAACCTTCCAGTTTTCTGTTGAAATACTGAAAACCCTCCGTCAACGCATGAACCCTGGTAATAACCACAGGGAAAGGTAGTTTGTCTCTGTTTCTGTTCGCCGGTCCTTCAACGGGTTTGTTAATCCATACTTACTTCCCACCCAGGAGTGCGACGTACCACAGCCAGCCTTCACTAGAGGTTTTAGTGGCCCCGCATGTGTGAGGATGTGATGGAATATGTGGCTGCCTGCCCCAACTGTGCTCAAACCAAACCATCCAACTGTCCTCCTGCTGGATTGCTATACCCACTGCCCATTTCTTGTCGGCCCTGGTCACATGTAGCCTTGGTCTTTGTCAGGCTCAGATGGTAACACAGTGATAGTTACTATTGTGGATTGTTTCTCATAATCTGTGCACTATTTTCCTCTGCTGAAATTGCTCACAGCTAAGGAAACCTCTGATACAACATGTCTAGTATACACGGAGTACTCTGTGGTCTCGGAAAGGGCACCTCAATTCACCTCTCATTTTTGTAAAGCTTTCCTAACCCTCATAGGTGCATCAGTTGAACTGTCTTTCGGCTACAGACAAACGGTCAAACCGATACGGCTAATCAGCATCAGGAAACTGCCCTCTGCTGTATGGTCAGTCAAAATCCTTCTTCCTGGACTCAGGTCGTTCCTTGGGTAGTGTATGCTCACAATACTCCTTTTATCTCTACAGGGTTCTCCCCATTTCAACTTTGTTTTGGTTATCAACCCCACTGTTCCTCTCACAGCATAAGGAGACTGTTGTACCTTCTGCCCAGGCTTATGTTTGCAGATGTCACCAGATCTGGTGAAAAGTCCCTGCTAAACCCCTGCGGTCTGTCCATTAAAAGGAACAGGCAGATCACCACCACTCTGCCGCTCCACGATACCAGATTGGACAAAACGTCTGCATGTCTCCCAGGATCTTTATCTTTGGAAAGTTGGCTCCAAGTTTCATTTCCGATCTCTAAAATTATTAACCCATCTGCTATTCATTTGCAGTTGCTTAGGGCCTTTCAGAGAATCATCCCACTCTCCATGTCTCGTGTATCAAGCCAACATGCACTACCACACTTTAACACTTCCTTTCATCTCTGTACCCCTGCCAAAATCTGATTATTTGGTATTGAACTCTGAAAGGAACTAGACTTTTTTGATTTTGGATAAAACCCTCTGTTTTGCCTGAATCCAGCCTCTGTTCTGTGATTCTGTGTGTGGGTCTTCCGGTTGCGTGGTACACAAGGACATCAGATACTTGTGGAATGAATGTATGAATTAATGCAGGTTTTAATGGTCTCGATAATAGCAGATAACTGTTAAACAGTACAGTAGTTTTCAATCACATAAGGCCAGTCATTTACTATGTTGTTCATTATGTCATTTATACGCTTGCTTTCATGTAATTTTAGTTCTAGTATTCTGTTTCATACTTTTTAGCTTACATGTTTGATTCTGCTTATTTATTTTTTCCATTTCTTTGGTTTTCTTCCAGCTCCAAGATGACACAATTTAACCTTGTTTTTATTCATTTCTTCATTCATTTTCTCAAACTGCTTCATCCGCTTGCGCAGGTCAAGGGGAGCTGGAGCCTATCCCTTGACCTGCGTCATAAACTTCCCCGGCTGTGTGTGAGCCGGGGAAACTCTGGGCTCGATGCCAGTGCACAGATACACAGACACACACACACACACACACACACACACACACACACACACACACACACACACACACACACACACACACACACACACACACACACACACACACACACACACACACACACACACACACACACACACACACACACACACACACACACACATATACTCATTCCTATGGTCAATTTGGGACCGGCCAATTAACCTGAAGCGCATGTTTTTGGATGTGGGAGGAAGCTGGAGAACCTGGAGACACGGGGAGATCAGGCAAACTCCACACAGAGCGGGACTCTAACCTGGAACCGCCTTGCTGTACGGCGACAGCGCTATCCACTGTACCTCTGTGCCGCCCCTTTGTTTTTATTTCTTTTTAATTCCTTTTGCCCGTGACCCGCTACGATGGATAAAGTGGTTCAGAAGATGAATGAATTATTTTGTATTCTTTTGTGACTTTATCCTTGAGGTGTGATGTCCCAGTATATTCTTTTTGTCATCTTTGTCAATGTTCTATTTATTATTACTAACTTACTGATCTACATTTATATCATCATCATTTTGATTGTAGTATTTATTAACCATTACGTTGCTTACACCATTCCTTTTACACCCATAGTTACACCCGTAGTGTAATTTGTATTTATACCCTCAAATCTTTTTCGGCCAGTTGGTTTCATGCTTGCAGTTATTATAGGAACTTACTGGATGGGTTGCCCTCGGATACAACACACCTGATGTTTTTCTACTTTCTGACATTCTATATCATATATCATTATGAAAAATATAATTATAAAAATTGCCAGGAATAAATATGAATTATTTATGTCCAATTTCTGATTCTTATTTGTGGGAGAGGCAGAGATGGCTCCCTGGATTGTGTGTGTGTGCGTGTGAGTGTGTGTGTGTGTGTGTGTGTGTGTGTGTGTGTGTGCGTGCTTTAGGTTGTCAGTTATGTTGATTCATTGAGTTTTTTTCTTTTCTGATTACATTGAGTGCTGATCTGCTAGCTGGTTGTATTCCTCCATAAGATGAGTATATTGTGACTCAATGGCTTGTTTAGAATTTTTTATATCAGTTGATTCAGGTTTCTTCTCATGGTCAATGTTGGAGAACCATGTTGAAGGAAATGAGTTTGAGCACAGGAATATTATTAACATGTGGAGTGCGGGAGAGAAGGGTGGCAGAAGCCATGGAAATAGAGTGTGACGCAAAAGATACTGTGCAAGCTTGTGTATTTGATTTACATGAGGGAGAACACTGTGAAAAGACGTGAGCACAGATTGACTCACAAAGTCTCCCTCTTATGTTTTGGTGAGTGCACCATTGGCATGTGTGTGTGTGTGTGTGTGTGTGTGTGTGTGTGTGTGTGTGTGTGTGTGTGTGTGTGTGTGTGTGTGTGTGTGTGTGTGTGTGTGTGTGTGTGTGTGTGTGTGTGTGTGTTTTTGTGTGGAGGGGATGGAGCAGACGCTGCCCACACAAATCTTTAATCATCCAGCTCTGATGTGGGATACGATACTAAAATTGGATAATAAAAGAAGGATCTTTTCCTTTCTAGTGTAATAAATCATGAGCTGTGAGTGTCTCCAGCAAACGGATGGATTGTAGAGAGAAGTCCTGTGGATTTTAAGCCTTGGGAGGGATGTGAGGCTAAAATCACAGCTTGTTGTCATAGTTGGCTACAAAGATTTGTATTGTTTCAATCTGGTATTTCCATATCAATATTTTTTTTTGTTTGGAATCATTACTAGTGCTGAGTTGCACTTCTTATTTTAGTTTATCTTTTATTCATCTTTTTGTCACTGGTTACGATGCTGTTACTTCAGGCCCATCTTCTTCTTGCGTGTCCGTCTGTATTTGTGCACATATTAATGTTCACTGTGACAGAAACCGATCAGCGTGTTCAATGTCGGCTTCGCCAGCAAACTTCACACATTGACGTCTTTCGTCAACAGATTAATGCTGCTCAGACTCACACAGTGTGACACCGCCAATGGATGGCAACCTACTACTTGCAAATATGTGGGTATGTATGTGGGTGCACGCCAACCTACACAGCATTCCAGCCATTCCCCGGAGTATTTTTGTTGTTTGTGGATGTGAATTGATGCTGTGTTTCGTCATCAGACAGTGGGAAACCTCGTTTCTCCTTGGGCCACAACACACTCACACACACTGTGTGTGTGTATTGATAGCACGGTCAATTTAAGATGAGTAAATAATGACTTTTGAAATATCACAGTTTGATTTTACTACACTGTTGAATGACTGTGAAATCCATGGGGTGTTGAACGTTACCATATTTATCCCTTTGGTGTTGGTAGTGGTGTGAAAACTCATTTGTTCCTTCAATTTTACAGGGCAAATAATCTACAGTGTGAAATATGTTGTGTTTGTGACGCAATGCCTAAAAATAAGATTACTGTATGTTCTGTCCTCACCCCACTGCTGCAGTTGACTTACAATCAAGGTGGTGCTTACAGGCTTTACTGAACATATTTGTATCTTTATTTTGTGTCTTTAGTTTCCGTTTGGTTACAAAAAAATAAACTGGTGAACTCACATAAATTATGTCACTGAAAAGTAGAAATAGACGCAGCAGAGACTGAGAAATCTCAACATTTATCATCCGTCCATTTATCATTACCATGTGCCCTGTAAAATACAAATTTAACAGATGCTCTGTGTCTGCTTTGTCTTTTCAAATGTCCATAAGGACACATTTGTCTATCATGTTTGTCAGGAGGTGTAAGAAATATCGACTTACCGGAAGTTTAATGCTAATATGATTCTATTTGAGAGGACAAACAATGTTATGCCAATTAGGAATGGGAACATGATTGTGATAAGAGCTGTTTTGCAGGGCTGTCTGAAAACAAAGACAACACAGAGAGAACATGTAATGATCCACAAGACATGAGGGCTCAATCCAATCACTCACACACATGATTACATCTCAGGCCCTGACATCCTGTCAGTCCTTCTCTATGTGCTGCAACACTCTCTGTCTGGGTCATGTATGTATTTACTAGACATGTCACAGCCTCCTCCATTGTCGTCATATTTGTCGTTGATGAAACATTTGACATTGTTTGGTATGACCATATCTGTTTTTGTACATTAATAAGAGCATAAGTGAGCTGCTACATTACCTGCCACAGTTTAGCCATCACTTTCAGAACAGGCAGGGGAAAAATGGGTAGAAAAATTAAGACATTACAGAAAACTGCTCATTTTGTAGTTTATTTATAGTATAATCAAGGTAAATTTATACTGCACTTATCAAAATCATATCAATGCAAAAAAGCAGCATTAATCTGCAATCTATGCAGAAGTACTATATCCTAAAAGGCCCAAAAAGAGATTTGAAAAAAAATGACAAAAAATAAAAGCAGCTCAGTGCGAATTTCGCCTGATAGACAAAATACATAGAGAGATCATGTCTTCAATATAATTTAAAAAAAGAATTATACCATATTTGAACAAATAAATAACTGGTATTTAACAATTAGTATTAGTCTCATCAAGTGTGTTTCTTTGAGAGACAGCTATCAGAAATCACAAACATTTAAATAATTGCAATTTTAAGGAAAAGGCTTTTGTTTTCCTCTGATAAATTGTGAAAACTGTCAACATCTTTTAAATGAGTAAAATATATATGATTTAATTTCGATAACTCTAATCTCATTTGAATGAATGAGATGCATGTGATTTTGCATTCTCCTCAATCAGACTTTGATAAATGTGGTCAGTGAAAGGCCTCGTACACAGGCTTTCCATTGTGCCTCTCTTAACCAGCAGACACGTGTTAAAACCAGCGCAGTCTCCTCAGCCGCTGGATGACGAATGAGGTTTCTCATAATGTTAGTGTAACGTGCCAGCAGAGTCTCATGTTGCAGTCGGTGATGACGTAAATTCCTTCTTCCCATGGAAAACAAAGTCAACAGGAGCTCCATTCAAGTACACAGCTGATTTGAGGAAAGTGATTGACTTATCAATCACTCACCTCACTTTATTGCTCGGAGCAGTTTTCAAGTATTGAGAAATATTTTTCACATCTTACCCTTTTCCTCCTACATCTTATGGCTAAAAATGTGTGTGAGGTGAGTGATTGACTCATGTGTTACAACACAGATCCACGTGACAAATGTTTCAGTTAGACATGGTGCACTTGAAATAAAATAGGCTTTGTTTCTTCCTCTTAAACACAGTTGAAACATCAATATCTTTCTAGTCATCAATATTTTTTTTATATTTTTTGTAATCTAGGAATCTGGATCTACAACAGTCAAGTTGTGAACTTTTGATATAGACAACAGAATCTTAATAACGACCTGTCCGTAATAGCATCACATCTAGTTTGACATTTTGAGAAGTTACATAACATGGCAAAATTATATTTTTTTATTTAATAATTTATTGCTCTCTCTATTATAAAATCATTTTCATTCATAAGATGAGATAATTGCCCGACGGAGATCTGAATCATACTTAAAGACCTGTTTCTTGTCTTTCAACTCAATAATTAAGTGTGAGGTTGACTCTTTTAGAGCTTCTGCATGGCACATATATTCTCACAAGAGTAAATCTGCCACAAAACCTATACATTTTGTTTTTATCTTCCACAAAGCAGTAATGATAAGTAATGACACATCCAAATGTAAGCATATACCTTTAAATTAACCACTTGATCATAATGATCACATGTGGAGATGACGGTTGTATGTCAAAGGTTGTTAACGAAACGTGTAATCATATGACCATACATAGCTTCCCAGGACTGATGCTGTATCTTCTTTGTGGATTATTTAATGTCAGTGTGTTAACAGTGTTTCCCCTCTGGCGCTGCCTTGAATGGGTGAAGAATATTCCGAAGACAAAAGGGGATTAAAATAAGACAATAACATATCAATAAAAGAGCATTTAAAAGGAAAAAGGCATTTAAACGGGAGGATAAAATGTTTAAACTGAAGCTAATGATTAAAATAGTTCAGATTATTAAAGAACAGATTCAGGAAAATGCTGCAGATTTAGAGATTTGTAGACCAGCAGTAAGATTTTTAAAATCTATCCTCACAGGAAGCCAGTGTAGTGATTTAAAGACTGGTGTGATGTGGTCCAGTTTTCCGGTGTTTGTAAGGACTCTGACGTCAGCATTTTGGATCAGCTGCAGCTGCCTTGATTGATTTTTTTATGTAGACCTGTAAGGACACCATTACAGTAATCTATCCTACCAAAAATGAAAGCATGAACAATTTTTTGTGTCTTGTTGCGACAGAATTGAATTGAGCTGTTTTTCATGTTGATTGGGCTGGAGTAAATTTTGGTCCGTTCATTGATTTGATGAATGCAATTGCTTCATTAAAGTAAGGGACTATAGTCTTGTGATGACACTGAAATATAAACTTGTGTGTCATCTGCATAAGTATGATAGGAGATGTTGTAGTATTCCATGATCTGAGCAAGGGGCAGCATGTAGATATTAAAATGCATTAAAGAGATTGTTTTTGCATCATAAAACTGTGAATCTGTTGAAAAACAGTCCGTTCAATGATTTTTTTCCCAAAAATGGGAATTTGATATGGGCCCATAGTTACTTATTGTTGAAGCATCAAGGTTGGGCTTTTCTAGAAATTGTTTTATTTCTGCAGTTTTTAAGACCTGGGGAAACTGCCCTGATTGCAGAGAATTATTCAATGCGAGTGAAACATTAGGAGCAATGCAGTTAAAAACATTTTTGAAAAATTTTGAAGGCAGCATATCACGGAAAGCATGTTTTGGATTTTAACTTTAAAACTGTTTCTTTCAAAGTTGTGTGGTCTAGAAGGTTAAAATGTTCAAGATAAACTGGAGAACAGGATGGCACAAGTGACATAGTGATTTTTCCTGAGAGAGAGCCCCTTACTTTTTGTCTTATCTTTAATAATCTTTATCCTTGAAAACTGCTGCGAAGTCATTGCATGACTTGTTGGACAGCAGCTCACGAGGGACTGATGCTGTGGGGTTTGTCAGTCTGTCTACAACAGAAGACAGTGTGCGAGCATTACTACTGTTTCTATTGATAACCTCTGAGAAAAATGATTGCCTTGGATTGTTCAATTCCTGCTTGTCAATGTGAAGACTGTCTTTGTAGATGTCGTAATGAACCTGGAGTTTGGTTTTGCGCCACCTGTGCTCAGCTTGACCCACATACTCTTTTTTGGTTTTATCATTAATATAACACTTTCTACTTCTGTTCAGAGACTCCTCCTCCTTTCTTATGCATTCTAGCTTCACTCATAAAACTGAAGTTTGGAGGGGTTGACCCAATAAGAACTGCTGCACTGTTGTCTTGTCCTAACCAAGTTTCTGTTAAAAAACATAAAATCAAGCTTGTGCTTAGTAATAAAATCTTGATAAAATCTGATATTTAAAAACACTAAATTAGATTTTTTAAAAGCCCTATCTTTCCCATGTTTTGGAACAGAATGTGGCTGATAGGGAATAAATATCTAATTTAATCTAGTGGGGACCGTTCTGGAAAACTTTCTTCTTCTCTTACCTACGGAGACATTAATTAATGGAAGTTCCTTCACACTGGGCCCTGGCTTTTTCTTGGAAAAGTCAGGAGTATTTGCCTTGAAACCCAGACACAGTGCACATCAGATTTTACAGACAGCTGATGGTGCTGAGCTCCTATCAGGAGACTGAAGAGGATTTTGATGCAGTCGTGGAGGTGGTGGCGGGGGTGGTGGGCTTAGGGTCAGAGATGTTTGAGGGGGGCGAGGTGGAATTTGGGAATTAAAGATATGGGAATCTACAGAAGAAGAATATATTTATACGAAAATGTGATTTGGATGAAGTTTTCAGAACATATTGAGCTTGGAAACGTTTGGCTGATAATTAGATATTTAATAATTTTATCCTTTTTTTCTGAATAAAACATAAATATTTCACAAAGTAGAATACTTTGTCTATGTGTGAAATCTTTACATTAACCACACACAGGCTGTGTGATAAGTCAAGTAGAGCATAAAAGAGAAAACTGGATTTATTTGGTGTTTGTTGATGTGACACCAGTTAACCTCAGTTGAACTGGATCAGAGGCGAAACGTCATCACCAAACCTTAAAGAAGTCCAGATGACTATTTTTCGCTCTTGATTGACCTCGACATGGATGACTATGTTACATATATGTATGGTTAATTTTTATGTTTTGTTCCATTCTTGATGTTTTAAGTCTGATCTTTATAGAATACTAAAAATCTTGTGAATCCCACTTGGAAAAAGAGCCAATGGATGAATCACTGCTTGACTGCTTGAAACACTATGATGTACCTACATATGGAATAGGAGAAAAAGCAGCTTCTAAATGAACAGGGTATATGCTGAAAATGGAAGACTGTTCTGACTCTGGTAGCTGGAGGTACAGTGATTGACCACCGATCAAAGTTACCTTTACTTTAGTAGGGATTAGGCTACATTTAAAATCAGGACATTCCTCCCAGTGTGACATGTTCAAGTGATGCACCGTTGATATATTACCAGAGCATCAGTCGCTGCATTCAGGGCTTTGCACCACTCAAGAAAATGATGATTAAATTAAATACAAACCAAGCTGTTCTTTCCATAAAGAAATAACAGCTTGGGATCAACCAGACCTTATTTTGATTTAAACAAACTGCTGAGATCAGATTAAATATTAAATATTATCTGGTTTGCCCGGCTGAATGTACGTGTTTTAAATAAACCAAATGAAGATCATCAGTGTGTGAAAAAGTTTAGGGCAATCCTTAAGTCTCGTTCAGGGTCCTGGAGAACCTGGGCTGATGAAGTTACCCAATAAACATAGATAGATAGATAGATAGATAGATAGATAGATAGATAGATAGATAGATAGATAGGTAGGTAGGTAGGTAGGTAGGTAGGTAGGTAGGTAGGTAGGTAGGTAGGTAGGTAGGTAGGTAGGTAGGTAGGTAGGTAGGTAGGTAGGTAGGTAGGTAGGTAGGTAGGTAGGTAGGTAGGTAGGTAGGTAGGTAGGTAGGTAGGTAGATAGATAGATAGATAGATAGATAGATAGATAGATA